>NC_135301.1:24156635-24456635 GCF_051311805.1 Agelaius phoeniceus | reverse complement strand
TTCCTTAAATTTGGGATATTGATAGAATGTGAATCCAAATACAACATGTCCATTCTGTCAGTAAAAAAGGCTGATGGCAAAAGCTACCGATTAGTGCAGGATTTAAGAGCAATTAGCAAAATAACAGAAGATATTCACCCAGTAGTAGCCAATCCCTATACCCTTTTGACCACATTGACAGTTTAGGGTGGTTTACTGAGTTAGATCTCAAAGATGCATTCTTCTGCATTCCTCTAAATAAGAATAGTCAAGAACATTTTGCTTTTGAGTGGGAAAATCCTGAAACAGGGAGAAGAAGCCAACTCACCCAGACAGTTCAAACCCAGGGTTTCAAGAATGGTCCAGCTATTTTTGGAAAACACCTGGCAGAAGAATTGGAGGACTGGAGAAGACAAGAACCAGGAGGGGTTGTTTTACAATGCATGGAATATACTAATTACAGCCAAAGACTGAGATCACTGCATCCAAGTCACTGTAGTTTGTTAAACTTTTTGGGACTAAGTGGGTATAGAGTCTTAAAAGAGAAAGAACAGATTGCCAAGGAAGCAGTGATTTATTTGGGACTTGGGATCTTCTGTGGACATCGACAAAGCAGAGATCGGAAAGAAGCCATCTGTCATCTCCCCAAACCCCACACTGTGAGAGAAATCGAGGCCTTCCTGGGAATAGTAGGTCGGTGTTGCTTATGGATACCAAATTATGGACTGCTGGTAAAGCCTCTGTATGGAGCACTAAAAGCAGCTGATAAGGGAATTGTGATATGAAAAGATAGTACTAAAGCTGCATTTAAACAGTTGAAACATTATTTAATGTCAGCTCCAGCATTAGCGCTGCCAGACTTAACTAAGGCTTTTGAATCATTCACCTGTGAGTGACTGAATGTTCCTTTGGGAGTATGTGGTAGGCCAGGGACAGGCGCTCGGAAGATTTCGGGCTGTAACGGAAAGTTACAGGAATCCTTCTACCCCCCTCCCCATAGATAAGGATCACCCTTGGAATGTAGCCAGACGTGTAGCCCCCCTAACCTATGCATGCCAGTAACTTTCCACTCCATACTAACCCTAGAAAGTATAGCCAAACCCCTGTCTGACGTAGAGAGACCCCTTAGTCCATAAATACCCTTAAGACCCCTCAATAAAGGCCTTTAACCGTCCACCACATTGGTGTCAGCGTCTGTTATTGGCCACAAGGGATCCCACGAAGGAGATCGAAGTGCTGGACCCTGAAACCAGGTCGCCGCGGCCTTCACAAGAAGGCAACATAGTGGTGCCGAAACCCGGGAACGAAGCGACGAGTCCGGGCGACGGGAGTACTCCTGGCCAGGGGACAGCACTCAACGCCGGAACGGCCATAGCGAAGAAGGGGGACGCCCCAGAGACCCGCGATTCGTATGGAAGCGATAGCGAAGGTCGTAAGTTTGATACATATGCAACGGGGAATCAAATGTGAGCTCAGGAATTTTAATCTCGCATTGACGAGACTCTTAGAGCTTGGGGTCATTTCTCGACCCATAGATATATTACACCCTGAGGTGTGGCAGAAATGTACTGTCGCGCTAGCAGAGGACACAAAAGCCACAGGCAGCAGCAAAAGCCTGAAAGCGTGGGGGAAGGCAGAAGCCGCCCTACGCAAAGCATTAGAAGAACAGGAGACGTGGAATGCTGCGCGCTCCTGTTTGTTAATCGCGCCACAGCCGGGGGAGGGGGCGGTAACACGAAACCCCCCTGGTGGCGACTCGATTGAGAGCGGGGAGACGGGGGGGCCGGGCGCGACCCATCCCTCCTCCAGCCCAAAGCCCCCGGAGCCCCCGGGGGACCCCCTGACCATTTCGGGGGACCCGCCGGGGCCGAGACCACCTCCGGAGCCCCCCGGGGTGCCCACGGACCCCTCGCCCAACCCTTCCCCGCCGCTAGCCGACTTAGCGCAAGAAGCGGAGGGACTCGCACGGTCCTTTTGGGAGGGGCTGGCGGCAGAGGCTCGAAATATCGAGAGGGCTGGCGCGCGGGCGAGCGGCGGAGGGGATCCGCCGCCCTACCCGTTTGAATATGGCGCGGGTGGCCAGGGAGAGGGGTGGAGCCCGCCGGCCCGCGGCGGGAAGAACTCAGAACCGCGGCCAGCCGCGAACACGCATGCGCGGGAAACCAGCGCTGAGCCCATGACCGGCCGAGAGCCGCGGATCCCAGCAGACGCGCATGCGTGGGGGTGCGACAGAGGGCAGGCACTCGCTCGGGCACCGCGCCCACTGATGCCACCATATATGGGAGAGATCCCTCCCTGCGGGAGGCAGGGCGAGCCCAGGGGGCGGCACCGCCAGCAACATCAGCACCGCCCCCGAGGGGAGGAGCGGGGCCGTAGCCGGACAAAACGGCAGCAGAGACCGGAAGTATATTGGCAGTCGACTTCCGACTCTGAAGGGAGCCACAGCTCCCCGGATCGCTCTGCGGAGCCCACCGAGTCCAGCAGCGACTCGGAAGCAGAGAGAACAGAATCAATGCGGTTTCGGACGAAACCAATTAAAACTTTTAACACAACCGGGAACCAGCCCCAATACGAACTCACTGACTGGGGTAAAATCAAAATCGAATGCGCGGAATGGGCACCCGCAGCATCGGTGCATGCCTTCCCGGTGAGAATTACGGGACCCCAGGGGAACCAGCAAAGAACGTATACTCCCGTTAATTCCAAAGACGTTCAGACAATAGTAAAAGCTATCTCGGAAAAAGGAATTAACTCAGGGGTGGTTTCCACTCTCGTGGATGGTCTTTTTAGCAATGATGATTTACTCCCTTTCGATATAGTGCAAATAAGCCGTATGCTTTTTGATGGGGCGGGCTTGATAATATTTAAACAGGAATGGACGGACCAATGTGCAACCATGCTCGCTCAGACGGCGGGGGAAGGGCAGCCACTCCACGGGTTGAGTTTATCTAGGTTGTTGGGGAAGCACGACGAAGTGGCCACACCCCAGCAACAAGCTGCCCAGCTCCGGATCGAGGAAGTCAGGGCGACTTCCCGGGCGGCCAGAGAAGCTATACGCGCCGCATCCAGGGTAGTGGCCAGACCGACACCATGGTCGACCATCAAACAGGGGGAGAGTGAAAGCTTTACACAATTTGTTGACCGCCTTCAGGCTGCCGTGGACTCTTCTAATTTACCCGCTGTCGCAAAAGGCCCGGTGGTAACTGACTGCCTTCGGCAACAATGTAACACCGTAACCAAAGATATATTGCGTTCCCTACCAGCCGGGGCCAGCCTGGCTGACATGATTAAGCATGTTGTGAGGGAAGAGCAGTTGGCCCCACTTCAGGCAACCGTGCACACCCTAACCAGTGTGATGGCCTGCTTCAAATGTGGTCAGTCAGGTCATGTTGCGGCTAACTGCCCCCAGCCGGCACAGCGTCCCCAGGCAACACCCTCGCCCCAACAGCGCCCCAGAGGGACCTGCTGGAGCTGTGGGAAGAGAGGTCACCTCGCTAGGGACTGTAGATCCCGGCCCCGGGGAAACGGGAGGGGGGGGGGCGTGCGGGCCATATTCAGCCCCCTCCCGCTATGGAGGCGAGACGGCCCATCTATGTCAACCCACAATGGGGCAGGGGATCTTCATACCCTATGCTCCCACAGGAGGCAGTCAGTATCGCACCCTTGCCAGCAATACAATGGCAGAGCTATGCAGTACCACCAACTGCACCCTCGCACCCCCCATCATCACAAGCCACGCAAGCGCTACAGGACCAGCAGGGGACGCCCCAAACCGGGACCCCTGGGTGGCCCTGGCCATGAGAATAGGGAAGGAACCCCTGAGGGTGTGGGGGACATGCCGCCTCTATGGCAGTCAGGACCCCCACATTGTAGGACTTCAGTTTTGGGTAGACACGGGATCAGACTGCACGATTCTCCCTCAGCGGCATTGGCCCAGACATTGGCGGTTTAAGGAAGTCCCCCCAGTGAACGGGGTGGGGGGACAAACCCGGGCGTGGAAAAGCACCCAGCTGGTGGCTATAACACTTCACACAAATAAGGGACCAGAACAGACAGTAGCAATTTACCCCTACATTTTGCAAAACTCTCCACCATTAATAGGAAGGGACGTCCTTGCTATGCTAGGAGTCAAGATTACAAATTTATCATAGGGGCCACTGCTGTACACCCTCAGCTGCCGATCAAATTGACTTGGAAATCATCAGATCCTGTTTGGAGGGAGCAGTGGCCTTTGTCAGAGCCTCGAGTGGCAGCTTTGCTGGAACTGGTCGACCGCGAACTGCAAAAGGGTCACATAGAGCCCTCCACCAGTCCATGGAACACCCCTGTGTTTGTAATCCCCAAAAGGTCCGGAGAGGGTTATCGTCTCGTCCACGACCTGAGAGAAGTGAACAAGACGATTCGACCCATGGGTCCGGTCCAGACACTGCTACCCATGAATTCAGCCATCCCTGAAGGACAGCCATGCGCAGTACTGGACATCAAAGACTGTTTCTTCTCGATACCCCTGCATCCAGATGACAGAGAACGCTTTGCCTTTTCCGTCGCGTTTCCAAACGGTAACCGGCCTAACCTCCGTTTCCAATGGAGGGTACTTCCCCAGGGCCTAGTGGACAGTCCGGTTATCTGCCAGATCACCGTGGACAGAGCACTGATGCCAGTCCGACATTCCTACCCTGCCGCAACCATCATCCAATACATGGACGACATCCTAGTCGCTGCACCATCGACGAGCCAGGTGGACCACCTGGTGTCTGCGATCACGGAAACCCTCCGGGCCAACGGCTTCGAGATCGCAAGCGCAAAGGTCAAGAGAGGACCCTGCGTGACTTTCCTGGGAGTGGGAATCACAAGCTCCTACGTGACTCCTCCCAAGGTAAGGATCAACCGGGATATCAGGACACTTCACGATGTGCAATGCCTGGTGGGATCGCTGCAGTGGGTCCGCAATGTCGTCCTGATCCCCCCCGAGGTCATGGACCCTTTATATGACCTCCTGAAGGGACAACACCCCTGGGAACCCAAGGAGCTGTCACCACAAGCGGCGAGCTCCCTCGATTTCATCGATCAGCAAATGTCCACTGGCACGCTAGCCAGGTGGAACCCGGCCATGCCCCTGGACTTATACGTACACTTCACGCCAAAGGGCGGAGTGGGGCCACTGGCACAAGGGCCTTCTGAAAAGGCCCGGCCGATCCAATGGGTGGTCCTCGGGAGACCTGCCCGTGCATTCTCCCCAGGAGTCGAATGCATCGCTAACCTCATCAGGAAAGGCAGGAAACTCGCCCTGAGACACCTAGGAACTGAGCCGACAAGAATACACCTTCCCTTTCGCAAGCAACCGTCTTCAGAGTCACCCGCAATTTCAGAGCACCTAGCCCTTGCTCTCACCGGCTTCGGAGGAGAAATCTCCTACTCAGCAAAACCGCCCTGGACTCGGCTGCTGACCATCGTCGACATAGACATACCGCCAAAGGTCAAGGACCGACCGCAGCCAGGACCAACAGTCTTCACGGATGCTTCCTCCACGACTTCTACGGCAACGGCAGTGTGGCAGGCAGGAGAGCAATGGCATTGCATCAAAGCATGTGACCCCACACTGTCAGTGCAACAACTGGAAGCAGCAGCAGTGGTCTTAGCGTGCGGACTTTTCAAAGATGAACACCTCAATATAGTAACAGACTCTATATTCGTGGCAAGGCTTTGCCTAGCCATGGCAGGACCAGGTGTGTCAACATCTACAGCAGCCCTAATGCTGGAAGAAGCGCTCTCTTCACGACAGGGCACCGTATCCATCATTCACGCCAACAGCCACGACCCAATCAAAGGTTACTTCCAAACAGGCAACGACAAGGCGGACGCCGCAGCAAAAGGAGTATGGACGTTGCAGGAAGCTCGTCAGCTGCATGAATCACTCCACATCGGGGCCAAGGCCCTGGCGAAGAGATGCGGGATTTCGACAGCGGACGCAAGACATGTGGTGGCCACCTGTCCCCACTGCCAGAAGTCACCCCTGTGGACCAGTGGGATCAACCCGAGAGGTCTCAAGCCCTCACAAATCTGGCAGTCGGACTTCACCTTGTGTCAACTGCTGAAGCCCCGAGCGTGGCTTGCCGTGACGGTGGACACTTTCAGCGGAATGATCGTGGCCACACAGCACCCCAAAACTAACTCTAAAGCCACAATTCAGCACTGGCTGACAGCCATGGCGTGGCTTGGCATCCCCAAGCAGATAAAAACTGACAACGGTTCCAATTTCACCTCCAAACCAGTGCAAGAATTCGCCTCGAAATGGAGCATCACATTAGTACAGGGTATCCCGTATAACAGTACCGGGCAGGCCATAGTAGAGCGGGCGAATCAGACCCTGAAAACCAGGCTGGAGGTGTTGGCAAAAGCAGAGGGTTTTGCCAATTCTATTCCCCCGGGAGAACAGGCACGCATGCTAGCAACCGCTTTGCTGGCACTGAATCAGTTTCCCAGGGGGGATGAAACAAACAGCCCCGTCCAGAAACACTGGGCCACCAGAGCTCTAGAGGAAGGCCCACAGGTTGCAATTAGAAATGAGCTAGGTGAATGGGAACAGGGCTGGGGGTTGATGCTCACGGGACGAGGGTACGCAGCTGTCAAAAAGGATGGCGAAATTAGGTGGTGTCCACTTAGGTCAATCAAGCCTGACCTTCACAGTGGGCGGGACAAGACTGATGAGAACTGTGAGTTTCTATTTACAGGACATGCTTATTGGCCGTCCCCGGGATGCGTACGTTCCCCTCCCAGAGGAAAGTGACAGTCCACCGAGCCACCGGACAGCACCTGAGAGACCCACACGGGCGAGACCCAAGCAAACGCGGTGTTTCTGCGTGATCATGTTATTGGGGCTTGTCGCCGGAGGACAAGCCAGCCCAGACTACTACCCTCATCAGCCCTTCAGGTGGGTCATGCAACATGTTGCTGGTGACAAGGTGCTCAGAGTCATCACCACGCCGAACGCCCCATCCTTCGTGCTTCACATCACCGACCTGTTTCCAGAACAACCAAAGGTAGACCCCTATTCTTCACACGCCACGCACATGTACCTATCTTACTGGTGCCCAGCCTCAAACCCAGGAAAAAGTTATTGCAATCGCCCAGGGTGGGGATACTGTGGACACTGGGGCTGCGAAACAATAGTTACAGACGCCAGGCCATCAGGACCTGGGTGGGACCCACAAGAGCCCGACAGATTCCTACAGTTCGCCTGGGCACCCACAGGTTGCAAAACACCCGTCTTCCTCCAGGGAAGTTTCTATCGAAACCAACATAAAGTCCCCAAATTCCGGAAATGCACTCACTATAACATGACAGTTCTGCAGCCAAATCACCCTAGCTGGGCCGTGGGCAAAGCATGGACAGTAGTCCTTCAAGGGTCAGGAAAATGGGTGAATGTGCGAATTACCAGATTCCCACCGTCAGCACCCAGAGCAGTTGGGCCCAACAAAGTGATCAAAAGCACACAGAAAGGGAAAAATATGACCTACCCCAAACCCTTACCCACAAGGGTCACCGACGTCCTGACTGGCGATGAGGAAGCCTTCCAGATAGGCCAACCAGCCGGGTCAGGCTCGAACCCAATCCTTCGCATGTTAGAAGCTACCTTTTTATCCCTGAATGAATCTAACCCTAACCTAACCGATTCCTGCTGGCTTTGTTACGATGTTAAACCCCCCTTTTACGAAGGAGTCGCTTTAGATACCCCTTTCAGCTATTCCACAGCCGATGCCCCTCGCCAGTGCAGATGGGACACACCCCGCAAAGGAATTACCCTGAGTCAAGTCACAGGTCAGGGCAGATGCTTTGGCAATGCAACCCTAGCTAAGCGGAAAGGCGATGTCTGCACCGAAGTAGTTGAGCCCGACAGGAAAAATAATAAGTGGGTAGTCCCATCCACATCTGGGATGTGGGTTTGCCAGAGATCTGGAGTAAGTCCCTGCGTGTCTCTTGCCAAATTCGATAACTCTAACAACTTTTGTGTTCAAGTTCTGATCATCCCTAGGATCCTGTACCACTCAGACGAAGAGGTGTATCACCTTTCCGAAAATAACAACCGGCTCCACAAGAGAGAAATATTAACAGGTATAACTATCGCAATGCTGCTCGGCCTAGGAGCGGCTGGAACGGCAACAGGTGTCTCAGCCCTAGCAACTCAACACCAAGGACTATCCCAGCTGCAGATGACCATCGATGAGGACCTGCAGAGGATCGAGAAATCCATTTCCTTTCTAGAAAAGTCAGTCTCTTCACTCTCAGAAGTGGTCCTGCAGAACAGGCGAGGACTGGATCTCCTGTTCATGCAGCAAGGAGGCCTGTGTGCTGCCTTGAAAGAGGAATGCTGTTTCTACGCTGACCACACAGGAGTCGTTAGAGACTCCATGGCAGAACTCCGAAACAGACTGGCTCAGAGACAGAAAGACAGGGAAGCCCAACAGAACTGGTTCGAATCCTGGTTCAATCAATCACCATGGCTAACCACCCTAATTTCTACCCTAATAGGTCCATTGGCAATGCTGCTTTTAGCTATTACCTTCGGGCCATGCCTGCTAAACAAGCTAGTCTCATTCGTTCAGGCCCGCCTGGAACGGGCTAACATCCTGTTCCTGGGGCAGCCACAATTCCTGTGAATTCAACAGGGAACGCTGCCAGTCACGAGAGACTTGCCTGGCAGAAACTTACTCAGGTTTCCCAAGACCCTTTTCCCTAGTCAGATCTCAACTTCCTACCTCATTTTAGTGCCTATGTATAAGACTACCTCGTTCATTTGTGAAAGAGGGGGGGGAAGTGTGGTAGGCCAGGGACAGGCGCTCGGAAGATTTCGGGCTGTAACGGAAAGTTACAGGAATCCTTCTACCCCCCTCCCCATAGATAAGGATCACCCTTGGAATGTAGCCAGACGTGTAGCCCCCCTAACCTATGCATGCCAGTAACTTTCCACTCCATACTAACCCTAGAAAGTATAGCCAAACCCCTGTCTGACGTAGAGAGACCCCTTAGTCCATAAATACCCTTAAGACCCCTCAATAAAGGCCTTTAACCGTCCACCACATTGGTGTCAGCGTCTGTTATTGGCCACAAGGGATCCCACGAAGGAGATCGAAGTGCTGGACCCTGAAACCAGGTCGCCGCGGCCTTCACAAGAAGGCAACAGGAGTACTAGCACAGTTCCTTGGAAACCAGTGAAGAGCTGTGGCCTACTATCACCAAAGGGGTATCGGGGACAGCCAAAGGTGATACAGAGACTCCATCATCAGAAGGCATGAAAAGACACTTTTTTATTAAAAATCTACAGTTCTTATAGAAACAATGTTGGACCTAACACCTGATTAGCCTTTAGGAATCTTCTCTCACACTATTGGTGAACTATGAAGAGCACACTCTGCAGAACCATATCTATAAACAATGGTTACAGAAAGAGAGATAGTAATTGTTTGAATTCTTTCCTCTAAGTTTCTCACAGCTTCTACACAGCTTCCCAGGATTTTCCTGGGAGAACCATGTCTCTCTTTGTTCAGATGATATGTAATTACTACAGCCTACTTTTCGAAATAGCTAGACAATGTTATCTAAGCGTGGCTTGGGTGTTTGAAAGCTGTGGCGACTACTATTATATTGATCCAAGAAGCTCGGAAATTCACCCTTGGGAAACACACTGTTCTGTATGTATCTCATGCAGTACTAACTGTACTTGAAAAAAAGGGGGGGGGGGGGGCATTGGTTGTCCCCTGGCAGGATGATTAAGTACCAAGCTGGGTTGTTGGAGCAAGATGATGTTAGCCTAAAAACAACATCTGTCGTCAATCCTGCAATGTTTCTGTCCTCCACATTGATTGATTGACAGTGTGCCTGAGCATGACTGTTTACAGATCATAGAAGAGGCCTATTCCAGTAGACAAGACCTGAAGGATGTGCCTCTAGAAAATCCAGATTGGGAACTGTATACAGATGGAAGCAGCTTCATGAGAGATGGTAAACGAATGACAGGTTATGCAGTGACATCAGGTTATGCAGGTGATTGGGCAAAGGGCTTTCCACTAGATGTATCATCACAGAAGGCTGAACTGATTGCACTGACGAGAGCTCTAGAACTGAGCAAAGGAAAGAAGGTAAACATATGGACTGACTTTAAATATGCATTTATTAGTGTTGTGCATGCCCATGGAGCCATCTGGAAGTTGAGAGGGTAGCTGACCGCTCAAGGTATTGGGAACAAACATGCTGAACAGATCCTTGCACTCCTGCAGAGTATTTGGCAGCCTACAAAGGTGGCTATTGTGCATTGCAAGGCTCATCAAAAGGAAAAACAATTCCTGAATTAGGGAATCGTTTTGCCAATGGAACAGCAAAAGGGCCTGCAGATATGTCCTGGGGTGACTTTATGATGCTTATATCCACAACTGTCTGTTCTGTTTATGCTGGATATTAAGTTTTGCACCTTTAAGACTAGTTCCGAGAGTAATGCGGGGAGAGAAGAAGCACAGAGTTTATTATCAGAAACTGCACTTGCTCCCCCGCATCCTTCTCCCGAACTGTG
The DNA here is from genome assembly GCF_051311805.1 of Agelaius phoeniceus. Taxonomy (NCBI): domain Eukaryota; kingdom Metazoa; phylum Chordata; class Aves; order Passeriformes; family Icteridae; genus Agelaius; species Agelaius phoeniceus. The sequence continues at coordinate 24,446,092 of NC_135301.1, read as the reverse complement.
TTGTCTGCAGCACAGACAGACTGCAGGAGAGAGCTTTCCTTTGCTTTTAGTTAGTTTTTAGCTAGCTGAGGCAAAAAAGCTCCCTGGACTGTAATTTTTCTTTTTCTTAGAACTGTTTAAACCTACTCTAGACTGAATGACTGAAAACCCGGAAGAGCACCGGGAACTCACACCTGTGGCCCACCAGACTGGGCCTGGGCCACGGCATTTCCCACACTGGTGGAACTGATAATAGACTGGGTGAGCCAAGGTGCAACCCACAAAAAAGACTTTCTGAGTTTGTCATCTCTTCAGATTAACAAGAGGTTTTATTGTTTAATATTGTTCATTTTTTCTGCTGGTGAATACTTTACCTATTAAATAAACAATTTTCCCCGAACTGGTTGGGGGAGGGGCCACTTAAATCTTCCTTCTATCTTTCAAAGTTTTCTCCCAAATTTGCCGTAAACCAGGACAGATACATTTTTTGGCACCCACCGTGAGGCTTGAGAAAGTGGAAAAAACCTATACTGATTGCATTTTGGTTGTACTTACTCTGTATTGGGATAAAGCAGTCAGTAGCCATATTGCTTGAATTCATGATGTCTCTCTGGGTGGAGGCTTTCATGTGGTTCTGGTCCCTAGGCTTTTTTACAGTTTTAAAAACTTTCTGGTCCCTAGGCTTATTTTCTTATCTGAAAATAGCTCCGGTATTGTCTCTAACACGTCATTTTTACAGTAGAGGGACATGGATTAGAATAGCTATTGTGCTGGGCTCCGTGATAATGATTTATAGGGAGTTTACAAAAATACTAAAGTCTGTTCAAGATATGTATGGTTTATGTTTTTTTCATCCTACCCTCCCTCCTAGTTCCAGTAGCATGTTTTGGGGGTTTATTAGTAATTGCACCCAGTTTGTTAGAGGAGGAGCAGGGAATGAGACTTTTCAGCCTTTCCTTTCCTTCTTCTCCTTTGAATCTGTTAAGTCACTTTTTGAGAATGTTCAGTTTCCCCTGAACGTTAAAGAGACCATCTTTCTGGTATTTCATCTAGTAAGCTTCTTTTATATGGTCTGCAGTTTGTCTAGAATGAGGGCTGAGATGTCCAGAGGAGCTGATGAGACCCCTGACCCAGAAGTAGACCCAAGTGTGGAAAATGCTGAGTGGTGTGGAGAATGGGAGGATATGGGCCAAACCCTGAAGGAATTTTCTGACCCTATAGCCTAGGACTTTCCATGTGAACAAATACAGAACCCAGGTGAGTTGGGGAAATACCTGAAAGAGAAGTGACCCTCACAGTCTATGGGTACGGGTCCTGGGAAGTGTGGCACAAAGATATCTGTGTGCAGACAATCTCTATATGCAGCAAAATCAGTGGAAGACTATAGAACAAGGGATCCAACGCTTGAGAGAAATGGCAGTGGCAGAGATTGTCTTCTCAGATGACCTAAAAACGGTAAATCCAGACTTGGTGCCATGTACAACTGTGATGTGGCAAAAATTTGTATGACTTGGGCCACAAGAATATGCTTCTACTTCAGCAATAATGAATCACAGAATCACAGAATCACCAGGTTGGAAGAGACCTTCAAGATCATCGAGTCTAACCCATTCCCCAACATCTCAATTAAACCATGGCACTGAGTGCCACATCCAGTCTTTTATTAAACACATCCAGGGATGGTGACTCCACCACGTCCCCGGGCAGACCATTCCAGAACTTTATCACCCTTTGCGTGAAAAACTTTTTCCTAATATCTAACCTATATTTCTCTTGACGCAGCTTGAGACTGTGACCTCTCGTTCTGTCAGTTGCTGCCTGGAGAAAGAGACCAACCCCCACCTGACTACAACGACCCTTCAGGAAGTTGTAGAGAGTGATACGGTTGCCTCTGAGTCTCCTTTTCTCCAAGCTAAACAACCCCAGCTCCCTCAGCCGTTCCTCATAGGACTTGTGTTCCAATTCCCTCACCAGGCTCGTTGCCCTCCTCTGGATGTGCTCAAGTGTCCCAACGTCCTTCCCAAACCGAAGGGCCCAGAACTGGACACAGTACTCAAGGTGCGGCCTCACCAGTGCCGAGCACAGGGGAAGGATGACCTCCCTGGTCCTGCTGGCCACACTATTCCAGATATAGGCCAGGATGCCGTTGGCCTTCTTGGCTGCCAGATCACACTGCTGGCTCATGTTCAGCCAGCTGTCAGCCAGTACTCCCAGGTCCCTTTCTGCCTGGGCACTGTCCAACCACACTGCCCCGAGCCTATAATGTTGTAGGGGGTTATTGTGGCCAAAAAACAGGACTCGGCACTTGGATTTATTAAACTTCATCCTGTTAGACTCTGCCCATCTATCGAACCATTCCAGATTTCTCTGCAGAGCCATCCTACCTTCCAACAGATCGACATACACTCCCAGCTTAGTGTCGTCTGTAAATTTACTAATGAAAGACTCAATCCCCTCATCCATGTCATCAATAAAGATATTGAACAGAACTGGCCCCAGCACAGACCCCTGAAGGACACCACTGGTGCCTGGCTGCCAGCTGGATGCAGCACCATTCACCACCACTCTCTGGGCCCGGCCATCCAGCCAGTTCTTAACCCAGCAAAGAGTGCTCCTGTCCAAGCCGTGGGCTGTTGGCTTTTCCAGGAGTATGCTGTGGGAGACAGTGTCAAAGGCCTTGCTGAAGTTCAGGTACACAACATTAATAGCCTTTCCTGCATCTACCAGGTGGATCACTTGATCATAAAAGGAGGTCAGGTTGGTCAAACAAGACCTACCCCTCCTAAACCCATGCTGGCTGGGTCTAATGCCCTGGTCATCCTGTAAGTTCTGTGTGATGGCACTCAATATAAACTGTTCCATAACCTTACCTGGTACAGAGATCAGGCTAACCGGCCTATAATTGCCAGGATCCTCCTTCCCACTCTTTTTGTGAACGGGCGTCACATTGGCCAGCTTCCAGTCATCTGGAACCTCAGCAGTGAGCCAAGACTCTTGGTAAATGATGGAGAGTGGCTTGGCAAGTTCATCTGCCAGCTCTCTCATCACCCTGGGATGGATCCCATCTGGAACCATGGATTTATGAATATCCAAGCAGCTCAGCAGTTCTCTCACTGCCTCTTCTTGGATAATGGGGGGACCATTCTGTTCCCTGGTGCCATCAACCAACCCAAGAGGACAGTTGTCCTGGCAACAAACCGTCTTCCCACTAAAGACTGAGGCAAAGAAGGCGTTAAGCAGTTCTGCCTTCTCCTCATCTGCAGTTGCTAAGTTCCCTCCCTCATCCAGTAAAGAACAAAGGTTGGTCTTACCCTTCCTTTTACCACTTATATATTTGTAAAAACATTTTTTATTATCCTTTACAGAAATCTCCATTTTAAGTTCCAACTGAGCTTTGGCCTCTCTAATTTTTTTCCTACATGCTCCAGCAGCCTCCTTAAATATTTCCTGAGAGACCTCACCCTCCTTCCAAAGATGATACATCCTCCTTTTATTCTTAAGTTCCTTCAAAACCTCCTGGCCCATCCAAGCTGGGCGTTTACCTCGGCGACTCATCTTTCAGCACACAGGGACAGTCTGTTCCTGTGCCCTCAAGATCTCTGTTTTGAAGCTCACCCACCTTTGCTGAACTCCTTTGTTTTTAAGGGTGCTTCCCAAGGAACTCTCTGAATAAGTCTCCTAAGTAGGCCAAAGTCTGCCCTCCGGAAGTCCAGTGTAAGAGTCTTACTGGTGTTCCTCCTCATTTCACCAAATATTGAGAACTCTATAATTTCATGATCACATGAAGCAGGATGACAGGGAGGAGACCATGCTTGATATGGCAAAGAAGCTCCAAGCATATACAGATGCTGTACATAGCCCAACACATGCCAAAATTGCAGTGGTAGAAACATGTTTGCAGAAATTAGAAGATAAGATAGAAGAGAATCATAAGAAACTTAGAGAGAAGATTAAAAAGGGCTTTCTCCAAATCTCAGCAGCACAGATCAGAAGTTCTAGTACCAAACACAGACGTCCCCCAGATAGGGAGAAAAGGTACACCCCATGAGCTAAGCTGTAGTTTTTCCTGCATGATTGCGGAGAAAACATGAAGAGATGGGATGGAAAATCTACTGCTGTTCTGGCACAACGGGTGCTTGAATTGAAAGACAGCAACACTCAGAGAGGAAGTTCTACCAAAAAGAAAGCAGCTCCAGCAGCCCATAGCTGAACTGCCAGGTATGATGATGATGGCAACATGTCCAATCCCCTTGAAGGAACCTCCAAGACATATGCCCAGGGAAAGAAGGATAACCAGACTTAGAGGGGACCTGCCTCTAGCCAGGTAGTGGCGAGGGAAAACTGCGTTTTTTGGACTGTGTGGATTCATTGGCCTGGCACATCAGATCCACAAAAATAAGAGGCCTTGGTTGACACTAGTGCGCAGTGCACACTAATCCTATCAAGACGTGGGGGCAGAATCTGTTTCTATTGCTGGTGTGACAGGGGGATCACAGAATTTTACTTTAGTGGAAGCTAATGTGAGCCTGACTGAAAAAGAGTGAAAAAAACACCCTATTGTGACTGGCCCAGAGGCCCCATGCATTTTGGACATAGACTTCCTCCAAAGTAGATATTTCAAAGACCCAAAAGGACTTAGGTGGGCTTTTGAGATAGCAGCTGTAGAGACAGAAGGCATCCAGCAATTGAACACCTTGCCGGGATTATCAGAGAACCCATCTGCAGTAGGACTCCTGTGTGGTGGTGTTCACAGGGGCCCCAGGAAGAAGGAAGAGACATGGACCTGACTCCATGTTTCAGAAGGCTTGATTTATTTTTTTATGATATATATTATATTAAAATTATATTAAAACTATACTAAAAGAATAGAAGAAAGGATTTCATCAGAAGGCTTGAACAGAATAGAAAGAGAATGGAATCATAACAAAAGCTCCTGACTCTCAGAGTCTGAGCCAGCTGGACTGTGATTGGCCATTAATTAGAACAACCACATGAGACCAATCAAAGATCCACCTGTTGCATTCCACAGCAGCAGATAATTATTGTTTACATTTTATTCCTGGGGCCTCTCAGCTTCTCAGGAGAAAAAATCCTAAGGAAAGGATTTTTCATAAAACATGTCTGTGACACTCCTGAAAGTGGAAGAGCAAAGAGTACCAATTGCCACCTCGACAGTGCACCGCCAACAGTACAGAGCAACACAAGATGCCATGATCCCCATCCACAAAATGATCTGTGAGCTGGAGAGCCAAGGAGTGGTCAGCAAAACCCACTCACCTTTCAATAGCCCCATTTAGCCTGTGCACAAATCTGAAGGAGAATGAAGACTGACTGTGGACTATCGTGCCTTAAATGAAGTGACTACACCATTGAGAGCTGCTCCAGTATGAGCTGGAGTCCAAGGCAGCCAAATGGTACGCCACTATTAACATTACCAATGCATTTTTCTCCATTCCTCTGGCAGCAGAATGCAGACCTGTTTGCCTTCACATAGAGGGGTGTGCAGTACACCTAAAACTGACTACCCTAAGAGTAGAAGCACAGTCCTACCATCTGCCATGGACTAATCCAGACTGCGCTAGAAAAGGATGAGGCTCCAGAATATCTGCAGTACATAGATAACATCATTGTGTGGGAGAACACGGCAGCAGAAGAGTTTAAGAAAAGAGAGAAAATCGTCCAGATTCTCCTGAAAGCCGATTTCACCATCAAGAAGAGCAAAGTTAAGGGACCTGCTCAAGAGATCCAGTTCCTGGGACTGAAGTAGAAAGATGGATGGTGTCAGAGTCCCACTGACGTCATCAACAAGATCACAACAATGGCTCCATCAACCAACAAGAAGGAAACACAAGCTTTCCTAGGTGCCATAGGCTTTTAGAAAATGTATATTCCTGAATACAGCCAGATTGTGAGTCCTCTCTACTGAGTCACTTTCAAGAAGAACACTTTCCAGTGGAGCCCTGAACAGCAACAAGCCTTTGCTCAGATTAAGCAAGAGATTGCTCATGCAGTAGCCCTTAGCCCAGTCAAAACAGAACCAGATATGAAGAATGTGCTCTACACTACAGCTAGGAGCCATGGTCTGTCCTGGAGCCTTTGACAGAAGGTGCCTAGTGAGACTTGAGGCCGACCATTAAGATTTTGGAGTCAAAGCTACAGAGGGTCTGAAGCCAACTACGCTCAAACAGAGAAGGAAATTTTAGCAGCCTATGAAGGAGTCCAAGCCTCCTCAGAGGTAATAAGCACTAAAGCACAACTCCTCCTGGCACCACGACTACCAGTGCTGGGGTGGCTGTTCAAAGGAAAGGTTCCCTCTACCCACCAGGTCACCAATGCTACATGGAGCAAGTGAATTGCTCTCATCATACAACGTGCCCATATTGGAAAACTGAATTGCCCTGGGATTTTGGAAGTAATTACAAATTGGCCTGAAAGTAAATACTTTGGTCTCATAGACAAAGAGGAACAAGAAGTAACACATGCTAAAGAAGCTCCACCATACAACTAACTGCCAGCAGAAGAAACACATGAAACTCTTTACTGATGGTTCCTGTCACATTGTAGAGAGGAAACAAAAGTGAAATGCATCTGTATAGAGCCCCACATGACAGGTTGCACAAGCTACTGAAGGAGAAGGTAGATCAAGTCAACTTGCAGAACTCAAAGCCGTTCAACTGGCCTGAGACATTGCTGAAAGAGAGAAGTGGCCAAAGCTTTACCTTTATACTGATTTGTAGATAGTAGCCAATGCTCTGTGGGGCTGGCTGGAAAAGTAGAAAAAAGTTAATTGACAGCATAAAAGAAAACTAATTTGGGCTGCTAAAGATTGGAAAGATATCATTACCAGGGTAGAAAAACTACCTGTGAAAGTCTGCCATACAGATGCCCATGTCCCCCAAGAGTATAGCCAATGAGGAGCACCGAAATAACAAGCAGGTAGATCAGACTCCAAAAATAGAGGTGTCAAAGATAGATTTAGATTGGCAACATAAGAAGGAGTTGTTCCTAGTTCGATGGGCCCATGATGCCTCAGGCCATCAGAGCAGAGATGCCACCTATAAGTGGGCATGAGACTGAGGGGTAGATTTAACCATAGACAGTATTTCTCAAGTTATCCATGACTGTCAAACGTGTGCTGCCATCAAGCAAAGCGGGTGAAACCCCTATGGTATATTAGGCAATGGTCCAAATATAAGTATAGAGAGGCCTGGCAGATTGACTACATCACACTGCCTCAGATATGTCAAAGTAAGCACTATGTGCTCACAATGGTGGAAGCCACCACAGGATAGTTGGAAACCTACCCTGTACCTTCCACTACAGTCTGTAACACCATCCTAAGCCTTAAAAAGCAAGTCCTTTGGAGGCATGGTACCCCTGAGAGGATTGAGTCAGACAATGAGACTCATTTCAAGAACAACCTTATCAACACCTAAGCTAAAGAACATGGCATTGAGTAAGTGTACCATATCTCCTAGCATGCACCAGCTGGAAGCAAAGTGGAGAGGTACAATAGACTGTTAAAAACCACCTTAAAAGCATTGGGTGGGAGATTTTCAAAAATTGAGAGCAGCATCTAGCAAAGGCCACCTGGTTAACACCCGAGGTACCACCAACCGAGAAGGCCCTGCCCAATCTGAGGCCCTGCATACAGCAGACAAAGTCCCAGTGGTACGTGAGAAATTTGTTAGGGAAGACATTTCAGATGAATTCTGCCTCGAGTACAGACAAACTCATTTGTGGGATTGTCTTTGCTCAGGGACCAGGTTGCACATAGTAGATAATGCAGAAAGATAGAACAACAAAATGTGTACCTCAGGGAGATCTGATTGTTAGGTGAGCACTATGTGTAAATATCACTGTTTTCTGAATGTTACTGCCATTGTCTATATATAGCTGTATACAGTATATATAAATATATGTATATATAATGTATGTATTTGTAGAGGTAGAATATATATTACTTTTGGTAGTAAGCTGATGATTTGGGGATAATGGGTGGGATGTCTTGGGGTGACTTTATGATGCTTATATCCACAACTGTCTGTTCTGTTTATGCTGGATATTAAGTTTAGCACCTTTAAGACTAGTTCCAAGAGTAATGCGGGGAGAGAAGAAGCACTGAGTTTATCAGAAACTGCACTTGCTCCCCCGCATCCTTCTCCCGAACTGTGTTGTCTGCAGCACAGACAGACTGCAGGAGAGAGCTTTCCTTTGCTTTTAGCTAGTTTTTAGCTAGCTGAGGCAAAAAGGCTCCCTGGACTGTAATTTTTCTTTTTTCTTAGAACTGTTTAAACCTACTCTAGACTGAAAACCCAGAAGAGCACCAGCAGCTCACACTTGTGGCCCACCAGGCCTGGCCTAGGGCACAGCATTTCCTGCACTGGTGAAACTGATAATAGACTGGGTGAGCCAAGGTGCAACCCACAAAAAAGACTTTCTGAGTTTGTCATCTCTTCAGATTAACAAGAGGTTTTATTGTTTAATATTGTTCATTTTTTCTGCTGGTGAATCCTTTACCTATTAAATAAACAGTTTTTCACACTTTTCTCCAAGGAAATCTTTTTCCTGAACTAGTAGGAGGAGAGGCAGCTTAAATCTGCTTTCTAGAAGTACCCCTTTAGAAGTTTTCTCACAAAGTTTCCCTAAACCAGGACAAATGTCCAAATGTCCAGCCTGGATGGGCAAGGAGATTTTGGAGGAACTCAGGAATAAAAAAAAAAAGTATTATCTTTGGAAGGAGGGTCAGGTTTCTCAGGTAGTATTTAAGAGGGCTGCTAGTGTCTGTAGAAAAAAATTAGGGAGGTCAAAGCTCAGTTGGAACTTAAAATAGCGACTTTTGTAAAGGATAACAAAAAATGGTTTTATAAATATATTAATGGTAAAAGGAAGGGTAAGACTAACCTTTGTTCTTTATTAGATGCAGAAGGGAACTTAGTTACTGCAGATAAAGAGAAGGCAGCGGTGCTTAGTGCCTTCTTTGCCTCAATTTTTAGTGAGAAGACTTGACCTCAGGATAACTGTCTTCTTGGGTTGCTCGATGATATCAGAAAGCAGAATGGTCCCCCCATTATCCAAGAGGAGGCAGTCAGAGAACTGCTGAGCTGCTTGGATATTCATATATCCATGGGACCAGATGGGATCCATCCCAGGGTGATGAGAGAGCTGGCAGATGAGCTTGTGAAGCCACTCTCCATTGTTGTGGTGTGATGTCATAGCTTGTCTCAGTTATCCCGGTTCTTTCCCCAGGTCTGCCAGCCACCTCTCCCTCCCCCTCCCTTGCCCCCTGCTAAGTGCTGTCTGTCAATCCTGGCATTCCAGAAGGGCGTCAAGTGATTGGCAGAGTTCAAAAGACGCCTTTAAGCCCTGGGGGACATTGGGCCATCCAGCTGTCATTTGTCCCCTGAGACTTCCCCCCCCTTACCTGGTTGGTGGGATCCCTACCCCTTCCCTCCCTCTCTCCCCAGGGTTAAAAGACACAGCAACCACGCAGTTCAGAAAAGTTCTGTTAGAGCTGTTCCTGCATTCAGAGGCTTGTGGGCCAGGAATAAAGCTCTGGATTGACACCCCCTAGCAGAAACTGACTCCTTTTCCTTCACCTCATCTAAAAAATTCTCCACCAGAGGTAAACCTGAGCTCCTGCATGCCTGGACTTGTCCCAAGCTCCCAGCCGAGGCATCCAGCAAACCAAAGGTGTCTCTGAGGTGAAAACACCACAGTTGCCGCGTTTGGTCAAGCAGCAAGGGCTGGACAAGCCCAGGCACGACCCATCCAGTTATATTGGTATTTAATTCCAATACTCCATCATTTACCAGCAGTCCTGGCTCACTGCTGAGGTTCCAGATGACTGAAAGCTGGCCAATGTGATGCCCGTTCACAAAAAGAGTGGGAAGGAGGATCCTGGCAATTATAGGCCGGTTAGCCTGATCTCTGTACCAGGTAAGGTTATGGAACAGTTTATATTGAGTGCCATCACACAGAACTTACAGGATGACCAGGGCATTAGACCCAGCCAGCATGGGTTTAGGAGGGGTAGGTCTTGTTTGACCAACCTGAGCTTCTTTTATGATCAAGTGATCCACCTGGTAGATGCAGGAAAGGCTGTTCATGTTGTGTACCTGAACTTCAGCAAGGCCTTTGGCACTGTCTCCCACAGCATACTCCTGGAAAAGCTGGCAGCCCACTGTAGTAAACTCCATAGATTTAGGAAAAGCACCATGGAGGATATGAACAATAGGAATGCTGAAACAGCAAAAGAAAATTCCTGTTTTCCTGTCCTCCACCCCTTAACCTATCTCTGTAACCCTATAAGGCAATGTCATGTTAACCCCTTACCCATTGGTCAAGCTTGGATCCTTTCCAACCCTATAAAAGAAGCATACTGTACCCCGTTAGAGGAGAAAGAAGAAGAGCAGAGACCCTTCACGGACCTCCCCAAATAAAGCCATCTTCGTGGAACAGCCTGCGCCTTCTCCTTCTCCTCTCTCTCCGTCTGCTGCAGCCTCCAGCCCAGGGCACCACTACCTAGCAAGCAGAGCTGAAATCCTGAGAGCTTGCAATCACTATAGAGCTGATAATCACCATGCTTGCTAGATGGTAGCCCTGCGGCCTTGGCATGAGCGAGCTAGCTTCGGGCACCCGGTTCCTGCCCAGGGACTGAGCTCCTGAGCCCTATTGCTCTGCTTTATAATAACGCCATTAAGAGGCTTTATTAGCCCACGGCTTGGACAGGAGCACTCTTTGCTGGGTTAAGAACTGGCTGGATGGCCGGGCCCAGAGAGTGGTGGTGAATGGTGCTGCATCCAGCTGGCAGCCAGGCACCAGTGGTGTCCTTCAGGGGTCTGTGCTGGGGCCAGTTCTGTTCAATATCTTTATTGATGACATGGATGAGGGGATTGAGTCTTTCATTAGTAAATTTACAGACGACACTAAGCTGGGAGTGTATGTCGATCTGTTGGAAGGTAGGATGGCTCTGCAGAGAAATCTGGAATGGTTCGATAGATGGGCAGAGTCTAACAGGATGAAGTTTAATAAATCCAAGTGCCGAGTCCTGTTTTTTGGCCACAATAACCCCCTACAACATTATAGGCTCGGGGCAGTGTGGTTGGACAGTGCCCAGGCAGAAAGGGACCTGGGAGTACTGGCTGACAGCTGGCTGAACATGAGCCAGCAGTGTGATCTGGCAGCCAAGAAGGCCAACGGCATCCTGGCCTATATCTGGAATAGTGTGGCCAGCAGGACCAGGGAGGTCATCCTTCCCCTGTGCTCGGCACTGGTGAGGCCGCACCTTGAGTACTGTGTCCAGTTCTGGGCCCTTCGGTTTGGGAAGGACGTTGGGACACTTGAGCACATCCAGAGGAGGGCAACGAGCCTGGTGAGGGAATTGGAACACAAGTCCTATGAGGAACGGCTGAGGGAGCTGGGGTTGTTTAGCTTGGAGAAAAGGAGACTCAGAGGCAACCGTATCACTCTCTACAACTTCCTGAAGGGTCGTTGTAGTCAGGTGGGGGTTGGTCTCTTTCTCCAGGCAGCAACTGACAGAACGAGAGGTCACAGTCTCAAGCTGCGTCAAGAGAAATATAGGTTAGATATTAGGAAAAAGTTTTTCACGCAAAGGGTGATAAAGTTCTGGAATGGTCTGCCCGGGGACGTGGTGGAGTCACCATCCCTGGATGTGTTTAATAAAAGACTGGATGTGGCACTCAGTGCCATGGTTTAATTGAGATGTTGGGGAATGGGTTAGACTCGATGATCTTGAAGGTCTCTTCCAACCTGGTCATTCTGTGAATTCTGTGGAGATATTACCACAAAATAAATCAGTCTGTCAGGGTTTAGCCCAAAGTATGACCAGAAAGATCACCAGTTAATTGGGTCCATTAAGGCTGAAATTAAAGAAAGTCAATGGGCTGTTACACCAGTGGGACAGGTTGTAGTCCCACCCCTGCTTCTTTGGTAGATAGCTCACAGGAACCTGAAGGTACCCATTGGTAAACAGAAAATCTTCTGAAGCATCTGAAAAAGGTAGTAATGGGAAGGGGAATGACTGAAATTGTGCAGTCTATAGTGACCAAATATGAAATCTGCCATCAAAATAATCCTGATACGAGTAAAAGTGTAGTGCTAGGGGTGACAAAGGCCGAAGACCTTCTCGATGAATATTGGCAGGAGAATTTTTCTGAGTTACTACATAATGAAGAATTCAGGTATGTACTGATGTTAGTTGACACCTTCAGTGGATGGCCTGAAGCTCACCCTGTCATACTAACACAGCAAAAGAAGTGGTAGAAGTCTTGCTCAATCATATAATTCCAAGGTTTGGGGTTCCTTTGGAGTTGTCATCAGATAGAGGGCCACACTTTGTTGCAACAGTAATGGGGGAGGTTAGTCAAATTCTGGGAATTGCTTGGCATCTGCCTACACCCTACAGACCCCAGGTGAGTGGTGAAGTTGAACATATGAATGGAACCCTCAAAACACAGATTAGCAAAATTTCTCAAGAGACATCTGGGACATGGGTTCAGGCTTTGCTTATAGTCTTACTGAGATTTCACATACAATCAAGGCAGAGGGGCAACTTAAGTCCTTATGAGATATTATATGGCAGGCCATATAGAATTCTGCATATCCCCAGAGAAATCCATATGAGAGGGAAAATGGACTAACAAAAGTATTTAATGGCTTTAAGCTCCACTTTGCAGAATCTCCAGAGATTTGATGTGTTATCCAGACCTGTAGGACTGGACACACCTGCTCATCTGTTCCAGGCTGGAGACTGGATCTATGTTAAATGGTGGGACAGTGACCCCCTGCAAGTTAAGTGGAGAGGATCGTTCCAAGTCCTGCTGACTACCCTTACTTCAGACAAAGTTGCTGGCAAGGGACCCTGGATTCACTACTCTGGAGTTAAAAAGGTTTCTGCTCCTGAAATAACTGGAAAAACAGAGACAGATACAGATGATGATATGGTTTAAACTGTTCTTTTGTGTCTGTTATCTACACCGTTGGTAACCATGACTCAGGTTTGGTCCCAAAATTTGCAAAGCAGAATGGCTCTCAATTTCCTACTAGCCTCACAAGGGGGCATGTGTACAGTCATTAATACTAGTGTTGTGCTTATGTAGATCAGAGAAGAAGGATTAACAAATATTTGGCTAAAATCTGGAGACAAATTTTACATCAGGTAACTCTCACAGATCTTTCATACACTTACTTCATGGTTACCAAATTTGGCTTGGATAAAACAACTATTCATACTGGCTATATTTGTAGTTGGTGTCTGCATAATAGCTGGCTGTATGATTCGATGCTGTGATTTCTGGTCATCTTTATGGTCTAACATCAAATCTAAGTGGTAGAGACTAAACAATGTGGAATTTTTGTCAAGTATCTAAAGGGGGGAATGATGCTAAAAGATTTTTAGCTCTTATGTATTCTTCATGTATTTGTAGCTTTGTAGACTGTTAATGCATGGTTGTAACTTCTAGTACTTTTCCAGCTCTCTTTCCCACTGCAAACAAACCCTTATTGATACATTCTTGAAATTCTGTTAAGTCTTATTTGTTATTTTAGCAAGGACATTTTTTTTGCACCATGTATCATAGACATAATAAAGGTAGAGTTAGAGGATCAGGAGGGAGGGATCCAATGGGGCAGAACCTGGGGGGGGAGATTACCTAACCAACTGCTCTTCTAATTGCACAATATTTGCTAGATATACTAATTGCCCATTCTTATAAAATTGTACAATTCTAATTCCAGGCATGGTTTTTTGCTGTATTGTGTACCTGAAGGCTTTCAAGTAAAGGTTTGCTTTTATATTATCATTTTAATGTTGTTTGGGAAGGTTTTGTTCTATTTCCAGGCAACACTGCAAGGCACCATTTTAGGCCCAGTTGTCTTCAACATCTTCATAAACAACTTAAATGTAGGACTTGAAGCTATATTGAGTAAGTTTGCTGATGACACTAAATTGGCAGGAGCTGTTGACTGCTTCAAAAGCAGAGAGGCCCTGCAGAGAGACCTTGATAAATTAGAAGGCTGGGCAATCATCAGCTGTATGAAGTTTAACAAGGTCAAGTGTCAGATTCTGCACCTGGAATGGGGAAACTCTGGATATATGGACAGACTGGGGAACAAGAGGCTGGAGAGCAGCTCTGAGGAAAGGTACCTGTGGGTCCTGGTTGATGGCAAGTTGAATATGAGAACAGTGTGCCCTGGAGCCACAAGGATCAACCATATCCTGGGGTGCATCAGCCAAAGCATTGCCAGCTGCTTGAGGGAGGTGATTTTCCTGCTCTACTCTGCACTGGTGTGGCCTCACCTCAAGGCCTGTGTGCAGTTTTGAGCACAAACATCACACTATAAGAAGGACTAGTGATAGGCCCTGAGGAAACAGCTGGAGCAGTGTCAGAGGAGGTTTAGATTGGATATTAGGAAAAGGCTCTTTACCCAGAGGGTAGTTGGGCACTGGAACAGGCTTCCCAAGGAAGTGGTCATAGCCCCAAGCCTGAGAGAGTTCAAGAAGTGTTTGCACAATATTCTCAGGCATGTGGTGTGACTCTTGGGGCAGTCCTGTGCATGGTTAGGAGTTGGACTCAATGATCCTTGTAGGTCACTTCCAACTCAGGCTATTCTATGATTCTATGATACTCCTGAATCAAGGGTTTAAAAAAACTGAAAGAGTTAAGAGTTTACCTAGATTTAGTTAAGGGGATAGAAACAATTTATAATGATTAAGAGTATAACAAGAAGAGTAAAAGTAATGGGGAATAGTTAATTATTAGCAGATGGAGTGGTTAAGGCTAGGGTAATATATCACTGGCTTGTTCTTACTGTGTTTGAAGAAGCAGGATGAGAATGCAGACTTAATTGTGAAAAAGAAGAGGACTGTGACTGCACCTGTGCCCCAAAACCAGCTAGGACCAGGTTGGGGGGCTTGGACTATCGCCCAGGGGTCAGAAAGCCTGCCAACACACAAAGGTGAAATGGTCACCTTGAGGAAGATGTTTATTACCTCAAAGGGACCACCAACCCATTTTAAGCCCACCAACTTAAATTAATCAACAGACTGTGCAGATGTGAAGGAACTTTGGACTCATTATAATGCATTTTAATATGAAGCAGGGGTAGGCAGGGTTAGGTAATATGTATAGGCATTCCAGGAAATTATATGAATATATAAGACTTTTTTTGATAAATAAGGGAGCCGGAGCCTTGTGATTTTGGACACGTCTTTGGGAGGCTACTCCCCGTGTGCCCAGTGCTGTCAATAAACATACCACTTTCTAATTTTAACTAGTTGGAGAGTTCTATTCTGCGCTTCACTCCAAACTTCCACTCTCCCTCATTTCCAATTATAGAGAAAGGCCATTATATCTTCAGGGTGCAGTGCTGATTTACTTCAGAGTCAGCAGAAGACACCTCTTCCACAGAGTAGAGATGTCCTCTGACACTTCCATCTAGATCATTTCTGTACCAAGTTAAGTCAAAAGCAAGTAATTTATATTTGATTAAAGGCTAAAATTAGCAAAAGACTACTCTAGAGGACAGGGTGATGAACTTTTTTGCATGCTATCTCCACAAAAATCTAACAGTATAATTTCTAGCGATACCAGATAATTAGCTTTATTTGGGAGGGAAAAAGCAAATACATGATGTTCAAGGCTTACCACTAAGCAGTTCAATCCAATTTTGTACTGTTTCAGGAGGTTGGGTCTCTTTAATGTGTTTCAGAGCTTCATCAAGCAGAACATCCCCTGTAGGAGCATCTGACTTGCAAATTACCTAGGATAGAATAAAATGCAGTTGGTATTTTTACTTAATTCATATACCATACCATAAACAACTAACAATAAAAACTTGAAAAATCTACCTGTTATCAGAACCAAGGAAAATTTTAAGGAGTGAGGAATGTTCTCAAAGAATATACAAATTTAAAAGATATCTAGTTGTTAGAAAAACTATTTAGGATTTTAATTACGAAGCTCTGTTATGTCTTAAGTTATCTATAACCTCTATTAACCTTAATTGACCAGAGCTGTAGTATTAATAACATGTTTAATACCTAATCTTTTAAGGAAGATAATCAACTAACATGGCCAGGTCCTTCATTTTCTCCCCAAAACAAAGTATACTACTGTGCTAAATTGCTCTCTGATAACCGTCCATTTTACTGCTTCAAGTCAATTTATTCAGAATAGTGCAGATAGACAATTATGAGTCAAGGGGTCAGCTAGAAATGTAATTAGGATAATTGAAAACTGAAGATGAGTCGAGGGGCCAGCTGGGAATATAATTGGGATAGTAGAAGATTAAATATTTTAGTTAAGATTTTAAAATTAGTTAACAAGTTAAGTTAGTAATATAGCTAACAAGAATCAGGTACCTTAGTTAAAGAATAACAAATATATTAAGAAAGAGAAACTAGGAGTGACAGGGATAGATGCAACAATTGTGAGGGAGCAGAAACTATAGAAATACCTTACCTCAAGAATAATCAAACAGTTAGGAGAGGCTTGGACTGTGACCAGCAGGTCAAAAAGTCCTGCCAACTAGCCATAGGTAAAGAGCTCACCATGAGGAAGATGGCTTTCTTCCTCCCATATGACCACTCCTTTATTTCAAAATCCCACCGACCCAATTAAGGGAGTAAAATTGTGCAGCTGTATTAGGTATTCAGGGTATTCAGCTAATTATAATATGAAGCAGGCAGGTAATGATTATGTATTATGCGTCCTTAGAAACCGTGTGAATATGTAAAACGTTTTCTGTATAAATAGAGAGCAAGAGTTTGCAACTCCTTGTGCATGTCTTTGGAAACAATTCCACATGCATCCAGCGCTGTAATAAATACCCTTCTTTTCAACTTTAATTAGTTGAAGAGTCATCTGTCTGTGCTTCGATTAGGTCATGTGAAATTGATAAATCAATTAGAAAGTGAAAAGGCAGGAAAAATGCTTTTCTTCTTCTGTATGTTGATGGATAAAATAGGTTCAAGACAACATCTATCAGTTTTACAGCTCTGAAGAACATTTTAACCAGCAACACTAAGTTCCATTCACTAACAGTTCAAATACACATATTAGGCAAAATATGTATGTACCAATATGTTGCATTGCAAGCTGATCTGTAGTTAACATTAATTTGGTTATAAATAAGAGGTCTAGCCCAGCTTGGTGGACTAGCCTCTGGGCTGACTGACAGAGTCTTTGGCCAGTGGCAGCTCTCCTGACATGCAGGCATTTGATTGGTTCAGAGTCTGAGGGCACACAGAGACAGGCCAATGTCTGTGTAGCACCGGGAGTTTTGAATTGTCTATAAAAGGGTGTTGGATTCAATAAACAAGGCTGTTTGTCTGAGGAAACATGAGTGGTCTGTCTTAAGTCTCAGACACAGGAACACCAACATGTCACCAATAAACCCCTTAATATGCAGTCATAAATGAAACGTCACTTAAGTTTGTTATTAAATAACTTTGAAAATTATTTTTTCCCCAAGAGAGCACAGGAGAGAGAGAAAAAAATTAATTTACAGTACCATAATAAATTTTAAATGTGAGTAACTGCTTGTTTACCAGTATAAGTAGTTGCATGATGCTAGCCACTGGAGTATAAACACTAACTGCAACAGCTGTATAAACCATGTACACATACCCCTTTTTCTCTGGTTAGAAAAACAAGAATGCCAAACTAAAACATACAGATTTAACTAGTAATCCAAGTCACAGAATCACAGAATGGGTAAGGTTGGAAAGGACCTCAGTGGTTTCATCTCATCCAACCTCCCTGCTCAATCAGGGTCATCCCAGAGCATATGGCACAGGAGTGTGTCCAGATGGTTCTTGAATATCTCCAGTGATTGAGACTCCACACCTTCTCTGGTTTCTCTTCCAGTCCTCAGTCACCCACACAGGAAAGAAGTTCTTCCTCATATTCAGGTGAATCAGTTTTTGCCCGTTGACTCTTGTCCTATTGGTTGCCACCACTGAGAAGTAATAGCTCCTAAATCTATGGGGTTTACTACAGAGAAGTGCCTGGCTGCATCCTCTGACACCCTCCCTTCAGATAATGATAGACATTGATAAGATTACCTCTCAGTTGTCTCAATGCTGAACAGGCCCAATTATCTCAGTCCATCCTCTTAAGAGAGATGCTTCAGTCCCCTCATCATCTTTCTCACCCTCTACTAGACCTGCTCCAGGAACTCCATCTCTCTGTTGCACTGAGGAGCCCAGAACTGGACTCAGCACTCCAGATGTGCCTCACCAGGGCTGAGGGGCAGGATCACCTCCTTCAACCTGCTGACAATGCTCTTCCTAATGCACCCCAGGATACCATTGGCCTTCTTGGCCACAAGGGCAAATTCCTGGCTCACGGACAGCTTGTTGTCCACCAGGACCCCCAGGTCCTTCTCTGCAGCTCTGCTTTCCAGCAGGTCACCCTCAGCCTGTACTGTGTGGTAATCACATATCCTCTGAACAGAGAGAGACATAATTCTCTCCCAGGATTTTCCTGGGAAGCTGTGAGAAGCTGTGAGGAAGCTCAGAGCAAACAATTCTTATCTCCATTTGCTGCACCTGTTGTTGTGCACATGTGGAATGTGTTATGGAGATTGTTTACCAAAGGGTGGTTTCTTAATTGGACTCTGGTGATGGTGTTTTGATTGATTGACCAATTAGGTCAAAGCTGTATGGGACTGTCTGGCAAGGGCAATGGGTTTTTCCTAATAGTATAATATAATATAGTGTAGTACAATAAAGCAATGGATCAGCCTTCTGCAATCATGGAGTCAATGCTCATTATTCCCCGTTTAGGGGCCTGCTGCCACTATAGTACTAGTGCATGAAGTTATTCTTCTCCAGGTGCACAACCCTGCACTTGCCTTTGTTGAATTTCAGATGGTTCCTCTCTGCCCATCTCTCCAACCTGTCAAGGTCCTTCTGAAGGTCAGCACAGCGCTCTGGAGTATCGGCCACTCCTCCCAGCTTTGTGTCATCAGCAAACTTGCTGAGGAGGCATCTGACCCTTTGTCCAAGTCATTGGCGGATAAGTTAAACAATATAGAACCAGTATAGAACCTTGGGGGATACCACCATTGACAGCCTTCCAACTACACCCCGTGCCACTGATCATGGTGCTCTGGGATCTGTTGTTCAGACTTCTCAATACACCTTACTGTCCACTCATCCAGTCCACACTTCCTGAGTCTGCCTATGAGTATGTTATGAGAGACAGTGTTGAAAGCTTTGCTGAAGTCCAGGTAGACAATATCCACTGCTCTCCCATCATCCATCCAAGAAATTGTTTCATCATAGAAAGCAATCAGGCTGTTGAAGTATGATTTACTGTTAGTGAATCCATGCTGACTACTCCTGATCACCTTCTTGTTGTCCATGTGGATATGTGAATAGAGATGGCCTCTGAATGAGATGCTCCATCAGCTTTCTGGACATTGAGGTGAGGCTGACTGGCTGGTAGTTCCCCGGGTCCTCCTTCTTGACCTTTTTGAAGACTGGAGTGACATTTGCTTTCTTCCAGTCTTCAGGCACCTTTCCTGATCTCCACAGCCTTTCAAAGATGATTGAGAGTGGCCTAGCAATGATGTCTGACAGCTCTCTTAGTACTTATGGGCACATCCCATCAGGGCCCATGGACTTGTGAATTTCAAGTTTGCCTAGGTGTTCTCTAACCCAATCCTCCTTGACTAAGGGAAAGTTGTCTTTCCAGAATTCCTTAACTCTGGTCTTCTGTGTCAGAGATCCCCGAGGGTTGATCTTGTCAGTGAAGACCAATGTAAAGAAGACATTCAGTAACTCTGTCTTCTCTGCATTCTCTGTCACTAGGGTCCCCCTCCATTTAGGAATGGCCCCACATTATCCTTTGTTTTCCTTTTGTTATTAAAAAAGCCCTTCTTGTTGTCCATGACATCCATGGTAAGATTTAATTCCAGATGGTCCTTGGCCTTCCTTGTCTCATTTGTACCTTCTCTGACAACCTTTACATATTAATTCCAAATGGTCTGACCCTGTTTCCACCTCCTGTGTACTTCCTGCTTATGCCTGAGTTCTTTATTCATCCATGAAGGTCTCTTGCCCCCTTTGCCCAATTCCTTGCTCATTGGGATGCACTGTTCTTGAGCCTGGAGGAAGTGATTCTTGAATATCAACCAATTCTCTTGGACCTCTCTTCCCTGCAGGGCCTGTTCCTATGGGATTCTTCCAAGAAGATTCCAGAAGAGGCTAAAGTTAGCTCTCCTGAAGTCCTTGGTTGTAATGTTACTTACTACTTTGCTTCCTCTTCTCCTGATACTCAACTCCACAATCTCATGGTCACTAGAGCCAAGGCTTCCCCCAACCTTCACATCTCCAAAAAGGCCTTCCCTGTTTGTTAGTTTAAGGTCAAGCAGCATGCCTTTCCTTGTGGGATTCTCTACTACCTGTGACAGGAAGTTGTCATCAATGCTTTCCAGGAACCTCCTGGACTCTTTGTGCTTCACTGTGTTGCTTCTCCAGCAGATGTCAGGGTAGTTCAAGTCCCCCACAAGAACCAGGACCTGTGACTGTGAGGTTGCTTCAAGCTGCCTGCAGAAGGCCTCATCCACTTCTTCCTCCTGCTCAGGCAGCCTGTAGCACACGCCCACAACAGTGTCACCCTTGCTAGTCTGCCCTTTTATCCTAAGCTATAAGCTCTCCCCCCACTCGTTATCCACCCCAAGACAGAGCTCAAAACATTCCAAGTGTTGCCTCACATAGAGGGCAACTCCACCACCACACCTTCCTGATCTGTCTCTCCTAAACAGCGTGTAGCCCTTCATGACAACATTCCCGTCATTGTCACCATGATATTTTCTGAAAAATCCTTTTTGCCCAGGATTTTCTCCTGGGAAGCTGAGAAGCCTCAGGGAGGAATGAAAATAATAATTATCTGATTGCTGCTCCTGTGTTTGCTGCTTTGGAATGTGGCTTGGACATTGTTTACCAAGAGGTGAATGTTTGATTGGTTCCATGTGAATTGTTTTTTCTTAATAGCCAATCACGGCCAACTGTGTTGGACTCTCTGAGTCAGTCACGGGTTTTTATTATTCATTCTTGTTAAGCCTTATGATGTATCCTTTCTCTATTTCTTTAGTATAGTTTTAGTATAGCATTCTTTTAATATAATATAATATCATAAAATAATAAATCAGCCTTCTGAGAACAAGGAGTCAGATTCTAATCTCTCACCTCCTCCTGGGGACCCTCACAAACACCACAAGTCGTGAGCTATCCCATCATGTCTCTGTAATCGCAATGAGATCAAAGCCCTGTGACTGCACATAGATCTCTAGTTCCTCCTGCTTTTTCCCCATCCTGTGTGCATTGGTATACAGGTACTTTATAGAGGTATTTGAGTGTGTTAATATCCTAGTGGGGGTGCAAAGGGATGTCCCATACTCCTATCTTTTGGTTACGTCTTTGGTTGCTTGTACTTGAATGGGGTATTCCCTCTTAAACTTCCTTTTGCTACTTGAGTGGTTGCTAAAGTTCTCCCCTTCGCACACCTTATCTCTGTTGAGCCTGGCCCTGTCCCCATCCCATTAAAATCTAGTTTAAACTTTCTTAAGGAGCCCTTCTAACTCCTGAGCTAAGATCCTTTTTCCCCTTTGAGATAGGTGGACCCTGTTTGTTGCTAGCAGGCTTGGTCCTGTATAAACTGACCCATGACCAAAATCCCCAAAATTCTGCTGGTAACACCAGTCCTGAAGCCAGGTATTCATTTGCAAGGTCTTCCTGTTTCTTGCCCCATCATTCCCTGCAACTGGCAGGACAGAAGAGAACACAATTTGTGCTCCAGATCCCTTGACCAGTTGTCAAAAGGTCCTGAGGTCCCTCTTGATTCTCTACAGCCTTCTTGTTGAGACTTCGTAGGTACTCAACTGGAAAACCAGTAGCAGGTAATAGTCAGGGGGCCTTACCAGGCTGAGAAGTTTCTTGGTGACATCCAATATTGTTTTGGCACGGCCTGGTTTTGTACAGTAGGGGGGCCACAATGATGGCTACTGTGGGAAGCTGCTAGAAGCTTCCCACCATGACTGGTAGAGCCAATCCCTGATGTCTCCAAAGATGGACATGCTGCTGGCCAAAACTGGGCCAATGAGAGAGGTTGGTAACACCTCTGTGATGACATATTTAAGAAGAAAACCAAACAAAGTGGGCACAGTTTTTTCTAGCCAGAGAAGAGGAGGAGGTGAGAACATGAGGGAAAACAACATGTCAACACCAAGATCAGTGGAGAAGGAGGGGGAGGAGGTGCTCCAGGTGCTGGAGCTGAGATCCCTCTGCAAGCTGTGGTGATGACCATGGTGAAGCAGGCTGTCCCCCTGCAGCCCATGGAAGTCCACGGGGAATGCAGAGATCCACTCACAGCTCATGGGGGAGGTGCCCATGCTGGAGCCAGTGGATGCCTGGAGGATGCTGTGACCTAGTGGGAGACCTGGTGGAGAGAGGGGGCCAGTGCTTCCAGGCTGGAGCAGCCTTTCTTTGGAGGACTGCACCCCATGGAAAGAGAGACCCATGTCGTGGCAGTTTTGGGAGAACTGTCTGCCCATGGGGGGAGTTAACGTTGCAGCAGCTGCAGTATGGCTACTGCTCGTGAGAGTGGACCCACGCCAGAGAAGTTCATAGAGAACTGTCTCCCATGGGAGGGACACCACGGCATCACAGGGGAAGGACTCCTCTCCCAGAGCAGTAGAAGAAAATCTTGGTGATGCACTGACCAAACCCCCACGTCCTGTCTCCCTGTGGTGTCGATGGGAAGGAGGGAGGGGCTGGGGGGGAAAAGGTGTTTTAAAGGCTTATTTTACTTCTCATTATCCTCCTCTGTTTCTGTTAGTAATAAAATTCACTTTGCAATGTAAGTTGAGCCTGCTTTGCCCTTGAAATATTTATCCTGGTCCTTATCTCACTCATGAAGTGTTCATTTTTTTTCCCCTCCTCTGCCCAGCTGTGGCAGGGGAAGATGAGCGAGTGATTCTCATGGGTGCCTGGCATTGGCCCAGCGCCAAACCACAACACATTCCTTACCCAGGCCCCAGGGAGGCAGCATACTTCCCTATGGGTTGGGTCTGGTTGGCATATCAGGCCCTCCCTTCCTACCCTGCCCTATGTAACCCTTCCAACCCCGATGAACCTTCATCCATTTCCTCATATTCCTGGTCCTCAGATTCCAGGGCGTCATACCTATTGTATAAGGGCACCTGGGAAGGTGAGGTAGATTGGGAGTGGATTTGCTTGCCACCCCGAGCAGAAACCTGTTTCCACTTCCCTTCCTCTCTAAGGTGTCCTTCTTCCGTTTGGTCGTGAGAATGTAGGGGATGCATTGCTTCTTGTGAAATGGATGGTAGGTCCATTTGTCTGAGGCATGGTAGAGTGCAGCTCCACCAGTCAATCTCCCCAGAGTCCCTAATACTTATTAGCTTTTCTACTTCATCTCTCAGTTCCACCACTAGGCTGAGCAGATCATCATCATGACATAATCTAGTCTAGCCCAAGTCAATATGTTTGAATAAAAGTAAAACAAAACCAAAATTCTATCTTTCTTTAGGAAAAGAAGAATTACTACTGTTTCACAGCTATTTATGAAAATAATTATTTAATCTGACAATTTAAATAGTTTTATAAGGTAGCACTTTATAAGCATCAGGTAAAAAGATGACAGGCAATTGACGGAAAAATGACCACATCAAAACTGTTCCACATATACAAGGGAAGCAGCAAGTGAAAGATCTTAGTTTTGGTAAAGCTTCACAGTAGTCAGAGAGGTGCCCTGGAAAAGCTTTAAGTGTCCTATTGAAATGCATCTCAAGTTCAGTTCTGTTCTGTAGTTCTAATAATCCTTACTACAAACAATAGAGGAGCACAATACATTTTCAGGTTGACACTGAAATGAGCTGCAATGTCAAGACAGCTTAAATACTGACATGATGATTCTAAACTGGAGATGTCATGGTTTGACAGTGGCCAAAGTCAGGCACCTACCAAAGCTGCTCACTCACTCTCCCCTGCCACAGCTGGGCAGAGGAGAGAAAAGTTTAATGAAGGCTTCATGAGTTAAGGACTGGAAGAAAACACTCCAAGGGCAAAACTGGCTCGGCTTAGAGGTACAAAGTGAATTTATTACTAACAAAGTCAGAAGAGGATAATGAGATAATAAGTCCTCAAAAAAACCTTTTCTTCCCCCAGCCCCTCCCTCCTTCCCACCGACAACACAGGGAGAGGGGTGTGGGGGTTTTGGTTAGTTCATCACCTGAGATCTTCTTCCACTGCTCAGGGAGAGGAGTCCTTCCCCTGCTACTCTGTGGGGTCCCTCCCATGGGAGAAAGTTTGTGACTGTGGTCACAAGGGTTTTCAGGATGAAGAAGAGACGAGAATGTTGACTCCATGATCAGAAGGCTTGATTTATTATTTTATGATATATGTTACATTAGACTATACTAAAAAGCAATAGAAAGGAAAAGGTTTCTTCAGAAGCTAGCTAAGCTAAGAATAGAAAAGAATGAATAACAAAGATCTGTGTCTCAGACAGAGCAAGAGCCAGCTCTGCCATGAGTGGTCAAGAAATCCAAACATCCACAGGAGACCAATCACAGGTCTACCTGTTGCATTCCACAGCAGCAGATAACCATTGTTTACTTTGGTTACTGAAACTGCAGCTTCTCACAAGGAAAAATCCTAAGAAAGGATTTTTCATGAAAGATGTCTGCGACATGTCACCTTTTTTTATTTAGTTAAATTAAAAGGAAAAAGTGTTTGTAATTTTCTCTGCTGTACTCACGCCGAAGAAAAAGACAAACACTTGACAGGTTATCTGTTGCCAATCAAACTCCACTCAAGTGCTCCTGTGGAATGCACTGGTAATTTCTTCACCTGTAGAACATAAAATTCTATCATATTACTAAAACAATTCTATAATATAAGAAAATGCAAAAACAATGCAAAGAAAATTCAAGTCCAAGCAGCTGAGTTTCAGGAAAAGTCCATGGTCTGAAGATGTTCCTCTTTGCCATATCTGAAAGTTTCTTTTGGTCCTGAAACAGGCTTGCTACAGAAAAAGTCCATCAATAGTTATCAAAAGTCCATTGACAGTCTTCAAAGAATTTTGAGAAAATTTCTGAAATGTCTTGCCACAGCCCTTTATTGAACAACTTGGGCTGAAGCCAATCCCTGGCTCCTCAATAATGCCTCTGAGCTCTGAGCTGCTGCCATCTCTTTCACCCTTTTTTATTCAATTTTTTTTTTTTTTTTTTTTTTTTTTTTTTTTTTTTTTTTTTTTTGTCTTGTCGGAAAGAGCAGCAGCAGCAGAGGAGCCAGAGAGAGGCCCTTGGGGGCCCTGGCCCATGTGGAAGGATCAGGAACCCCAGACCTGGCCCACAGAAAGGTGGCCCAGGACCAGAAGGGGGAAGCAAAGCCCCCAAACCCAACAGGAGGCCGGGAGGTGGCCCTGGCCCAAGCAACCAAGGCAGACAGCCCAGGCCCAGCCCCCGAGGCAGGCTCTGCATTGGCACAGACCCGCACCCTGCTGCCAGTACAATGGCAGAAGGGGTGACCAAACGCTTCCTTTCCCCAAAATCACCGAGGCATGCCGGCAATGGGAAGACAGAAGCTGTCCCAAGAAACTTCGTCTCGGGTCTGGGGATGTCCTTTCCCCACAGCAGACAAGCGACGCTCGCTTCCTGCTGTGCCCTCTGCCTCTGCGATGCAAATGCACCAGGTGTTCCTCCCATCTGCCTCACGGCACCACCTCCACCCCCTCTGGGCTGGGGACCAGGGGCAGAAATTTCGGGACCCACCTCCCCCTCGCCACTGGGGTGTGCGAGGGGCAGCAGAGAGATCCGCATCCCCCAGGGGAAAACCCCGGACCAAACACCCCCCAACCCGCCAAAGATGCTGATCTTGAAAACAGGCAGCCGCGCTGCGCCCACAGCCAGCTGTCGGGCCATGCCTCCTCCACGGAAGGACAGGCTGACGCCCTCTTCCCCTGTCCCAGCTCCCCCCGTAGGGGCAGCCCCGGGACAACCCGAAAAACTCGGGGAGGAAGTCACGCTGGATGCAGGAGGCACCGCTGCAGCTGCCGCCGGCTCCAGGGCAGCCTCTGACGCAGACACGGAGGACGAAGTCCCCGCAGGCGGCAGAACTGCAGGGGCGGGCGGCGGGGCCGCCTGGGGAGGCGGCGGGGGCGGCGGGGGCGGCACGGGGTCGGCAGCATCTTCTGCGCTGGGTTCTGACATCGGCCGCGGAAGCGCAGTCGCAGAAGGCGGCGGGACAGCCGGGGGGAGCGGTGGATCGCTGTTGCCCAGCAACATCGGCGCAGCCGCGGGAAGCGGTGTCTCTGAGATCTCAGATGCAGGCAGGAAAGCCGGCGGAACCACGGCCAGAGTGCCCACAGGCTCTGCTGGAGGGACGGCCGTGGGCGGGGCCGCGCTCGCGGTGCTGGCCGGGGCGGTGCCCATGGCGCTGGCCGGGGCGGCGCCGCCCACTCCCATCCCCCCTGAGAGCAACGGGAGGAGGGAACAAACGGCTCCATCTGAGCATGCTCCGAAGACGCAGTAAAAAAAACTTCGGCTGCGGGCGAAACTTCGCCCCCCCACTGTGGTTCAGGGGGGCTGGAAAGCAGCAGAGCGTCCCCCTCCAAAGGGTCTTCCCCCAGAACTGGGGGGAACGGGGCTTTGCCCTTGCAGTTAGCAATCCAGGGAAAAACAGCTGCTCTCCGTTTCAAGACTAGAAAGAGCAACAAAAAGGTTGGATAAATTAAGGGGCATCCAAACCCACGGCCCAAAAAGAATTGGAAAATTGAGTCCATACACTCCCAGACGAACATGTCGAGGGCATATAGCACATTCGTAAAAAACCCAAAGAGCTTTGCCCATCGAAAAAACTCATAGAAATCTGTCTCCAACAGGAGAATTCCGTCCTCTTCACCCCATTTTTGCCAGAGGGCAATAAGTTTCTCCTCTGAAGGGGAGAATGGAACCTCATCCTCTAGGGAAGAAGTCCTCCAGATGAGCAGCCACAAACTGCGAATGGCCTCATCTTTAGGAGGGGAAAAACCAACAGTACCTTGTGACAGTGTCCAGGACTCTCTGGCTATCCGCACGGTGCTGCTGAGCTTTCTGAACATCTTCCTGGAGGCTTTTCAGAAGGTTCTCTTCGTGGTCAGCCTTGCTGTGAACTCTGTCCAAATTCGGATCTTCAGTTCTTCAGCTCCTGGCTAGAATCCACTTCTGTGGTCACTTGTGAAGCAACCATCAATGCCACACATTCAGGGATTACCCAGTGCAGCAATGCTCCTCTGGTGGTCTCACCAAGTGATGATTGTCCTCCTCAGTCGGGGGTCACCAATTGTGACTGTGGTCACAAGGGTTTTCAGGATGGAGACGAGAATGTTGACTCCATGATCAGAAGGCTTGATTTATTATTTTATGATATATGTTACATTAGACTATACTAAAAAGCAATAGAAAGGAAAAGGTTTCTTCAGAAGCTAGCTAAGCTAAGAATAGAAAAGAATGAATAACAAAGATCTGTGTCTCAGACAGAGCAAGAGCCAGCTCTGCCATGAGTGGTCAGGAAATCCAAACATCCACAGGAGACCAATCACAGGTCTACCTGTTGCATTCCACAGCAGCAGATAACCATTGTTTACTTTGGTTACTGAAACTGCAGCTTCTCACAAGGAAAAATCCTAAGAAAGGATTTTTCATGAAAGATGTCTGCGACAAAAGTTCTCCGTGAACTTCTCCAGGGTGGTTCCAATCTCACAAGCAGCAGTACTCCCAAAACTGCAGCAACATGACTACCTCCCACAGGCAGTCATCCCAAAACTGCTGTGGCATGCGTCACCCTTCCACGGGGTGCAGTCCTCCAAGGACAGGCTACTCCAGCCTGGAAGCACCGGCCCCCTCTCTCCACCAGGTCTCCCACTAGGTCACAGCATCCTCCAGGCATCCACTGGCTCCAGCATGGGCACCTCCCCCATGAGCTGTGAGTGGATCTCTGCATTCCCCGTGGACTTCCATGGGCTGCAGGGGGACAGCCTGCTTCACCATGGTCATCACCACAGCTTGCAGAGGGATCTCAGCTCCAGCACCTGGAGCACCTCCTCCCCCTCCTTCTCCACTGATCTTGGTGTTGACATGTTGTTTTCCCTCATGTTCTCACCTCCTCCTCTTCTCTGGCTAGAAAAAACTGTGCCCACTTTGTTTGGTTTTCTTCTTAAATATGTCATCACAGAGGTGTTACCAACCTCTCTCATTGGCCCAGTTTTGGCCAGCAGCATGTCCATCTTTGGAGACATCAGGGATTGGCTCTACCAGTCATGGTGGGAAGCTTCTAGCAGCTTCTCACAGAAGCCACCTCCATGCCCCTCCCCACTACCAAAAACCAGGCTGTGCAAAGCCAACAGAGATATGTGCAAAGTTGATTAAATGAAATTTAAAAGAAATTCAAATAGTACAGTCAGTATGAGAAAACAAATGACAAATATAAAAGATGTAATAAATTTTTATATATTTCAGAATGACAGAAAAAAACATCTAGTAATTCTAGCAGTTGACTACGACCCATATGAATCAACAAAAGCCAAGTCTTTCAACAAAGTACGATTTTCATTCAAAGCTGTATTAACAGCAAATTACGGGAGAGATCTTTGTGGATACCTAACACATGATAGATGGAATACTATGTTCAATTTAGATGGTGTCTACAAAGCACAAAAACTAAGATTTAAATAAAAATCAGCAAGAATTAACCAGTCCTGAATGCCAGGCTAAAAATAACGATGTTTAGATCTAAAAAGAAGCATGTAAGATTGTCACGGTTTCATCCTAGTTGGCAACCAAGCCCCTTGCAGCTACTCACGCACTCCCCCACCAGCAGGATTGGGGAGTGAATTGGAAGGGTGAATGTGGAGACCCTGGGGGGCATCCCCTGAGTTGGGGAGACACAAGAAGCTTCCCTCAAAAAGATGTTAAGACCCCATTGGCTCCTTCCCCTGTTCCTATGTCTGTTCCTATGTCCCTGAGCCACTCCCTCCCTATTCCCTGATTGGCCCTTATCTTCGTACTGCCCTGAGACCAGGGTCACCTCAGACCCCTCAGGAGAGAGAAACCTGGACCCTTGACATGTGTGTGCCTGGGCACTCTGAACATCTCACCGCGTGGATGAATTAAACATCTATAGATACCATGCAAAGGCCCTTTTTGCTTCTTTACCCTGGATTTTACTAGCAGCAATTCTGGCCACAACAGGTGAAAAACAGAAAATTAATGGGTTGAGATAAAGACAGTTTATTAGGTAAAGCAAAAGCCATGCACACAAGCAAAGCAAAACAAGGAATCCATTCACTGCTTTCCATGGGCAGGCAGGTGTTCAGCCATCTCCAGGAGATTAGGGCCCCATCACGCATAATGGTTACTCAGGAAGACAAATACTGTCATTCCAAATGTCCCCCCCTTACTCCTTCTTCTCTCTTTATATACTGAGCACAATGTCATATGGTCTGGAATATCCCTTTGGTCAGTTTGGGTCACCTGTCCCAACTGTCTCTCCTCCCAGCCTCCCATGCACCCTCAACTTCCTTGCCAGCATGGCAGTACAAAAAGCATAAAAGGCCTTGACTCTGTGTAAGCCCTGCTCAGCAATAACTAAAGCATCTCTAGATCATCAACTCTGTGTTCAGTACAAATCCAAAACACAGCCCCATACCAGCTACAGGGAAGAAAATGAACTCTACCCCAACCAAAACCAGCACAAAGATATTTTTACAAAGAGGGTATCAAACAGTAGTTTAGGTTGTCTACTTTGGGAAAAATAAAAGATACCAGCTTATTCTGGATATACAGAAGATGCAAGATGCATTGTCAGAAACT
This sequence comes from Agelaius phoeniceus, assembly GCF_051311805.1. Taxonomy (NCBI): domain Eukaryota; kingdom Metazoa; phylum Chordata; class Aves; order Passeriformes; family Icteridae; genus Agelaius; species Agelaius phoeniceus. The sequence goes on along the minus strand of NC_135301.1, from coordinate 24,416,212 downwards.
TCAGCGGGCAAATGAAACATTCAGGGAGGTTGTTGAATTGCATTCAGTGGAGAATTTTAAGACTAAACATCTGCCAGGGAGGAACCAGAGAAACATGATTTTCTGTTACTGCATCAAGATTAAATGGTTCCTTGAGATACTGGTCTGATCTCCACTTTTTGAAGCTGGAGATCACTCCAGCCATAAATATCAGATATTTAGTTTCAAGAACATAGCAATGTTTTAATCCAGGCAGTCCCCTTTTAAAACTAAACACACAATGATGCATATTTATCTTACTGATTTACAAGCTTGCACCAACCTTAATTAACTCCATATAATGATATTGCATATCTTCCAGGTTTATATCAAGTCTGAATTTTTTGGAGTTTCTCTAATTATACAAGAGCATACCTTGAGTTTTTAAGCTGCTAAAATGTGGTTATTAATAGCCACCCTTCAATAATTAACCTAAAACCACCCAACATATTTATCTTAACTTCTTTTTAAAAATTATGTTCCATCAGTATTTTAATTTCTTTGATGTAATTCATATAAATTGTTTCACAGTAACCTTGGTTACAATGGATCACTCCAGTTTACTGCAGTTGGTAACCTATTACTCACCATCTCACTTTAACAGGTAAGGTGTAAAGTCATCTTTTTGACCTGCTTTATAAAAAACAAGCAAACAAACACACAAACATAAACCTCACTAGAGATGTATCCCAAACGTAAAAGCATTTTTTAAAGTAAGATTTTTTAAAAAAAAAAGTTTAGAAAACAGTTTTTCTTGCTTATTTGGCGTTAAAATATGGGGTTTTTACCACTGTAAAGAAGATTAATGTCCTGGGTTGACAAGGAAGTGAGTTTTTTGGAAAGTTGTAGTCAAACCAATCAGTGGTCAGATTTGAATATTGGCACCTGATGTGACACTCAAGACATGGAACACAGGGGGTTAAAAACAGAGAACTCCCAGGGGAACTGTCTCTTGGTTCCAGTCGGTTGAAGAGGTCGTATCTCCCCTGCCCAGCCACAGGCTGGGTGGGGGAGGGGAAGCCATGCAGCCTTGGTTGAGGTAGGCCAGAGCCTTGGACAGAGAAGGGGGGTGCCCTGCAGGACGGAGGGGTGGAGAAAAACTGAGATGTCCTGGGCAGCCCCCAGCGAGAGAGAGCCCCTCCCCCAGAGAGAGAGCCTGCCACCTTGAAATTTGATATCATGTGCTGGCAGCACGGCCAGCCAAGAAGGGGGGTGGGGGGGGTGTGCAGCGAGAAGGCGCACGGCCGCCAGGGGAGTTCTGGGCGGGCAGATCCCGAGATTTAAACCCTTTTCTTGGATAATGAAAACTTTACGAAACACTAGTCCTCCTTGATTTGAATGAGAAGAGAGACAGACATGAAATAGAAGGAAATGGGCAAGTGTGGTAAAAGTCTGAGCAAGTGAAGGATGTCAGAAGAAGATGAGGAAGAATCCTAGGTGGGAGGAGATGATGGAGTGGCCTTTGGCTGGACTTTTCTTGCATAGCCATAGATTGAACCAATTTTTCCTGTAACACAGAGACTGCATTTAGGGGGATGCAACGGCTTGAGCCAAGAGAGTGACCTGCTACAGTGACTGCCAGTGCAGGAGTGGAGAAAACAGAGAAGGATGAGGAAGGAGGGTGTTGTGGTGCCCTCTGGCTTCGGGGAAGAAGAAGATCTCTGTTCTCGAGATCCTTGGCCCCAGGGGAAGTGAAAATGGGGGGGGCGGGGGGGGGAAGACTGTTGTTCCCAGATGAGAGATGGTTATTCTTTGGTACTTGGCAAAGCATCCTTCAACGGGAACCCTAGAAGCAGTTTTGGTCCATGAACGATGGTGAGAGCACTGTATCATGGAAGGAGGATGTCATGATGGCAGATTTTCTTTGGGCGGTGCGATGTGTGACATGGAAACATAAGAGGTTTCAACTGTGTTTCCTGGGGAAGACTATGGTACAAGAGAGACTCCTCTCTCCCTTGATGAATTGAGAATTGATTATCTGAGAGGTGGTAACTTGACTGAGAATTCAAGGTTTTGTCTCACTGTGCTTGGGTAGAAACTGGGTGGGGGGAGGAGGAATGTTTCAGACAGTTGTCATTTTGAATTCTGTGTGTTCCTTTTATTATAGTTGTAGGTTATTAAAGTTTTTTTCTTTATTTCTAAGCTTGAGCCTGCTCTGCTCTGTTTCTGGTCGCATCTCACAACACTCATCTGAGAAAAGTATTTTTTCATGGGTGCACTGGCATTGTGCCAGTGTCAAACCATGACAATTAAGAAGCTCTTTTGAATATAATCCACCATGATAGTATGAGCCTAAACATACAGGCATTTAGAGGAATAACCTGTACGGAGTATAGACTCTCCCATTCAACCCAGGGCTCTATAAGCTCTTGGGAAGCCACAATAAACAGTGATTTTTTTTCTAAATTAACTGTTCTCTGCAACTCTCGGGACTCTAGCTGGTCAGAGTGACTTTGAGATACGTTAGAAAGTCTCTTTTCTCAGTTCGGTGGTTGAAGAGTCAGAACTCTTCAGTTCTTGATCTCAAGGTTGTTTATTGTATTTTATCTATAAAATTCTTTCTCCTGACTTGCCGAGGTCCGCTCAGCAAGACAGTCAGAGGCACTCTCTTTGCCTTTGGGGGGGTGTTATCTTTTTATATTAAAAACTACGTGTACAATATTTACAATTACTTTCTAATGCCTATCGCCTTTGTTAAACAGTGAGCTTCTTCTCTAAACCAATCTAAAAGTGCTAACATCACAGCAGAAGATGGAGGCCAAGAAGAAGAAGAAGGAGAAAGGCTGGACACGCACAGATTCTTCCATCTTTCCCCCTGAACCCCCATGCTAAAAACCCCAACAATCTATTTTTCACCTCGTGATAAATTCATAAATTCACTATCATTCTACTTAAATTGCTGTGGCTTGCAGATCTTCATACAAGGTTGGTAATTTGCTCCATGGGTCATAATCAAAACCACAGGCGTCCTGGGCTCTGTGCCAGGGTCTCTGAGCCCCCTGGCAGGGGTCTTGGCAGTCCAGGACAGCCAGAGGGATGTCTTGAATTCCGACATGCAACCAGGCATATAACACTATTTCTTCTCACATCTCTGCTACATTGCATATTCACGGCACAGATTTTTCTAATTACCCTTATGTCCTAGGTACAGGGATAATGGGCAGAGTTTTAGCGCTGTTTATTCCACACCAACAACTTGATTGGAGGAGGAGCGGGTTTTTGCAAGGAACTGGAACTTTTTTTTGCCCCGGTTGTTGAAGGTAATGGTTTTGTCCCCTTTAAAAAACATGAGCAGAAGTGGAGAGGTTGTCTTTCTTATGTCAGGCTCACTCGGGAGAGGGAGTTGCCCTGCAAGACCCCAGCTGCCACCTGACATTGCTTTCACCAGGGAGAACCCTGCTGGGTGATGTGGAGTGAGCAGCTCAGCAGCATAACTCTTTTTGGACAAAATAGCTTTTCATATTTTGCTTTGTCCTTGTTTTCCATTGTTTTCTGGCTAGGGGAGGGAATTAAACCATGGAAACTCATTTGCCACATTGTTTCCTTTGTTCTCTTGAGACACTGGTGCAGTGTAGGAGCCCCCCCACCATCTTGCCATTGTTCCCAGGGGGCCACATGGTGCAAAGTGTGGGAATAGCCACCATCTTGTCTTTTTCTGGGGAAACTACATGGAGCCAGCATCTTGGGAACAACCGCCATCTTGGTTTTGTCATAGTAGGCCAGGTGATATCTTTCAGTGGTGAATACCCTTTTTTTGTGGGTAGACCAATATTTTGTACAACTGTTGTGTTCATTACAATTTCTTCAGTAAATTGTGACTCTAACTTATAATCTCCCGTAGTCTTTTTTCACCCCTATTGAAAGGGGGTGGTTTGAGTGGGTTTAATTTTCCTGCTGAGTTTAAAAACCAGCACACCCTACTCTCAAACAAAAGTATTTTGGTTCACACTTTTACTGTATTTCCCTTGCCCTTCTTTTCCCAGCACATGCACATAGACAATGGGGGAAGCCCATTGTCCTGGGTTGACTATATAATGCTTTTATCCCCAATCGTCTTGTTCTGTTTATTCTAGATAATAAGTTTTGCACCTTTAAGACTTATTCTGAGAGTAAAGGGGGGATAGAAGAAGCAGGCAGTTTGTTTTCAGACACTGCACTCATTCCTCCACATTCCTGCTCCTAGACTGTTGTTTTCTGCAGAGAGACAGACAGCAGGACAGAGCTCTCCTTTGTTTTTAGTTAGTTTTAGCTAGCTGAAGCAAAGAAGTTCCCTAGACTGTAGGGTTTTTTTTTCCTTTTTCTTTAGACCTGTTTAAACCTGCTCTAGACTGAACACCCATAAGAACACCGACAACTCACACCTATGGCCCACCAGGCCAGGCCTGGGCCGTGGCATTTCCAGCACTGAAGGGACTGATAAGAGACTGAGTGAGCCAAAATGCAACCCAGGGAGGGGACTTTTCTGAGTTTTTCATCTCTTTTAGAGCAGCAAAAAGTTTTAGTGTTTAATAAACAGGTTTTTTCCACTTTTCTCCAAGAAAGTGTTTTTCCCGAACCAGTTAGAAGAAGGGCCAATTGAATCTGCTTTTCTAGAAGAACTCCTTTGGGGGTTGTCTCCCAAATTTGCCCTGAACCAGGACAAATACATCCAGTGGTGCCCAACGTGGGGCCCAAGAAAGTGGAAAAAACCTTTATTGAATGCATGTTAGTTGTGCTTACTCTGTAGTGGGTTAAAGCAGTCAGTAGCCATGTTGCTTGAATATGTAATGTCTCTTGGGGTAGAAGCCTTCATGTAGTTCTAGTCTCTAAACTTTTTTGAGGTTTTAATACCTTTCTGGTCACTAAGATGATTTCCACTAACATGTAGTTTTTACAGTAGAGGGGCATGGATTATAATAGCTATTGTGCTGGGCTTGGTGATAATGATTTATAGGGCATTTACAAAAATACCAAAGTCTGTTCAAGATATGTATGGTTTATGGTTTCTTCATCCTACCCTACGCGCCAGTTCCAATAGTATGTTTTGGGGGTTTATTAGTAATTACACCTGGTTTGTAAGAGAAAGAGCAAGGGATGAGGCTTTCCAGCCTTTCCTTTCCTTCTTCTCCTTTGAATCTGTTAATTCACTTTTTGAGAATGTTCAGTTTCCCCTGAATGTTAAAGAGACCGTCTTTCTGGTATTTAATCTAGTAAGCTTCCTCTATACAGTCTGCAGCTTCTCTAGAATGAGGGCTGAGATGTCCAAAAGAGCTGATGAGACCCCTGATCCAGAAGTAGACCCAAGCGTAGAAAATCCCGAGTCGTGTAGAGAATGGGAAAATATGGGTGTCACGGTTTGATGCTGGCGCAATGCCAGTGCCCCCATGCAAATACATTCTCCCTGGTGTCTACTGTGAGATGTGACCAGAAATAGAGCAAAGCAGGCTCCAACTTAAGGATAAAGAAGAAAAACCTTTATTAACCTACAACTATATATAAAGAGAAACACACACAGAACTCAGAATGAAAACCTTCCAAAAACATTCCTCCTCCCCACCACCAAATTTCCAATACATCCACCCCTCAGATCATCAACTCTCAGTCCATCACCACCCTTTAGATAATCAATTCTCAGTTCATCAAGGAGAGAGGAGTGCCTCTTGTACAATAGGCTTCCCCAGGAAACACAGTTGAAACCTCTTGTGTTTCCATGTCACATGTGGCACTGCCCAGAGATCATTTGCCATCATGACATCTTCCTTCCATGCCCAGTGCTCTCACCACTGCCCATGGACCAGAGTTGCTTCTAGGGTTTTCCTTTTAAGGATGCTTTGCCCAGTTCCAAAAAAAAGCAACAGTCTCTCACTTTTGGGACACCTGTCCCTCCAAATTCACCCCCTGGGGCCGAGGGGTCTTGAGAACAGAGATTTTCTTCTTCTTCCCTGAAGATGGAGAGCACCACCACCACCCTCCTTACCTATTGTCTCTGTTCACACACTCCTTCACATAACATCACTGCACTCTCTTGGCTCCAAGCCATTGCCTCCCCCTAAATGCAGTCTCTGTGTCACAGGAAAAATGGTTCTGTCCCACTCAAGATTCTTCTCAACTTCTCGTGGCCCATTTCCTCTTATCTCATCTCTATCTCTCTTCTCATTCAACTCCAGGAGGATCAGCATTTGTAAGGTTTCCATCATCCAAGAAAAGGATTAAAAATCTCAGGCTCTGCCTGTCCAGAAACTCCCATGCTGCCCTGCCGGGCACCTTCGCGCCACCCCCCCCCCCCCCCCCCCCGCCCCTTCTCCTTCTCCGCTGGCCATGGTATCAAATGGGACAAACCCTGAAAGAATTTTCTGACCCTGTAGACTGGGATTTTCCACGTGAACAAATTCAGAACCCAGTTGAAGTAAGGAAATACCTGAAAGGAAGTGACCGTCACAGTCTCTGGGCACGGTTCCTGGAAAGTGCCATGATGACTCTAAAGAGAAAAAGCTCATTGCAATAAGCTGGGCCCTAGCCTATGCTTATTGCACACTGCTAGATACTGTAAAGTGGCTGATAAAGGCAAGAGAGCAGGGAGATAAATCAGCAGCTACTGTAGCAGACTCCATAGAATTGGTTAAGGCTCCGCGGAGGGCTGAGACTTAACAGTAGGAATTGCTGAGTCATGATGAGATAGCAAAATAAGCTCCTGTCTTCTGCCTCTCGGACCTTAGCTTATCTCTGTAACCCCATAGGTCACTTTCCCCTAACCCCTACTATTGGACAAGTTTGGATCCCTCTGTACCCTATAAAAAGGGGCTGTTTTAGCCCATTCGGCAGAAGAAGAGCCGTTGCTGGCACCCTTCACAGACCCCTCAATAAAACCATCGCTGTGGAACCACCAGGACCTCTCCTTCTCCTCTCTTGCGTCTGCTTCTCCCCCTAGCCCATAGGCGCCTTAGCAAGCAAGCAAAGAGCTGGAATCCCAAGAGAGCTGATAATCACTAAAGAGCTGAAATCCACTAAGCTTGCTTAAGGTAGCCATGGCTATGAGCAGCCTGGGTATTTGGACACTGTCTCCAAGAGGGGCTGAGCTATCCAGTTAGGGCTGCCTTGCTTGGGGGCAAAGCCTGCTCTGTGGGCAGGGGACCATAAGCTACCCCAGTCACTCAAGTTGCAGCCAACACCCCAGCTACTCAAGTTGTAACTAAACCAGACAGTAACCCTAAACCACTGGCAGTCACCGTGGGAAAGAAGCACACAAGCAAAACCAATCAGCCAGTGACCGACAATAATGATCCAAGAGAAAGACCCTCAACACCAATTACTGATACAAAAGCCAAAGTTAAAGCAACCGACACAAGATCAGAAGCCACTATTGAGTCCTATTCCCTAAAAGACCTTCATTGCCTAAGAAAGGATTATACTGGAAGACCTGATAAATCTATAATTAGTTAGTTAGTCTGTCTTTAGGATGCTGAAAGCGAGGCTACAATTTTAGATGGTAGTGAAGCGAGGCATTTAAGATCCCTGTCACATAATCCCGTCATCGACCAAAGAATGATGAGGGGGGCTAACCCTCACAGCCTCTGAGCACGGGTCCTGGAAAGTGTAGCACAAAGATATCTGTGTGCAGATGATTTCTATATGCAACAAACTCAATAGAAGACCATAGAACAAGGAATTAAACACTTAAGAGAAATAGCAATAGCAGAGATTATCTTCTCAGATGACATAAACACTATAAATCCAGACTTAGTACCATGTACATCCGTAATGTGGCAAAAACTTATATGACTTGGGCCACAAGAATATGCTTCTGCTTTAGCAATAATGAAGCAGGATGACAGTGAGAAGACTGTGCTTAATATGGCAAAGAAGCTCCGAGCATATACAGATGCTGTACATAGCCCAACACATGCCAGAATTGCGGTGGTAGAAACACGTCTGCAGAAATTAGAAGATAAGATAGAAGAGCATCACAAAAAACTCAGGAAAGAGATTAAGAGAGCTTTCTCCAAATCTCAGCAGTACAGATCAGAAGTTCTAGTATCCAACACAGAAGTTCCCCAGATGGGGAGAGAAGGTACACCCCACGAGCTGAGCTGTGGTTCTTCCTGCGTGATTGCAGAAAAACCATAAAAAGATAGGATAGAAAATCTACTGCTGCTCTGGCACAACGGGTGTGTGAATTAAAGAAGGCAAAACTGAAAGAGGAAGTTCCACCAACTCCAGTAGCCTGTAACCGAACTGCCATATATGATGATAATTTCATATGATGATATTTTCAATCCCCTTGAAAGAACCTCCAAGACATATGCCCAGGGGAAGAAGGATAACCAGGCTTAGAGGGGACCTGCCTCTGGCCAAGTAGAGGCTAGGGAAAACTGTGTTTTTTTAGACTGTGTAGATTCCTTAGCCTGACACATCTGAACCACAAGAATATAAAGTTTTAGTCGACACTTGTGCGCAGTGCACATTAATCCCATCAAGACGTGGGGGCAGAATCTGTTTCTATTGCTACTGTGATGGGAGATCACAGGATTTTAATTTAGTAGAAACTGAGGTGAGCCTGACTAGAAATGAGTAGAAGAAACACCCTATTGTGATTAACCCAGAGGCCCCATGCATTTTAGGCATAAACTTCCTCCAAAGTGGGTATTTCAAAGACCCAAAAGGACTCAGATGAGCATTTAAAATAGCTACTATAGAAACAGAGGGCATCAAGCAATTAAACACTTTGCCTAGACTATCATAAAACCCATCTACAGTAGGACTTCTGAAGGTAGAAGAGCAACAAGTGCTGATTACCACCTCGACAGTGCACCACCAACAGTACCAAACAAATCAAAATGCCGCGATCCCCATCCACAAAATGATCCATGAGCTAGAGAACCAAGGGGTAGTCAGCAAGACCCATTCACCCTTCAACAGCCCCATTTAGCCTGTGCATAAATCTGAAAGAGAATGGAGATTGACTGTAGACTACAGTGCATTAAATGAAGTGACTGCACCACTGAGCGCTGCTGTACAGACATACTAGAACTCCAATACGAATTAAAGTCCAAAGCAGCAAAGTAGTATGCCACTATCAATATTACCAATACATTTTTCTCCATTCCTCTAACAGCAGAATGCAAGCCTCAGTTTGCCTTCACCTAGAGAAATGTGCAGTACACCTACAACCAACTGCCCCAGAAGTAGAAACACAACCCCACCATCTACTATAGACTAATCCAAACTACACTAAAAAAGAGTAAAGCTCCAAAACATCTACAATATATTAATGACATAATTGTGTAAAAGAAAACGGCAGCAAAAGTGTTTAAAAAAAGAGAGAAAATCATCCAAATTCTCCTGAAAGCTGGCTTCGCCATCAAAAAGAGCAAAGTCAAGAGACCTGCTCGAGAGATCCAGTTTCTGAGAGTGAAGTAGCAAAATAGACAGCATCAGATTCCCACCGATATCATCAACAAGTACACAACAGTCTCCACCATCCAACAAAAAAGAAACAAAAGCTTTCCTAAGCACCATAAGTTTCTATAGAATGCACATTCCTAAATACAGCCAAATTATAAGCCCTCTCTACCTAATCACCCACCAAAAAAAACCACTTTCCACTGAAGCCCTGAACAACAACAAGCCTTTACCCAGATCAAACAAGAACTCACTCATGCAGTAGCCCTTAGCCCAATCAAGACAAAACCAGATGTGAAGAACGTGCTCTACTCTGCAGCCAAGACCCATAGTTTATCCTAGAGCCTTTAGCAACAAGTACCTAAGTCAGACTCAAAGCCAACCACTAAAATTTTAAAATCAAAACTACAAAAAGTCTCAAACCAACTATACTCCAACAGAAAAAAAAAATTAGCAGCCTATAAAAGAATCCAAACCACCTCAGAAATAATAAGCACTAAAGCACAACTCCTAACACCCCAACTACCAATACTAGAGTAAAAGTTCAAAGCAAAAGTTCCCTCTACCCACCATACCACCAATACCACATAGAGCAAATAGATTTCTCTCATCACCCAACGCGTCCATATTAGAAAACTAAATTGCCCTAAAATTCTAAAAATAATTACAAACTAACCAGAAAGTAAAAGCTTTAGTCTCACTAATAAAAAAGAACAAAAAGCGACACTTACTCAAGAAGTGCCACCATATAACCAACTACCAGCAGAAAAAACACAATACACTCTTTTTGCTAATAACTCTTACCACATTGTGAGAATGAAACAAAAGTAAAAAGCAGCCATATAGAGCCCCACATGACAAGTCACAAAAGCTACTAAAAAAGAGAGTAGATCAAGCCAACTTAGTAAACTCAAAGCTATTCAACTAACCCTAAACATTGCTAAAAGAGAGAAGTAGCCAAAGCTCTACCTCTACACTAATTCATAAATAATAACCAATGCTCTATAGAAATAGCTAAAGAAGTAAAAGAGACTAATTAGCAGCGTAAAAAAACCCCAACAATTTAAGCTACTAATGAGTAAAAAAACATTGCTACCAAAATAAACTACCTGTAAAAGTTCACCATATAAATACCCATGTCCCCAAGAGTAAAGCAAATAAAGAGCACCAAAACAATGAACAAATAAACCAAACTACAAAAATAGAAGTATCAAAAATAGACTTAAATTAGCAACACAAAAGAAAGTTGTTCCTAATTCAATAAGCCCATCATGCCTCAAGTCATCAGAGTAAAAATACCACCTATAAGTAAGCACAAAACCAAAAAGTAGATCTAACCATAAACAATATTTCTCAAGTTATCCATGACTTTAAGACATATACTACTGTTGTAGTGTGTTTTTATACTTTGTAATAGTTTTGTTTTTGTATCCTTGTATTTTTCCCAAATGGTTTACCCCAGATTGTACCCCCCTCCCTTTACCTGTGTAATCCCTTTCCTTTGCTGAGATCATCCCCAAATCCCCACCCTGGCTCTCTGTCAATCACTCAGCATCCCATTCCCTCCATCTAGAAGTTTCGGTCCAGAACATCGAGTGATTAGCCAGAGGCTAGGGGTCAACCCCCCAAGTGTTACCCCATAGGCTGTCCTAAATGTCTATCCCCCAGTATCCATCCCTTAGGGTCACTTATTGGTTGGTAAAATGTTATCTACTTTCGGTTTCCACCTCCCTTTAAATGTAACCTTGGCACCTCTCCTGGGGCTCTCAGCAGGAGGCCCCCTGAGGTGTAGGGGCTCCTCCGGAGCTCCTAGAATAAAACCTTGGATTAACCCCTGCTAAGAGTCGGTCCTTTTATCTTCTACCGATGTCTCTGGTGTCTCTTCTGCTGCAAAGGCGACCAGCCCAGGTGCCCTCAGTACCCTCGGGGCACAAGAGAGTGTCTCCCTGCTGTCGGCCATGTTGGGGTTGCCCCCCCACTATCTGCTGACTCGGGGCTGGCCAGGGTTCCTGAGAGGCTCCCAGAGAGACAGAGACATACTACCATCAAACAGACCAAGTGAGTAAAGCCCCTGTAGTATAGTGAGCAGTAGTCCAAATACACATATAGAAAAGCTGAGCAAACTAACTACATCACACTGCCCCAGACACACCAAAGCAAACACTATGTGCTCACAATAGTAAAAACCACCACAAGATAGTTAAAAATCTACCCTTTACCTCATGCTACAGCCCATAACGCCATCCTGGGCCTTAAAAAGCAAATCCTTTAGAAGCATAGTACCCCTGAAAAAATTAAGTCAATCAACAAGACTCATTTCAAAAACAGCCTTATCAACACCTGAGCTAAAGAACATAGCATTAAGTGAGTATACCATATCCCCTACCATACACCCACTGCAAACAAAGTAGAGAAGTACAATAGACTGTTAAAAACCACCTTAAAAGCATTAAGTGGGATATCTTTCAAAAATTAGGAGCAACATCTAACAAAAACCACCTAGTTAGGTAACATCCAAAGCGCTACTAACCAAGTGGGCCCTGCCCAATCTGAACCTTTACATAAAATAAAGTCTCAATAGTGCATGTCAGAAGTTTGTTAGAAAAGACACTTTAAATCAATTGTACCTCAAGTACAGACAAACCCATTTGTAGAGTTGTCTTTACTCAAAAACCAAGTTACACATAGATAATGCGGAAAGACAGAACAACACGATGTATACCTCAAAAAAATCTAATTGTTGAGTCAAAAACTATGTGTAAATATCACTATTTACTAAATGTTACTACCATTGTCTATGTATAGCTATATATTAGATATATAATATTGTTGTTTGTAGAGTTAGAATATATATTAATTTTAGTAGTAAGCTAACAATATAGAGATAAGGAGTAGAATGTCCTAACTATATAATGCTTTTATCCCCAATCGTCTGTTCTGTTTATGCTAGATAATAGGTTTTACACCTTTAAGACTTATTCAGAGAGTAAGAAGGAGAAAGAAAAAGCACACAATTTATTTTCAAACACTACACTCACTCCTCCACATTCCTGTTCCTAAACTGTTATCTACAAATAGACAAACAACAAAACAGAGCTCTCCTTTATTTTTAATTAGTTTTAACTAGCTGAAGCAAAAAAGTTCCCTAAACTGTAGGGGCTTTTTTCCCCTTTTCTTTAAACTTATTTAAACCTACTCTAGACTAAACACCCAGAAAAACACCAACAACTCACACCTATAGCCCACCAGACCGAACCTGAGCCACAGCATTTCCAGTGCCGGGAGAACTAATAAGAAACTGAATAAACCAAGCTACAACCCAAAAAAGAGACTTTTCTGAATTTGTCAACTCTTTTAAAACAGCAAAAAATTTTATTGTTCAAGATTGTTTAAGTTTTATTGTTTAATAAACAATTTTTTCCACTTTTCTCCAAAAAATATATTTTCCCCCAACCAATTAAAAAGAAAACCAACTAAATCTGCTTTTCTAGAAAAACCCCTTTAGGAGTTCTCACCCAAATTTACCCTAAACCAAAACACCCATCCACCTCTCTCCTATGCTCAAGAACTTGCTCTTTCTTGAAGGAAGATGTACTGACAGATGCTTCCTGGTTAATTCCGGAGTCCTAACAGCACAAGAATTGTTAGCAGAACTGCCACCTTGGAATTCCAGAGGCCAGACTTCAGCCTGTTTAGGACACTGGTTTACAGAGTCCCTTGAAAAGTGGTGCTGAAGAGAAAAGGTGTCCAGGAAGGCTGGACATTCTTCAAGAAGAAAATCTCAAAGGCACGGCAAAGGGCTGTCCCCATGTGCCAAAAAGATGAGCTGGCAGGGAAGAAGAGTGGCCTGGCTAACAGACAGATTTGGCTGGAACTCAGAAAAAAAGTGAGAATTTATGACCTTTGGAGGAAGGGGGAGGCAGCTCAGGACTATAAGGATGTCATGAGGTTATGCAGGGAGAAAATTAGAAGTGTCAAAGCCCAACTAGAACGTAATCTGGCTACTACCATAAAAGATAATAGAAATGTTTCTATAAATACATTGTCAACAAAAGAAGGGCCAAGGAACATCTCCTTTATTGGATGAGGGAGAAACATAGCAACAAAGGATAAGGAAAAGGCTGAGGTACTTAATATCATCTTTGCCTCAGTCTTTAATAGCAAGACCAGTTGGTCTGCGGGTACCCAGCCCCCTAAGCTGGAAGACAGGGATTGGGAGCAGAATGAAAACCCCATAATCCAAGGGGAAATGGTCACCGACCTGCTACACCACTTCAACACACACATGTCTATGAGGCCAGATGGGATCCACCCAAGGGTACTGGGGGAGCTGACAGTGGTTCACCAAGACACTTTCAATCATTTACCACCAGTCCTGGCCAACTAAGAGGTCCCAGTTGGCTGAAAGTTAGCAAATGTGATACCCATCTAGAAGAAAGGCTGGAAGAAGGATCTGGGGAACTACAGGCCTGACAGCCTGAACTCAGCCTATGAACCAAGAACACCATTGCAGCTTCAGGCCCAAAAAGTATAAACAACAGTGAATTGAGGAGAGAAATCTGGGAGGATGGGACTTCATAACCTGAAGCTGTAATTGGACAATTAACCCCAATATGTAAATGGACCAAAACTCATAAAAGTGTGAAAACTCGTGACTCGCCATCCATCTTGGTTCATCTTGGGTAGAGCCACGTCTGGGCTCTTGTACTGCCCAACGTGTATCCTTTGAAGGCCTTTTAATAAATACCTACTTTATTCCTTTAACACTGTCTAGCCTCTGTTCTAGGTAGCCTTTCAAAGTATCATTTTTTTGGTGGACTCTGCCATGACAGGCAAGGCATCTGGAAAACCCCTGGACCAGAGGAACACCCAGCTGCCCCCCCCACTCTTGCCAGCACTCCCAGGGGGCCCCAGCGGTGGTTTGGAAGGTATCAGAGCCCAATAATCCTCAGATCTAGCACAGAGGCACCTGAGTTAGGTGTTAAGAGATCTCTTATAGTTTTGTTTAGTGTGGAAGGACCCCAGTGGGTCCAGGCAGAGTTCCTTTTACATTCTCTTGTCGATCACCGTTTCGTCTGCTAGTGTAGGAGGGGACACTGTCTGAAAAAGTGAAGTTTTAGCACTGCAGTTGTGTTGGCCTGGGGCCAGCGGTGGCTCAGTGGGTTAGCTCTCATGCTGCCACTCCTTGTTCTTGCTCTCTCTCTCTCCCTGGTTATTTTGATTTCTGCGGACTTTCTTACTCATAAGTGTTAAGACATCGCGTGTGTATTCTCCCGTGAGAATAATAATCATATTTCAAGAGATACTCCCTTAGGCATAGTATTGAAAAGTTGGCATGAGCTAACTGGTGGAGAGTCATCACTTTTAAAATCCAGACTTATTAGACTCAGAAAAAATTTGGCCAACTTATGAACTAGATAATGATAAGACATGGCCTGAATTTGGTAGCTTAGATAAGAAATTAATATCAAGCTTGATATCTTGCATATGCTAAGACAAGTATTTTGAAGAATTAGAGTATGCTAGCCTTTTTATGGTTTTAGCATGACAGCAAAGCCCATCAGCACCTAAAAAAGAACAACATATATTACTTTTAAGGAAAAAAGAGAAGAAAAATAAAAAATGAACAGCCAATATTGAACAGTGGGTGTGAAAAAACAGGAGGAGGCGGAGTTAGATCTAGTCACCTCTGCCTTGAGGGCTGGGCCAGTCCCAGCCATGGCCCTGCCACCCCCGCTGGTCACACCAGTGGTGCCACCACCAGCACCACTGTCACAGCAACGGGAGGAGAGGAGTGATAGTAAAAGATTTTAAAATCATAGAAAATTCAGGGAGTTAGAAAGAAAGTTAGGCTTGGTAAACCCTGGGAAATGTTAAGGGTAGGCCCTGGAAAATGTTAGGCCTTGTGTTTGCTAGATCATGTCAAACTGCACCTGTGTAATCAGATTATGATAAATGATATGATTGTTAGATATGATGATTATTTAGTAATTTGATGTAATTATTGTTTAGTCATAAGAAGAATCATGAGAAACTATGTTAGGGGTTTGAGGGGGATCACAAGAAATCCATGCTTGGATGAAATCAATGTATACAATAGAACAATATAAGTTTAATAATTAATATGTAAGTTCTGTAATGATAGAATATAAAACATGTTCAGCCCGAAACCATGTTGGAGTCAGATTTGGGTCTGTGTAACCCTGACAAGCAGAGCTCTTAATAAAAGCACCTGCATATAATCATTCCGTGATTATGTGTTCCTGAACGCTAACAGGGGGGTGACAGCAGGGAGGACATGGCTCTGGCGGGGTCTGAGCCGGTGAAGGAGGAGGGAGGAGGGCTTTGGCAGCCATGGACACCACTGCAGCTGCTGTCACTGCAACCATGGACTTCTGCTTCAGCTGTGCCTCCGCTCCCCTCCCGGCTTGGTCCTGGGGAGGCAGGGGCAAGGGGAGGGGACAGCCAGTGTGTGCAGCCAACAGCACCGCCCCTAAAGGTGGAGCTGGGGGCAGAGCCTTCTACCGAGAGGGCGGAGAAGGGCCCTCCCATGGAGGGAGTGGTGCCTCTCCCGCTCTTAGGCCTGTGAGTTTCCATAGCAACACCGCTCGCCTCCCAGCTGCCTCGGGAGATAACTTCATCGAAGCGAGCAGGCACCCAGCCCAGTTCCCACAGCTGTGTAAGCCGTGCCTGGCAATTTCTAATATCAGGATTAGTTGAAGTAGATCTACCATAGCAGACTCAACAGAGTCAGACAGCTTGTCCTTGTTTAGGGCAAATTTGGGAGAAAACCTCCAAAGGGGGGTCCCTCCAGAAAGCAAACCCACACGGCCCCTCCCCCCAACTGTTTCGGGAAGGATCCCTCGGAGAGAAGTGGAAAGAACATATTTATTTAACAGGCAAAACACCCCCCAGCACACAAAATGAACAATATTGGATGACAACACTCTTTCACCACTCTGAAAAAGATGACAAATTCAGAAAGTCTCTCTTGGGAGTGGTCACTGTTATTGGTCCCTCCGGCGCTGAGAATGGCTGCTGCAGGCCACAAGGTGCAAACTCTCGGTGTTTCCCAGGTCCCAGTCTGGAGAAGGCTTGAGTGGTTCCAAGAAAGGGAAAGAAAAAACAGTCCAGGGAAAATTCGGACTGCTTAGCTAAACTAACTAACAAGCAGAAGCAAAAGCAAGAGCAAAGCAAAAGCAAAGCAAAAGCCACACTATGTACTGCCCCGTCTCTGTGTCCTGCCAGCTGTGGGGGAGCAGGCTGATAATAAAACAAAACATTCGCTCTTCAGAGACAGTCTTGAAGGCACAGAACATAATATCCAGCATAAACAGAACACACAATTGGGGATACAAGCATCATAACGTCACCCTAGGACACAGCTCTTGCTCAAGTAGCTCTTCCGAAGAGGGAGATGAGATCACAGATGCCCTGAGCAGGTGAAAGAAGGGAAAGATAGTGAGAAGGGCCATAAAAGAACGCAGCCCAATAGCCAAACATACAAGATCAAAAAAGGAAAAAGAAAAAGAACTGGTTCTGCAAGCCCTGTTACGGCAAGCAGTCAGCAACCAGGGGCCAGTATATGTAAAGGTTCCATACTCCCTTATCAAGTTAGAACAGTGGAAAACTACTGTGGGGAAATATAAAGAGAATCCAGATAAGGTGGCAAAATTAGTAGAAAGGGCAATTATCACACAAAACCCTGACTGGGCTGATTTGAACTCTATGTTAGACACATTACTTGATCCCACTAGAAACAAATGGCTAATAAAGCTATTACAACATCGGTAGAGGCAAGTATAGCAAATAGGTTGATCCAAGGCACAGTTACACAGATATTTCCATTAGAAAATCCAGGATGGGATGCGAACTTTCCAGAACATATGGCGAGGTTAAAACAATATCAAAGTCTTGTGGTATTTGGATTAAAACATGATGTCCCTAAAGCTATAAATTGGTCAAAGCTTTACAAAGTAAAGCAAAATTTTAATGAATCACCCACTGATTTTTTAAATAGGTTAAGAGAAACTGCCATCAAATATACATATCTAGATCCTGAATCCTCTGATGGTAAAGCACATCTAGTTCTCTTGTTTATGGGCCAAGCTATAAATGATATAAGAAGAAAGCTGCAAAAGATAGAGGAAGTTTGAGACAGATAAATTGGTAGAAGTGGCCTCGAAGGTATTTCGAGACCAGGGCCCAAATGAAAGAGATCCCTACCAAATAAGAAGGCAACTCAGGAAAAGTCATCTAAGAAAACTTCCCCTACAGAGAGAGATCAGTGTGCCTATTGTAAAAAATGGGGACATTGGAAGAATGACTGTCCAGTGTTGAAACAAAAATCCCCAGTTTCCCAACTCCCAGTAGTACAAAGCTCAAGCTCAGAATGATGGGGACTGAAGACTTCTCCCCCAGCAAAACCTTCGGTTATAGCTAAGCTGGGTAAAGATGACATCGAATTTGTGGTACATACTGGAGCAGCATATTCGGTGTTAAATACCTTAGAGGAGAAACTGAGTCAAGATACTGTACATGTTGTTGGGGCAACAGGGGTAAGCAAAACATGGCCTTTCTTCCAACCTTTAAAACTCAAACTGGGGAATGAAACACGGCCTTTCTTTCAACCTTTAAAACTCAAACTGGGGAAGCACTGGGTAACTCATCAATTCCTCTATATGCCTAACTCCCCTAAAACATTGCTGGGGAGAGATTTGTTAGGAAAATTGGAAGCGGGGAATAAATTCAAGAAGGGAAAGGGTGTATGAGTTGTAATTCCTGAATCTAAATTTGTCTAAGTTGCTGCACTTTTTATACAGGAAAAATGTGGTGAAATCCCCACTGAAGTTGGAAATGCCATCAATCTAATAGTGTGGGCCAGTGATATCTCAGGAAGATCCAAACAGGCAGAACCAGTGAGTATTGCACTCAAACCAGAAGCCATACCAGTAAGACAAAAACAATACCCTTTGAAATTAGAGAATCATAAGGGATTGGTATCTGTAATTGAAAAATTCCTACAACATGGGTTATTAGTGCAATGTGAGTCCAAATACAACACCCCCATTTTAGCTGTTAAAAAAGAAGATAATAAGAATTATCAATTAGTACAAGATTTGAGAGCAATCAACAAAATTACAGAGGACATGCACCCAATGATAGCAAATCCCTACACCCTTTTGACCACACTGACAGATGAATTAGGGTGGTTTACTGTTGTAGACGTGCATGATACCTTTTTCTGCATTCCTGTGCACAAAAACAGCAAAGAGCTTTTTGCTTTTGAGTGGGAAAATCCTGAGACAGGGAGGAAAAGTCAACTCATGTGGACAGTTTTACTCCAATGATTCAAGAAAAGCCCTACAATATTTGGAAACCAGATAGCAAAGGAATTAGAAGACTGGAAAAGACAAGAGCCAGGGGGAGTTATTCTACAATATGTGGATGACATCTTGGTTGCAGCTAAAATCAGAGATGATTGTATATGATTTGCCATAAATTTATTAAACTTGGGACTGAGTGGGTACAGAGTTTCTAGAGACAAAGCACAGATTGTCAAAGAAGCAGTAGTTTATTTGGGACATGAGATCTTCTGTGAACACCGACAGCTCAGCAAAAAACAGAAAGAAGCCATCTGTTGACTCCCAGAGCCCCATACTGTAAGAGATGGAAGCTTTCCTGGGAATGGGAGGTTGGTGTCGTTTGTGGATAGCAAATTATGGACTGCTGGTAAAACCCCTATATGGAGCATTAAAAGCAGCTGAAAAAAGAATTATCATATGGACTGAAAATGCCAGAGCAGCTTTTAAACAGCTGAAACACTCTCTGATGTCAGCTCCAGCACTGGGACTGCCAGACTTAACTAAACCTTTTGAACTATTTACATATGAGAGACTGAATGTGGCTTTGGGGGTACTAGCACAGTGCCTCGGGAACCAATGGAGGGCTGTGGCCTACTTTTCCAAACAGCTAGACAATGTTAGTCAAAGCTGGCCAGGGTGCCTAAAAGTCATGGCAGCTACTGTCATCTTGATCCAGTAAGCCCGAAAACTCACCCTTGGGTGACACATTGTAGTGTGTGTACCCCATGCTGTAGCAGCTGTACTCAAACAAAAGGGGGGACATTGGCTGTCCGGCAACCAGATGCTTAAATACCAATCACTGTTATTAGAACAGGATGATGTTACCTTGAAAACCACTTCTGTTGTTAACCCTGCCATGTTTCTGTCCTCCACCTTAATTGATGATGTGCCTGAGCATAACTATTTGCAGACAATTGAAGAGGTCTATTACAGACGACCAGACCTGAAAGACATGCCCCTAGAAAATCCAGACTGGGAGCTTTCTACAGATGGGAGCAGCTTCATGAAAAATGGCAAAAGGATGACAGGCTATGCAGTGACCACACAGGACAAGGTGATCAAGGCAAAGGCCCTGCCAGCAGATGTGTCATCACAGAAAACTGAGCTGATTGCTCTGACGAGAGCCCTAGACCTGAGTGAAGGAAAAAAGGTAAATATATGGACTGACTCTAAATATGCATTTATTGTTGTCCAAGCCCATGGAGCCATCTGGAAGGAGAGAGGACTTCTGAACACTCAAAGTAATCAAATCAGACATGCTGAACGAATACTTGCCCTATTAGTGAGCATTAAAAAACACGCAGAAGTAGCTATCATGCATTGTAGAGGTCACCAAAAAGGGAAAACCACTCCAGAATTGGGAAATCACTTTGCTGATAAAGCAGCAAGAGGAATTGCAGAAAAAGGTATTCTTGCAGTAATTCCACAAAATGAGATTGTTTTGTCAGGGTTCATCCCAAAATATGATCAAGCAGACCACAAACTAATTAAGTTTCTTAAAGCTGAAAACAGAGAAAGTGGATGGGCTGTTACACCAGCCAATCAGGTTGTAGTCCCACCCCTGATCCTTCGGGAGCTATCCCAGAGAGAACATGAAAGCACACATTTTGGTGTAAAAAATCTTCTAAAACACCTAAAAAAGGTAGTAATAGGAAAGGGAATAACTGAGACTGTACAATCAGTAGTGAGTAAATGTGAAATCTGCTATAAAAACAACCCTGACACTAGAAAAAGAGTTGTGTTAGGAGTGACAAAGACGGGAGATCTTCCTAGAGATTACTGGCAAATAGATTTTGTGGAGTTACCACGCAAAGAGGGATACCGGTACATACTTGTATTAGTTGACACCTTCAGTGGATGGCCAGAAGCTTACCCCTGTTGCTCTAACACAGCCAAGGAAGTGGTGAAAGTTTTGCTCAATCATATAATCCCAAGGTTCAGGGTTCCCTTGAGGATGTCATCAGATAGGGGACCACGCTTTGTTGCAACAGTGGTTAAAGAAGTTAGCTGGATTTTGAGAATTACTTGGGATGTGCATACACCTTATAGACCCCAAGCAAGTGGTAAAGTTGAACGTATGAATAAGACTCTCAAAACACAAATTAGCAAAATTTGTCAGGAAACATCCATGAAATGGGTCCAGGTCTTGCTTATAGCATTACTGAGAATCCGCATACAACCAAGGCGGAGGTATAACATCAGTCCCTATGAAATACTCTATAGTAGGCCATATCAGATTCCACATATTCCAGGTGAAATTCACATGAAGGGGGAACTTGATTTACAGAGATATCTAATGGCTTTAGGTGCCACTTTGCAGAAGCTCCAGAATTACATTGTCCTATCCAGACCCATAGGACTGGACACACCTGCACATCCCTTCCAACCTAGAGACTGGGTCTATGTTAAGTGGTGGGACAGTATCACAGTTGGCAGATAGCTTGTAGCTGCCAAATGAATCAGACCTTCAACCTTGGCCAGCTTAGCGGTAAAACAGGTCCTCAGATGAGGCAGGGATAGGTTGGATTTAAATCTATACAGGGACTTCACCCAATCCAATTCCATCCTGGGCTGCAGACATCTCACTGGTCAGGAGCTAGGCTGTGTGGGAATCAGACCAATAGGCAGTTGAGACCCGGGAGTTTTGAACTCCCTATAAAAGAAAGCTCTCAACAATAAAACACACTGTTTGTCACATGGAGCTTTGGGGTGTGTGTGTTGTCCCTGTCTCCAAAGACTGACCACACGGAACATGTGGATATTTAAATGTAATAGGACAGTGATCCTCTACAAGCCAGGTGGAGAGGATCATTCCAAGTCATGCTGACTACCCTCACCGCAGCCAAAGTTTCTGGCAAAGGATCCTGGATTCACTATTCCAGAGTTAAGAAGGCTTCTGATCCTGAAACAACTGAAAAAACAGAGACTGGTGCAGACAAAAACATGTTTTAAATGATTCCTCTTCTGTGTGTAAAGAACTGTTCCTAATAATCACTATTCTTCTTTGCATGATAGCTGTGCAAAACATTGCTGCTGTTAGTTATTATTGTTAGATATTTACTGCTGTTAGATATTTGTCTATTATTAAATGCCTATTTGACTTCAGTTATAAGGTATGTGCGTATTCTATTTCCCATCTGTTAGAGGTGGGACAGTTATCTTCTGTAAATTGAGCAGTTTATCTCTTCCACAACCAATACTCCCTCTGGGGAGATATCTTCTGTTAATGGGCCATTGAGTCTCACTGCATGACTGATAAAATTACATCATCCCATTGTGAGATGCTCCCCCCAGGGGGAGGAGCCAAGCATTCCTACCTGGATATAATCTGAGATTTAGGACACCAGGAACCTTTCCCCACTGGATTCCAAGAGAAGCAGCTTTCTTCTCCACTGGATTCCCAGAGGAAGGCCAGGCCCATCTACACCACCACTGGACCTTCAGAAGAAAACTACACCCTTCTACAGGATCACTGCTTCAACAGAAACACATCTGTCACTCCAGGAGGACTGCAGCCACCATTTAATCAGACTGCTACTAACACCCTGACTCACAGAGTGTCAGGTCGCATTCTGACTCTGTCAGCGTTTTTTTGTTTGTTTGTTTGTTTGTTTGTACTATTGCATTTGTATTGTTAATTTTCCTAGTAAAGAACTGATATTCCTATTCCCATATCTTTGCCTGAGAGTCTCTTAATTTCAAAATTATAATAATTTGGAGACCCAATTGTGGCCTTTTAATACTTGAAGAAGACCTACAAGAGAGCTGGAGAAGGACTTTTTATAAGGGCATGTAGTGGTAGGACAAGGAGGTATGGATTTAACTGAAAGAGGATAGATTTAGATTAGATATTAGGAAGAAATTCTTTCCTGTAAGGGTGATGAGGCACTGGAACAGGTTGCCCAGAAAGGTTGTGGATGACCCATCCTAGGAAATGTTCAAGGCCAAGTTGGATAGGGTCCTGAGCAACCTGGTCAGTTGGAAGGTGTTTCTGCCCATGGCAGGGGTTTGGAACAAGATGATCTTTAAGGTCCCTTCCAACCCAAACCATTCCATGATTCCATGACGATTCTAGGATTAAGCATTTTTAAGAGGATATCTTTTCTCTCTTTAATAAATGAGCTGATGTAGACAAAGAAGATCCTGTTTATTCAGATGATGGTCCTTAGCTTTACTGCAATGAATATTTCTTTCTTCCATTTTTTTAGTGATTTAGCATGTACTACATTTGCCTTGTATTCAACTGCTGACATTTCAATTATACAGAATATTCAATTTTAATTTTCCACAATACAGCTTTGCAATTAAGCCATGCTAAAGATGAAGCATCTCTTGCATCTATCCCCAGATAAGAAAATAAGCCTAGGGACCAGAAAAGTATTAAAACCATAAAAAAGCCTAGGGACCAGAAACACATGAAGGCCTCCAGCCCAAGAGACATTATGAATTCAAGCAACATGGCAACTGACTACTTTATCCCAATAGAGAGTAAGTACAACTAAAATGCAATCAGTACAGGTTTTTTCCACTTTGTCTAAGCCCCACATTGGGTGCCAAAAAATGTATCTGTCCTGGTTTAGGTCAAATTTGGGAGAAAACCTCCAAAACCTCCAAAGGGGTTCTTCTAGAAAGCAAATTCAAGTGGGCCCTCCCCCAAGTGGTTCAGAAAAAGATTTCCTTGGAGAAAAGTGGAAAAAACCCTGTTTATTTAACAGACAAAGCATTCACCAGCGCAAAATTGAACAATATTTAACAATAAAACATCTTGCCACTCTGAAGAGATGACAAACTCAGTAAGTCCTTTTCGTGGGTTGTAGCTCAGCTCACTCAGTCTGTTATCAGTCCCTCCGGTGCTGGAAATGCTGTAGCCCAGGCCCAGCCTGGTGGGCCACAGGTGTGAGCTGCTGGTGCTCTTCTGGGTTTTCAGTCCAGACCAGGTTTAAACAGTTCCAAGAAAAAAAAAAAACACAGTCCAGGGAACTTCTCTGCCTCAGCTAGCTAAAAACTAGCTAAAAAAACAAACAAAGGAGAGCTCTGTCCTGCTGTATGTCAGTGCTGCAGACAACACTGTCCACAAGAAGGATGCGGGGGAGCAAGCGTAGTTTTGGATTACAAACTCCATGCTTCTTCTCTCCCCCCTTTGCTCTCGGAACCAATCTTAAAGGTGCAAAACTTATTTCTGGGCTAAACAGATGAATGGGGATACAATTCAGCATCATAAAGTCACTCCAGGACACTAATCAATGCTGAATATGCTTAAATGAAGCTAAAAAATTAGGAGCTGTTTGTCTGAACAGATTCAATTCTTCAGAAGAGGAAGAAGCTGGGAGAAGCTTGGGGAATTTAGCAAGGGATAATATTGAAAGGGAAATGTACCATAAAAGAGAATTTATTTCTGATGGATAGACAACATTTGACCATGTTTTCAATAAACATATTTTACAAGTATCTTCTAATGCTGATCAAGTAAAAATTCTTCAAACAGTGTGACTTTGCACATTTTGTACTAAGAAAAAAGATCCAGTGCCAAAAGTAATAAAGTAAGGTGCTTCAAATATTCAGTGTAATTCAGTAAAGAACCTCAAAAATTTGCCCATCTTAAAGGTCAGTGAGTACAAGAAAGTTAATACAGTGGTCACATGCTTAAACTACATACAGTTAGAGTTCTCATGGGCCCAAGGAACAAGGATTGTTTCCTTTCCATGCTGTCTTGGTTTGAAAGACAGGTGTCTGCTAAGAAAGGCGGGAACTTCCCTTGGAACAGAGAATATGACCCCCCTCCCTCCAAGTTATTATTATAACTTCAAAATTAGGGGATTTTCAGGCAAAAATACGGGAAAAGGAATAACAGTTCTTTGCTAGCATCTATAATAGGGCAAAAAACCAGCAGCAACTATGGCAGCAACAAAAAACAGAACCAGAAACCCAGTTACAGCCTTCTCAGCTGCAGGCACTTGCCTCTTTGGTGTAATTACAGTTGCAGCTGGCAGGGGTGCTGGCAGGGCAGGTGTGATGATTCCCTCATGGCTGCAGAGGGCGCTGTGGCACTAGTCGGCCATCTTTTCTCCACATGGACAATGGTGGATGCAGCCAGCAGAAAGGGATGGAGAAGGGGCTTCTTCTATCAACGCCCAGGGACAGCTGATCCCAGTGGCCCCTCTGGATAGCAAAAGGAGCTGTAGCAGGGATCTCAGACTAGAAAGCTGGGAAGGCAGGGATGAGCAAAGTCCCGGAGTGGTAGATGGGATGTATCAGAAACTCAGCAGCTGTAGCTGGAACTGTAGGGTGTCTGAGCAGGCAGGGAGTGCGAATTACAGTGCAGCAAAGAAACCTCAGATCAGTGGCAGAGAAAATGGCAGGGGCTGGGCAGTGGCCACCTGGCTCCTGAACACAGCCTGGAGAGAGAGGCTCCCTTGGAGGGGGAGGGGGCTCGGGGATCCCAGGGTTTTTCCCTCAAGGCACCTGAGCAGATGGTGTTAACCCTTTTTTTTAGTGAGGTAGGGTGTTAATAAAGTCCCAGTTCAGTGGTTGCTCTTGTAGTATATGGTAGAGATAATTCACGCTATTAATGTATAAAATATTGTAAAATCTAAGCTATGTCTTTTGACCACCCCAGCCGGGAGCAGAGTCTTATTTTTATTCAATTAGTTCCTGGACAACATTAAGATAATATCGAGTCTGTTAACGTATGAATGGAACCTTCCTGAAGCGATGATCACCGACTTCCCTGGAATGCATGAGTGATCTCGCACCTCGAAGATTGCATCTACTACACTGATTACCTGGCGCCACCCTTTACATGTGAATGCTGACTTCTCCGGAGTGCTCTGACGACATCTAGACACCTGGAACTGGACTTTTGTCTAACCCTGCACATGTCTGGCCCCAGTTCTGCATGTGAAGGGACACAAAGGAACATTCGGTCATCTCTGCCTCAGGCAGAATAAACTGTATAAAAGCTCGATGCGCGAAGCAGCCGGCATGAACGGAGGGGGAGACTGACATTTTGGTGGTCAGATCCAGGTTCACCCAGCACCGATCCCGGGGTTGACGCTGCCCTTGGATGTGGTGGTTTTTTTTTTTTTTTCTGATTGAAATTCTGTTTTGCTGACAATCTAATAAATCATTGCTAAATTTTCTTATAAATTTGGCTCCTGATTTGATCATTTATAACACTCTCATGAGCAAAAGCTCACCCCATTGCAGAAGAAGGACCTGGCTGGGCTCCTGCGGTGGTAGCGAATTCCCCCCAGGCAGCAGCTCCAACTGTCCTCCTCCAAAGTCGAGAGCAAGAGAGAGGTGAGACCTGCACCCAACCCCTTTTCCCCAGCCCAATTCTCGGGGTATTCTGCCCCTCCACGAGAAACCTCCCAGATAAGAGGGCAGCCAGATGCACCCTTCCAGGGGAAACTTCTTGTGTCTGTCTTAAGTACTCAGTCATTATTGTCTCTTAGCAACAAGAAATGGGAGAAAATTCTCAAAGAGAAAGAAACAAAAGGAGAACTCAAACCCCAACACATGCACTGCAAGCACTAATTGCAACACTGTGTACACCAGCATTAAACTTGTGACTTTCAGAATACACCTGAGTCTCTCAGCCCCAACCAACATCTCACGAGCATTGCAAAATGCAGTTCCTTCAGCAGATTAGAACTAGTGCTACTGGCTTCTCAGCAGCAAATGCTGCCACAGCACCCTGGCCAGAGCCACTGCCAACTGATTGTGTGCAGCATGAACACATCAAGAGAACAAACAGGAACAGAGAACAAATGCAGAAGATTTTACAAGGTACTTCAGCTCACCATTAAAACATTTTGGGTAATAACTTGGCACCTACCTTAGGTTACTACTCAGAATCCCTATCCCCATTGTCTTGGTTTGAAAGATAGGTGTCTGCCAAGGAAGGTGGGAACCTCCCTTGGAATGAAAAATATGCACCCCTTTTTCCAAATTATTCTAACTTTGAAATTAAGGGGCTTTCCAGCAAAGATATGGGGAAAAGAATAACAGTTCTTTGCTAGTAGGTATATGTATAACAAGGCAAACAAACAACAACAATGGCAGTGTGAAAAATGCATATTATATGACTGGGTCTTCACAAATATTAAAATGAATACTATATGTGTTATGTTGGAAAGTTATGCTGTAGTGCTATATTAATCTTTTTAAGTAGTGTGGTAAATATAGTTTTAGGCTATAACATAATATTAAAATAGGTACTATGTGATGTAAGATACTTTTTCTAACTAGCTCAAGGAATGAATAATTAAGAGATTCTTCGCATACAGAGAACAGCAACAAGACACCAAATCTCAAGAGAAGAATTATTGCCTCCCTATCAGGAAAAACCAGACTTCTTCCAGACTTCGAGGAGCCACAGGAATTGATTTACAAGATGAGGAGGGGAAGGTGACAATAACCAGAAAACACCCCTATTTTTGAAAGGAATGTTTGAATCATGTATGAGATATATAATTATGCAGCAGGCTATTGCTTTTAAGGGTTAATCCTTTGTTAGCAAGGTGTGCTTTTGTGGCAGAGTGCAAAAAGCACCTGGATGTCCGTAATTCTTTGCTTTTTATTGTCTTTTATTGTCCTAACTTTGATTGTCCAAATTCTTATTTTCCAAATTTTTATTACTATTTTATTACTATTAAACGTCTAAAATTTTGATACAAGTGATTGGCATTTTCCACAGGCAGCAACAACAAACAAGAACAGAAACCCAAACATAGCCTTCTCTCAGCTGTCAAGCACTTTCCCCTTTGGTGTAGTTATGGTCACAGCCGGCAGGGGCACTGTTGACTCCCAGGCAAGCAGGTGTGATAATTCTCCCGCAGCTGCAGGGGGCGCTGTGGTTGCTTCTTTATGTGGGTAATGGTGGGCACAGCCAGAGTAAGATACTGAAAAGGGGCTTCCTTTACAACCTCACAGGGGCAGCCGGTCCAGGTGCCCCTCCAAATAGCGAAATTAGCTGTAGCATTAACCTTGGAAGCAGTAAGCTAGAATGGCAGAGGCAAGCAGACCCCGGGGTGGCAAACAAAATGTAACAGAAACTCTGCAGCTGTAGCAGGAGCCACAGGGTGTCCCAGCAGGCAGGAGGTGAGGAGTTACAGTGTAGCAAAAAACTCAGAGCAGTGGCAGAGAAAGGGTGGGGCTGGGGCAGCAGCAGCCAGGCTCCCAAACATGGTCGGGAGAAGTTCCCTTGGAGGGGGGAGGAGCACTGGGTTTTCCCCTGAGGCACCTGAGTAGATGGTGAGGGTCCTTTCCAGTGAGGTAGGGTGTTAATAAGGTCCCAGTCCAATGGCTGCTCTTATGAGCAGAGCTTCATTCATGGTAGAAGACAGCAGGAAATGGAACCCCGCAGTGGTGGCAAATTCTTCCCACAGCGACTGCAGCCTGTCTCCCCTTCCATCCCAAGAGCGAGAGACAAGCCGAGCCCATCCCCTCACCCCCCAGCCAAAATCTCTGCCCTTCCCAAGAGAAAGCTCCCCAGCTAAGATAGTGCCTCCAGCTGCACCCGCACCCCTACCCCTACCCCCCGCCCCCGGCTACATCCATTTAGTCTCTCTTAAGTACCGGTCGTTATTGTCTCTTAGCAACAAATGGGACAAAATTCCAAACAGCGAGAAAAAAAAAAAAAAAAAAAGAAAAAATCCTAACTTTCAACACCCATATAAAGAAAAAAAAGTGTATTTCTTACAATCACCCTTTATTTATAGCTACTGTATTGCCTGAAGCATGACACGAAAGGAAATGTGACCAGTTTCCTCCACTTACCTTTCTTGTCAATAGACTTTTACGCCTCATTCCGCAAGCCTCTAACTGAAGACGCCCTCGCAATGCCAATTCAATTAACATACAGCCACGCAATCCCGAAGAGATGCAATCATTCCAAAAGGATGTGTAACCCTGTGAAGAATGAAAGGCAGTAAGATATTTCCATTTCCACCTGAAAGCAAATAGAAAATGAGGCTTACTGCATTCTCTAAATAGTTCTCTGGCCTTCATACACTATCATCACTAGACAACTACCATTCTTGTACTGAAACATGAAAGAGAAAACAGACTCACCCACTATTAGTTTTGACACTTGGTCTCTGCTCTTTAAAAGAAGGGAAACTTCAGGAAAGAGATGCAAAACAAACCAGCAAGATATCAATAACTGGGACATATAAAGTGTAGTTTATACATAGTCAGAAGACCTCCATGGTCTGCAGGGGCACGGCTGCTTCACCATGGTCTTTAGCACAGGCTGCAAGGCAATCTGCTCCAGCACCTGGAGCACCTCCTCCCCTTCCTTCACTGACCTTGCTGTCTGCAGAGTTGTTTCTCACATACTCTCACTCCTCTCTGGCTGCAATTGCTCTCATGAAGTTTCCTCCCTCCTTCTTAAATATGTTATCACAAAAGTGTTACCACCATTTCTAATTGGCTCAGCCTTGGCCAGCAGCGAGTCTGTCCTGGAGCCAGCTGACATTGGCTCTGCTGGACATGGAGGAAGCTCTCAGCACTTCTCACAGAAGCCATCCCTGTAGCCCCCTGCTGCCAAAACCTTGCCACACAAACCAAATACAGTTGTTCTAATATGGACTGCCAAACTTCAAGCTACATTTGTTCTTTGAACCACACTACTACACTTTTTCAACTATATTTTTATATACAGTTTTGCCATAATGGGCAAAAAGTCCTTCATAACAATGCTTAAGCCATTAACCGTAACATTACAGTCTCTCAAAAGAGTAGCAACAGTTAAATATTAAAAAACATGCAAGAACAGTATCTAAGACAAAACAAAATATTGATAAGAAATTATTTGGTTTTTGAGAAATGACTGTGAAAACACTTCTTACTGTTATAGATGAGTAAATGGTTGGCTCTCACAATTAAGGGGTAAACTTTATATGTATGGTAAAAGAAGTTTTATAAATGTATAGTTATGTTACTGCAATGTGCTCCCCCCAGTATGTGTTATCATGGGATGGTCTTGGTAATCCGGGGATTTGGGAAGGTTGGCTTGTTACTATGGCAACACCTGACCTCCAATCAGTATGTAAGAAAGTGACTTCTACCACTGGACAGCAAGGTTGACTGACAAGGCTAAAGGAGGGGCTAGAGATTTAAAAGGCAAAGCATCCATCTTGAAGTTGAGCCAGCCATGTGGTGGGCAGTCACAAGGGCAGTTCTCAGGCCTGCTTTTCCTTATTTAGTCCTTTTGTTGTATTTTTGTTAAGGTTTAATAAACCCATTAAATTTTTTAAATGAGCAGTCGTTTCTCACATTACAATCCAGAAAGACTTTGTTATAAATAACTATGAAGTTGGTGGCTTTCGCAAATTATTATTAATCACAACAATTTTGATATAGTACAGTTGGTAATCACTTTTAACTGCTTTTGATATAGTATAATCTGTCAGCTTTTTGTGGCCAATGCCCTGGCCCCTGTGTAGCTCATATCCTTAGAACATCATTTATGGATGATATTTTAGTTTGTAGACAGTGTGATAAACATATATTATAGTTTTAGCTTTCCCAAATATTAAAGTGGATGCTATGTATTGTGCATTATAATGTTAACTTTTGCAGAAGTAGCTGTAGTTGTGAAATAATAACTAATGCTTTTATTTTTGTAACTAACTGACTAATGAAAATAACTCAGACATTTGTGAAATAGCTGATGTTGATTTAAAGTACTTGTGGTAAACTTAGAATAATGAAAATAGCTAAAACCATCTGCATGGTCAGATAACATTTAAGGAATGGATGTGATGAGGACCCCTGCTACTGACCCTTCGACTATCAATAATTGTTGTCTGCTGAAACCACAGAACAGGGGGCCTTTGTGAGGAAGTGACACATGACCTGCAAAACCACATCCATGATTACTGCACGTGCTCTAAAAAGGCGGGTCAGCGGTCGAACCAAGCTAAAGAATTCCTGGAACATGTAAACGAGTTCAAAGAAATGTTTAAATATGTATACACTTTATGAATATGTATTTAACCAATGCAATAGAAAAAATATATAAGAAGAGTTGCTATGGTTAGCTGATGTGCCTCTGGCCATCGCCAAGCACCCAGCACTGTTATTTTGTCCCATATTATCCCTTATTAAACTTTTAAAAATATTCAAGAGTGAGGTTTGTTTCTCACACTTTCCAAAACTCCCATGTTGTTGCATCTCTGTGAAAGCATCCACTTTGTGCATCTTTGGAGAAAAATTCAGTAAAAAAAAAGACTCCTTTTCATAAAAATTATCCTAACCAGTAGCAAAGACTCACTTAAATAAAGGGCAATACAATGTTATTCTCTTTGCAAATAAAAGCTGCCAATGTATAGAGATATCAGATGCATACATCTGAAGTCTGTTAAACACAAACCAGTCACTAATTCACAGAATTCACAGAATGACAAGGTTGGAAGAGACCTTAAAGATCATGGAGTCCAACCCATGCCCTAACACCTCAACTAAACAATGGCACTGAGTGCCACATCCAGTCTTTTCTTAAACACATCCAGGGATGGTGACTCCACCACCTCCCTGGGCAGACCATTCCAGAACTTTATCACCTCTTCTGTAAAAAACTTCTTCCTAATATCCAACCTATATTTCCCTTGATGCAGCTTGAGACTGTGTCCTCTGGTTCTGTCAGTTGCTGCCTGGAGAAAGATACTGTCACTATAGGACACATAAGAACACAAGCGCACACTGCTGCTCTCCAGGTGAAGAAAAAAGGGAAGTTCATTTTCTGACTCCGACATTTATAGTTTTCCAAAAGTGAAAGTGGATTGGAGGGTGATAGTGCCACCTCTCCAATGACACTGGACAAACCAACAATCCATTAAATTTCTCCTCCTCCATAAAAGAATGCAAAACAATGAGTTATTTACAGAAAGTGTGTGAGAAAGTTTGTTACAAGAATGTCAACATCAGAAGGCTTGGAAAATCTTAAAAATCAGGGCGACATCTCACCCTTTTCCATTTAAAAAAATAAAAAAAGAAAAGAAAATGAACAATGTGAAAAAGAAAACATGAACAATGTTCAGTGTCCATTTGCGGAGGAATTATCGGTGATCACTCATGTTGTCTGCATCCCAGTCATCACGCAATGATTCACCCGCGTGATGCCTTTCAGTTTGGTCACGGTTTCCATCTTGCCTGTCGGCCGGATTCTGTCTCTGCGGTCGCAGGTCAGGGCAAACACACTTCGAAGGTACCCAGCGTACCCCAGTATCTGTGGATACACAAGCATACCCGCGCCCCGAAGCAATAAGGTCATAGGGACCTTCCCACTGTTTGGTGACTAAATTCCGCACCCAAATCTTCGCTCAAGGCTGATGTGCCTCGTCCACAGCCTGCAACGAGAGATGATGATTCAAAATGACAGGATTATTTGACTTCTGCGGCACAGTGAGATGATTGATTGTGCACAAAGCTTTTGCCAACCAACTGTGCAGGGTTTCACCCTGCATTCCCCATTTTTGTTTTTGAAGAATCTGCTTCAGAGTACCATGAGCGCGTTCTACAATAGCTTGACCAGTCGGAGAATGAGGGATACCAAACTTGTGTGAGACACCCCACAACTGCAGGAGCTGCCGCACCTTCTGCAATGCGTAAGCAGGACCATTGTCGGTTTTCACAGCAGAAGGTATGCCCAGAACAGCAAAGGCCTGCCTCCAGTGGGCGAGGACATCACAGGCCTTCTCCCCAGTGTGAGCAGAAGCCCACATCGCAGAGGAGAACGTGTCCACTGTGACATGCACATACTTGAGCCGGCCAAACTTGGCAATCTGGGTGACATCGGTCCGCCAAAGCTCCAAGGCCCTAAGGCCTCTGGGGTTTACCCCTGCCGGCAAAGGCGGAGCAAGTGCGTGGCAGTTGTCACACGACTTAACAATGTCATGAGCCTCAGTTGGTGTCAGCTGAAACTGCTTCTGCAGGGTATGTGCGTTTTGGTGGAAAAACCCATGTGATGCCTTGGCCTGTGCGAGTGTATCAGGCTGAGGCGCTACCCACGCTGGGTTAGCCAGCTTGTCAGCCCTCGCGTTACCTTCCACTATAAAGCCTGGCAAATTGGTGTGACTCCTCACATGCAGAACATAGAATGGATGAACCCGGGCCTGAATGGCACACCACAAGGTCTTCAGCAAATGAAACAAGGCAGGATTACCGACCTCCTTCAAAACCAAATGACCCAACCGCTGTGCGATATTAGCCACATAGGCGGAATCTGTGACCAAGTTGAAAGGTTCCTGGGAAAATCTCTCAAATGCCATGACAGCAGCCCTCAATTCAACCAATTGGGCTGACCCATCCTCATGACCTTCCAGAACCTGCCACTCAGATCTGTCCCTCCAAGTAACAATGGCCTTTCCTGTTTTCCCTGAACCATCAGTGAAGACAGTGGGTCCTTGCACGGGTTCCTGACTATTTTTGGGCCGCAAAGAGATTTGTGTGAATTTTGCCATATGCAGTAGCCTATGGCTGGGCAGATGATAAATGATCCGCCCTGAAAAGTTTTCCAGAGCACTCTGCAGGGACACACTGTTTGCAAAGCTCCAGTCAAAATCCTCCCGTTGCACCGGGAGTATGATCTTTGCAGGATCCGCACCCATCAATTGCAAACACCGTTGCCGGCATTTGATTATCAAGTGAGCAATTAGCTCAAACAATGCAGTTGCCATCTTCTGCAGCTGATGGGGCAGGAAACCCCATTCCAAGATGTGCAAGGAATTGGACCATTTGTCACTCCATTGGCCAATGATGCCTGTGGGATGCGAATCATGAGTGGTGATGAACACTGTGACATCAACGGAGGGATCAATGCGATAAACTTGGCAAGCTGAAACAGCTCACTGAACCACCTCCAGTGCCTTACGTGCCTCAGGGGTCAATGTGCAAGGCGACTTTAGATCAGAGTCTCCTTTCAACAAATCATACAGAGGAGACAGCTGTGCGTCGGTTAGTCCCAAGTACGGACGTAAACCAAGTGATGACACCTACCAATTTCTGAGCATCATTCAGTGTCTTCACAGAATGCACAAATTGCACCTCCTAGTGACGGATTGTCTGTTCCAGAATTTTGACCCCCAAATACTTCCAAGGTGGTTATTGTTGAACCTTTTCTGGAGCCACCGGCAGTCCATGAGCATGCAAAGCATCGAGCAACCGAGGCTGAATCCTCAGCAGCTCATCCTGGGTGGATGCAGCCACCAAAATGTTGTCCATATAATGATACAGACGTGCATCAGGAAACTGCTTGCGAACTCCAGACAAGGCACGGGCCACATACCATTGGCATATGGCCGGAGAATTGCGCATGCCTTGGGGCAAAGTCCTCCATTGATGTCTGTGCAGGCTCAGCCTAGTTAATCGCTGGCACTGAGAAGGCAAATTTTGGTCTGTCATCAGGATGCAAAGGAATAGTAAAGAAACAATCCTTCAGATCCACAATGAGGACCGGCCAGTCTGTGGGAAGCATGGTAGGTGATGGCATGCCCAACTGCAATGTTCCCATGCTTTCCAGCACGGCATTGATCTTTCGGAGGTCTTGCAACAACCTCCATTTCCCAGATTTCTTTTTGATGCAGAAGACAGGAGTGTTCCAGGGACTGGTAGAAGGCTCCTCCAGATGACTCTAGTCCAACTGCTCCTGCACCAGATTCCGAAGGGCGACCAATTTATCTTGAGGGAGGGGCCACTGCTTCTCCCAGACAGGCTTGTCCACCAGCAACGTATAGGAGGCGTAGGACACTCTGCGCCCCTTATCGCAGTGGCCTGTAGAGAGCTTTTTGGATAATTGGTTAGCTGAGAAAGGACATTCCGATGTGATACCGATGGATAAGGGTAAGAGAAACAAGCTGGGAACTGAGCAACCGGTGCCTAATTACTGACGAAGGTCACAGTGACCTTCTCTAAAACGGGAAGACGGGGGAGAAAATTGCTTGCCAGAAAATGTAGCTATCCCAAGGTAGAGAAATTAGAAGAATGTACACATAGAAGCAAAATAATTGTTAAGAGATAGAAGTAGGTGTGTTTGATCTAAGTGTGCTTTAACCAATAATGAGCTCGGCTTTTGCAATATGTATAAGCTTCATTAACACTAATATAAATATGTGTGGAGTTTCAATAAACTTCGGGATTTGCTATTCATCGCATATGGTGTGTCGCATCTCTCCCGCCGCTACAACAGTGGCCCTCATCAAAAACCGGTCCCGATGCGCACCCCCCAGGCAGACAGAACATCCCTCCCCCAGAGGTTAGCAGGAGTAGAAGTAACATGAGGCCTAATCCAGGGCATCTGTCCCTCCGGGTTTGCGACCAGCACGGGCCGCTGGCTCACGTAGCACTGCAACGTCCCTCCCAGGCCTGCGACAGGTGTCTCCACCGGATTCAGGGGCCACTCCAGGGGCCAGGTCACAAGGGAGAGAACCGTGACGTCAGCACCGCTGTCGAGAAGTCCGTGGAGGCGGATCTCTGACAGCGTCGCACCAGTGATGGACAGGGTACACAGTATCTCAGGACAGTTTTTGGTCAGGACAGCAGTCCAGTGAACTTGAGGCGGCCCAGTGGATCCAAAGCCACTCGCTCCATGCGACTAGTCAGCTGTCCTGAGAACAGAAGACTTAAATGGCACAAGTTGAGCATTTCACATCCCTTTCAGGATCGTGATGGGGGGGTGGGTGTGGAGACCATTGCACAAATCTGCCCTGTGAAATCTGCATCAATGAGTCCCAGGTGCACAATGATGCCCTGAAGGGTGGCACTAGATCTCCTCATAAGGAGAGCACTCATGCCCCTACCCAAGGGACCAAAGGCATCCAGGGGAACCTTGTGTATTTGACAAGATTCTAAAACAACTGTTGCTGCGGTGCAGACATCCACACCTGCTGATCTGCGGGTGCTGGCTGCAAGCCAGCAAAGCAGACCTCCATCGGCTCCGGGGTCTGGAGAGAAGCTTGTGTCTGGGTGCGCTTCTCCTTCGTGCTCCGCTTTCCATTTCCTGAGCCCGGCAAAGCCTGGCCATTAACATGAACAGTCGCCTTGCAGACATTGGACATGTGATTCGGCCTTCCACACCGACCACACAAGAACATGGGAAATTTGACCTTCAGCGCTTTCTTCCCCCACTTCTTGCCAACCTGCGCATTCCCCTGCTGTGGCCACCTGCCCTGCGGTGCCTCCCAGACTGGCTGCACAGCGGCAGCCACAGCAGCCAACTTCCGACCCAGGGGGACGATGTCCGCACAGGCCTCCGCCATCTGGGAGACAGTAGGATCATCAGGCAGAGCCTCTATGACCCTCTTACAATCATCATTGCAGTTACATCTTGCAAGGCTCGCAATCACAAGTCTCCTTTTCACAGGATCAGGCACCTGCCTCTCCACAGATGCGGTCAGCCTCACTGCAAATGCCATGAAAGGCTCAGCATCCCTCTGGACAACGGTCGCAAATGGCTGCTTTGAAGCAGCCATTTCAGGGTCTGAACAATCGCTGCAATACCCAGCGTGTGGCACTGGTCAAGCACGAGGGGATCGAAGCCAATCTGCCCCTGAGCATCGGCATAATGTCCCGTGCCCAACAGCATGTCAGCGACAACCACACGCCTGGGGCCCTGCGGCCCCAGTGCAGCATTCTGCACCACCATGGCGGCCACCAAACGAGACCACTTGGTCTCAAAAACATCATATTGCACAGGGCCAAAAGGAGAATGTGCCACACTACAGATGTCGTGAGGCGTCAGGATGTCCTTAGCAACCCTTCGGAGCATCTGCATAACTTCAGCAGACCTCACACCAGGCTGAGCAACCGCATCACCGACTTCCTTCTCCAGTTTATACAAAATAGGTTGATGGGTGTTATGAGTAACACCCCTGAGCACAGGGAAAGCCTGGGGGACCCCCTGGCAAGGCCACAGCACCTGCTGTGTCCCGCCCCGTGGGCCCCACAGGGACAAGAGCAGATGACTGACTGGGACCCGGCTCAACACCACTCGCCCCTGCACCCCCTGCAGCACCAGCAGAGCCAGAGGATCCCCCTCCGCGATCCTGAGGATGCCGCGAGGAGGCAGGCTCACACATCTCGTCAGACTTAGTTTTGGCTTCTCACCAGAAATGCCCAGGGTCCCTCGGACGCACGGTCACCTGGCACAGGGGGAGCGTCCACAAATTCAACACAGAGGGGCCACGGCCCCGGGAACCCACTGGCCTCCCGCCGGCCGCGTCAGCAGTCGCGCTAAAGGTAAATACCTCAGCGCCCTGTCACGCCGCAGCCCCGGCAGAGGGTGCCGTGGCGGACGCAGGTGCAGGCACGGCTCGCAAGCCCGGCGCGGATTGGAACGAGACCGGCACGGGGCCCTCCTCCCCCGACACAGGAGAGGGGCGGGGGGCTGAGAGAGGCGCGGCTCGCGGAGCCACGTCGCTGCGGGGCGGCACAAGAGAGTCCGGCAGGGCCCCTATGAGCGTCCGACCCGTGATGCGAGACCCCACAGCAGGCACAGACCTGCCGAGAGGAGCAGGGCGAGCAGCATGCCCACAGGAGCAGGGCCCGACAGAGCACTGACCGATGCCCCACCCCCGGCTGCTCCCACTGACTGCACATGCCCAGCAGGCTGCGCAGGCCCAGAGACGGGCGAAGTCGCCCCCCCCGACGACGAGCCCGACTCGGAGGCGGGCGAACCCGCCCCCGCCGCACTCAGGGGGAACTTAGTGGAAACACCGCAATTCGGACAAAGAGTTGTCACCGAATCAGACTCAAGCAGAGGCGGAGGCTGATCCAGAGGCTCCCCGCCATCCCCAAGCTCCAGGAAGGCACAAAGAGAGGGTGGACCCCCCCCGCCCCGCCCCGCCGCCCGCGCGGGGCGGGGCGGGACGAGGACGGACAGCCGACCCCACAGAGCCCCCAGAAGCCCACGGGGTCCACCCGCCAGACTCGGGTCCCGCTGGTCGGGAGCCCAATCCACCCCAGGGGAACAATCGCCACCCCCCGAGACGGACCCGTCCCCCAGTACACCGTCCTGGGGCAGGGGGGAGGGCTCCACATCGCACAGAAACTCAAACTCCCCCTCGTCCACGTCCGAGACAGAAGGGCCCCCCTGGGAACTCTGAGGGCTACCGACCCCTGCCAAAGCTCCTCACACTTTTTCCACTGCACCAGCAGCAACCCCACGTCCACGATGCAATCATCGAAGAGGGCCTCCATGAGGCGGACCCCCACGAGAGACCACACCTCCCTGGAGAACGCCTTCACAGGGTCCAAAAAGAACCCCTGCTCTCTGGCCCACAGAAACAGCCTCTCAAAATCACTCCAGAAAACGGAAACCTGTTTCCACTCCAGGACCTCCCTCCAGAGATCCAAAACGAGAGAATCCTCCTCGAAACCCACAGAGGTTGCCATCACCACAAGAACAGCAGGCAAAGCACCAAACGGGGGGGGGAAGGACACGACCTCACTGGCAATCCGGACTGTGTTTCAGCCTAGGCTGCAGTACACTTCGGCGGTCACCAGATGTCACTATAGGACACATAAGAACACAAGCGCACACCATTGCTCTCCAGGTGAAGAAAGAAGGGAAGTTTATTTTCTGACGCCAAACCAACATTTAAAATTTTCCAAAACTGACAGTGGATTGGAGGGTGACAGTGCCACCTCTCCAATGACACTGGACAAACCAACAGTCAATCAAATTTCTCCTCCTCCATAAAAGAATGCAAAACAATGAGTTATTTACAGAAAGTGTGTAAGAAAGTTCGTTACAAAAATGTCAACATTAGATAGCTTAGAAAATCTCAAAAAATCAGGGCGACAAGATACCAACTCCCACCGGACTACAACCACTTTTCAGGAAGTTGTAGAGAGTGATAAGGTTGCCTCTCAGTCTCCTTTTCTCCAGGCTAAACAACCCCAGCTCCCTAAGTCATTCCTTATGGGGCTTGTGTTCCAATCCCCTCACCAGCCTCGTTGCCCTCCTCTGGACGTACTCAAGCATCTCAAAGTCCTTCCCAAACCAAAGGGCCCAGAACTCGACACAGTACTCAAGGTGCCGCCTCACCAGTGCCGAGCACAGGGGAAGGATGACCTCCCTGCTCCTGCTGGCCACACTGTTCTCGATACAAGCCAGGATGCCGTTGGCCTTCTTGGCCGCCAGATCACACTGCTGGGTCATGTTCAGCCGGCTATTGACCAATACCCCCAGGTCCCTTTCTGCCTGAGCACTGTCCAGTCACACTGCCCCCAGCCTATAATGTTGCAGGGAGTTATTGTGGCCAAAATGCAGGACTTGGCGCTTGGATTTATTAAACTTCATCCTGTTAGACTCTGCCCATGCATTCAACCATTCCAAGTCTCTCTGCAGAGTCCTCCTACCCTAAAACAGATTGACACACAATCCCAGCTTAGTGTTGTCTGTAAATTTACTAATGAAAGACTCAATCCCCTCATCCATGTCAATAAAGGTATTGAACAGAACTGGCCCTAGCACAGACCCCTGAGAGACACCACTGGTGACAGGCTGCCAGCTGGATGCAGCACCATTCACCACCACTCTCTGGGCCCGGCCATCCAGCCAGTTCTTAACCCAGCAAAGAGTGCTCCTGTCCAAGCCGTGAGCTGCCAGCTTTTCCAGTAGTATGCTGTGGGAGACAGTGTCAAAGGCCTTGCTGAAGTCCAGGTACACAACATTAACAGCTTTTCCTGCATCCACCAGGTGGATCACTTGATCATAAAAGGAGCTCAGGTTGGTCAAACAAGACCTACCCCTCCTAAACCCATGCTGGCTGGGTCTAATGCCCTGGTCATCCTGTAAGTTCTGTGTGATGGAACTCAATATAAACTGTTCCATAACCTTACCTGGTACAGAGGTCAGGCTAACCGGTCTATAATTGCCAGGATCCTCCTTCCCACCCTTTTTATGAATGGGCGTCACATTGACCAGCTTTCAGTCATCTGGAACCTCACCAGTGAGCCAGGACTGCTGGTAAATGATGGAGAGTGGCTTCGCAAGCTCATCTGCCACCTCCCTCATCACCCTGGGATGGATCCCATCTGGCCCCAAGGATTTATGAATGTCCAAGCAGCTCAGCAGTTCTCTGACTGCCTCCTCTTGGATAATGGGGGGACCATTCTGCTCCCTGATATCATCGAGCAACCCAAGAGGACAGTTATCCTGAGGTCAAGTCTTCTCACTAAAAACCGAGTCAAAGAAGGCATTAAGCACCACTGCCTTCTCCTCATCTGCAGTAACCAAGTTCCCTTCTTCATCTAATAAAGAACAAAGGTTAGTCTTACCCTTCCTTTTACCATTAATATATTTATAAATCCATTTTTTGTTATCCTTATACAAAAGTCACCATTTTAAGTTCAAACTGAGCTTTAGCCTCCCTAATTTTTTTTCTACATACTCTAGCAACCCTCTGAAATACTACCTGAGAAACCTGACACTCCTTCCAAAGATAATACATCTTTTTTTTTTTATTCCTGAGTTCCTCCAAAACCTCCTTGCCCATCCAGGCCAGACGTTTGCCTCATTGACTTGTCTTTTGGCACACATGGACAGTCTGTCCCTGTGCCCTCAAGATCTCCATTTTGAAGCACGCCCACCCTTCCTGAACTCGTTTATTTTTAGGGACTACTTCCCAAGGAACTCCGAATAAGTCCCTTGAATAGGCCAAAGTCTGTCCTCCAAAAGTGCAATGTAAAAGTCTTACTAATGTTCCTCTTGACTTCACCAAATATTGAGAATTTTATATTTTCATGATCACTATGCCCCAAGCTGCCTCCAACCCCCACATCTCCTCCCAACCCAGCTCTATTTGCAAATAACAGATCAAACATAGTCCCTCCCCTGGTGAACTCACCCGCCAGCTGCGACAAAAAAAGTTGTCCTCCACGTACTCTAAAAATTTCCCAGACTGCCTTTTTTCAGCTGTATTGAGATCCCAACAAATGTCCGACACGTTGAAATTGCCAAAAAGAGCAAGGGCAAATGATCCAGAAATATTCTCTAACTGCTTATAGAATGAATTGTCCACCTCTTCTTCCTGGCTGAGTAGATGATAACAGACTCCCTGTAGGATGTCAGCCTTATTGGCCTTCCCCCTAATTCTTGCCCATAGGCATTCAACTTCGTCATCATTAGTTTCAATACCTATGGTGTCCAAAGCCTCCCTGTCCTGGATTGCAAGATATGTGTGTTGTGGAAGGGGCTAACAGTGGGCCTGTTAGCTAAAGGAGCGAGAAGAAGCTGAGAAGTAAGAAGAAGCTGAAGAAACCTACTTCTGTCCTGGCAGCATGGGTGCTTCAACTCAAGGAGGGAAACACTAAATGAGGGAGTTCCACTAAAGTGAAGGTAGCCTCAGCCTCCCATGACCGAGCTGCTGGGTATGATCTGTCAGATCCCCTTGAAGGAACCTCTAGTATGTATGCCCAGGAAAGTAATAATAACCAGAGCTTGAGGGGCCCTGCCTCTAGCCAGGGAGAGGCACGGGAAAACCGGATCTTCTGCACGGTGTGGATCCGATGGCCTGGCACATGAGAACCACAAAAATATGATGCCTTAGTTGATACTGGTGGGCAGTGTACCCTAATGCCATTGGGACATGTGGGGGCAGAACCTGTTTCCATTGCCAGGGGGATCACAGCAAATGACCCTGTTGGAAGCCAAGGTGAGCCTGACTGGGGAGTGGCAGAAGCATCCTACTGACCGGCCCAGAGGCCCCGTGTATTCTAGTCATAGACTTCCTCTGGAACAGCTATTAAAAAGACCCAAAGGGACTCAGATGGGTTTCTGGCATAGCTGCTGTAGAGGAAGAAAACATTAGCCAGTTGAACCCCTTGCCTGGACTATCAGAAAACCCATCTGCAGTAGGACTCCTGAAAGTGGAAGAAGAACGGGTACCAATTGCCACCTCGACAGTACACCGCCAGCAGTATCGAACAAATTGAGATGCCGTGATCCCCATCCACAAAATGATCTGTGAGCTGGAGAGCCAAGGGGTGGTCAGCAAGACCCACTCACCCTTCAACAGTCCCATCTGGCCTGTGCACAAGTCTGACAGAGAATGGAGATTGACTGTCGACTATCGTGGCTTGAATGAAGTGACTCCACCGCTGAGCGCTGCTGTGCCGGACATGCTGGAACTCCAGTACAAGCTGGAGTCCAAGGCAGCAAAGTGGAATGCCTTTACTGACTTTGCTAATGTGTTTTTCTCCATTCCTCTGGCAGCAGAATGCAGGCTTCAGTTTGCTTTCATCTGGAGTGGCATGGAGTACACCTGGAACTGACTACCCCAGGGGTAGAAGCACAGCCCCACCATCTGCCATGGATTGATCCAGGTGGCACAGGAAAAGGGTGACGCTCCAGAAAACCTTCAGTACGTCGATTGTTGCAGTGTGATGCCATTTCCTGTTTCACCTATCCCAACCCCCTCAGGTATGCCAACCTTTCCCCTCCCCCCTTTTGCCCTCCTGCCTAAGAGCTGTCCATCAATCTTAACATTCCAGCAAGGTGTCGTGTGGTTGGCAGATGCTCCTCTGGTCTGGATTCACTGGCCTGTCCTAGCGTCCATATCCCTTGAGCCTTCCCCTCCTCACACCTGGTTGGCCCTCACCTGTCCCTCCCCTCCCCCTGTTCCCGGGGCTTAAAAGGACACGAGATCATGCGGCCGGGTTATCTATCGGTGAGCTGTTACCACATTCAGAGGTCTACCACGCTGAAATAAAACTCTGGATTAAGACTCTACGATAGAACCCGCTCCTTTTCTCTTCACTGTTGCCTGAACCTTTTCCACCAAAGGTAAACTGAGTTCCTACTTTGCCTGGATTTGTTCCGAGTGCCCAGCTGCAGCACCCAACCGGCCAAAGGTATCTCTGCAGTGAAAACACCACAGCTGCAGCCTTTGGTCCAGCAGCGAGAGCTAGACGAAGCCAGGCACCCCACACCCGGAAACTTCGGGATCAGTATTTAATATATTGGCGCCCAATGTCGGGCTGCTCGAATCTGCAGCCCCAGAAGGAATCTCAGAACCTTGGAAAAGCGTTATGGCAGCTTTTGCTTCCGCTGGAAGAGCTGTGATTGCACAGCTCTCCAGAGAGACTTTGGGACTGAACCCACAAGAAACCTCGAGGAACGCATTGCGCCTTTGGAAAAACAGCTCCTTTCTGGTGAGCGAATTTTCCAGGGGAGAATAGGGGAGCCCCTCCTGCCCAAGGGGTCCTATTCAGTGAAGAGACCAGCCTGCCTGACTTTGACAGCAACAGCTTCGATTTCGGTGAGTATTTCTGCTCCTTGGGGGGGGGTAGAAGCTCAAAATCCATCTCTGCCATGAGACGTGTCCTTTTTTGCTCTTGCATCTAGGCTGCGCAGCCCTGCGGAGCTAAGGCAATTTATTCCGTGTAAAGCTTTAACTCTGCGGCGTGTTTTAGCCGCTTTTAGAATTCGCGCCAGCTCGGAGGAGCGGCACAGGTCTGCCTGCCCCTCCCCCCGGCGCGGCAGCGCAGACTGCTCTCTCTCGGTGCGGGGGGGGGGGAGCTCTCTCGGCGCGGGGAGGGGCTGCATTCTCGCGCGGGGGAGGCCTTGTCTGTCTCTCCACGCAGCCGGGGCGGGTCCCGACTCCCTGCTGCTGCTGCCACGGCAATTTTAAAAGCAGTGTATACAGCTGCATTGTGAAAGCTTTCGCATCGTTATCGCTTTTTAACCGTGGTCTTTTTTAGAAATCGGTAGCTGATTTTGGCTTTGCATTCGGTCGGCGGGACTGTGTTCTGTGCCATTTACATCTAAGATGGGCTCAAAATTAAGCACAGCACAAAAAGGAGTGTATTATATTACTGGGATTTTAGTTAGTGCAAATGTAAAGTTCTCTAAAGGAAAATTGAAACAGTTTATAAGGTGGCTTTTTCTACACGTCCCACAAACTTCTCCTGAGGAAGTCCACAATATTCAATTTTGGGACAAAGTAGGGCATGAATTGATAACCTTGGGACAGTCTGGGAATACATCCTCAGCTAAATTTGTGTTCTGGAGCTTACAAATTCGGACAGCATTGCTCAAACAAAGGGAATTGGAGAAAAAGCCAAATATTGAGCCATGTACCTCTGCTCTCTCTGTTTCTTCCCATTCCAGCCCTAAACCTCTTACCCCAAAACTTGGTATTTTAAAGAGAGCAAATCCTGCTCATGTGCTGGGAAGTCGACTCCCTGAGCACGTTAAAATGCCTGAGTCCACAAGGCCCTGGCCAGGTCTCGTGGAAAACTCCCCAAAACCCTCTTTCCCCTGCTCTGAAACCCAGAGCACGTGTTAGCTTTTCAGAGAGCAGTGATACCCAAAATGGCCCCCAGTGCCTAGGGGGTACCCAAGAGGGAGGATGCCACGTGGCACCCTCCCAAACCTGGTCGTCTTCTTCCCACGATCCCCCTGAAGATCCCAAAATTCCTTCCCGATCCCCCTCCCCTCCTGTTCCTCGTGAAACCTTCCCTCCCCCTCCCTCACCTGCTCTACCCTCAGCTCTGC
Source organism: Agelaius phoeniceus (assembly GCF_051311805.1). Classification (NCBI taxonomy): domain Eukaryota; kingdom Metazoa; phylum Chordata; class Aves; order Passeriformes; family Icteridae; genus Agelaius; species Agelaius phoeniceus. The sequence goes on along the minus strand of NC_135301.1, from coordinate 24,371,947 downwards.
CCCTCTACTCCTCCCAGGGGGTGTCTGCCAATGTGACGTCACCATGTGTACCTGCCCCCTGTTCCCACGGTATCCCCGCCCCCTGTTCCCACAGTATCCCCGCCCCTTTCCTTCTCCCTGTCTCCGCCCCCTGTTCCCATTGCGTCCCCGCCCCCTCCTCGGGTTCCCACGGTGGGGGCACACCCACTGCATGTCCCCAAACCTGCTTCTGCTTTCCCAGTAATTCCCATGCAAGGGATACAGGGCAGGAAGCGGCAGACCCAATACAGGGTCCCACTCTGTCATTCGCCCCTGTTTCGTATCAGCCTGCAGTACAAGGAGGAGCAGCCCAAACTGCTAATTGGAGTTCCTTTGGATGACAATTGATTAAAGAGATCTGTAAATCCCACCGGGAGTATGGCCCACACAGTCCATATATCTGTGGCCTTTTAAATTCTGAATTGAGTAGGACTGTGGTAATCCCGCATGATTTAAAACAGCTTTTCTCATGCCTCATGACCTCCACAGAATTCAAATTATGGGAATTAGCATGGAAACAACTGTTTAAGGAGGCTCTCCCAGGCTTGCATGCTGATCCAAACACAGCGAAAGATGTTAATGGCATGCCAATTACCATTGAGCATCTCTCCGGTGAAGGCCAATGGTCTTCATCCTCAATCCAAGCTATTGTAATTCCTGTAGAAACACTCAAGAAAGTAAAGGAAGCAGCTGAAAAAGCATTCTTTTCCCTCCAACCTGAGGGGCCTTTTGAGCCCTACAGTAAGATCAAGCAGCTGCCATCAGAGCCTTTTCTGAAATTTGTTGAAAGGTTAACTAGAGCCATTGAAATCCAAGTTAAAAAAGAGAATGCAAGGGAAGAGGTTTTAGAGGAAATGGCATTTACAAATGCAAATGAACAGTGTCAAGCGGCAATTTTGAGCCATCCTCTCGAACCCCCCCCTTACACTAAAAGATATGCTTCTAGTCTGTAACAGGAAAGTGCCTCTGATGAGTGTTGCTGAAGACACCAGACCAAGGCTGCTGCCAAGACCACCTCAGCGTGTCGCTGTTGCCAGACCTGCGCCCATTCCCTCAGCACAGCAGTACCCTGGGCAGCAGTGAAGACCAGCAATGGTTGACCCCACAAAGCCATGCCTGCTTTGCAATAACCTTGGGCACTGGAGTAACCAGTGCCCCCTGAAAAAGCAATTTGATGAGTTTAGAAATGGCACGGGAGGGAAATTAGAAACACTCCCAGGGGGTCAACAACAACAAAAAAACTGAATGGAGAGTGCTGGCCTGCCAGGTGTGCAGACACAGAAAGAGCAGGCCAAGGGAATAAGGGAACCAAAACAAACCAAGCGCGCGGTAATATTGCTATTTCTGTAAGTGAAGCAGATGCTTCAAAGACCACGTCTGCAGGTCCACTGTTGACGGTGCAACGAAATAACCTTTGTTATGATTTAGGTGAACCTATGTTAACCACGTCTTCTGTCAATGAGCCTTACAGGTTGCAGCTGACAGAATCACTCCACCTGAAAGACACAGACTGGCATTTTGTCTCTGTCAACCCAGAACAGAAGGGTACTTGGCACCGTATTCGCTGTAAGTACATTGTCATTGGGGACACCAAACACACACCACATGAGATTGAAATTGCTCCAGGAATGACAACATCAGACCCTGAGCAATTCGTTCTCGGGCTGCACTGTTTTCCACCCACCCCTGTTTCTTCCCAAAGGAAAAATTGTTGCACAAGCTATCCCTGTGCCGTTTTTGCCTGAAGGCACAAAAAAACAAGGGCCCACGGTTGCCCGGGTCCAAGTTATTGGGAGAGACAAACCCAAATTATGGTGTAATGTCAGTGGGGGTGGCGAGTCAAAACGCATTGAGATGCTTGTAGACACGGGTGCAGACTGGACAGTGATCCCAGCACAAGACTGGCCAGCACATTGGCCTTTGCAAAACGTTGCTGGTCACGTTAAAGGTGTAGGAGGCCTGCAATTGGCAAGACAATCCAAAAGCATCATCCAAATCTAGGGACCAAATGGACAATTGGCAAATATCCATCCATTTGTGTTAGATTATTTGGAACCATTGTTAGGAAGAGATTTAATGGCCCAGTGGGGTGTCACTATTGATATTCCAGACTCTCCACAGGATTTTTGTACAGAGGTCATGGAACAACAGTGCCCCACCCAAAAACTAAAGTGGAAAACAGACGAACCAGTTGAGGTGAAACAGTGGCCGCTCAGTAAACAAAAAATAAAGGCGCTTGAGGAGCTAGTGGAAGAGCAACTGAAAAAGGGTCACATTGTGGAGACCACGTCCCCGTGGAACTCTCCAGTGTTTGTCATTCAGAAAGCTGACAAAAAGAGATGGCGGCTCCTCCACGACCTCCGACAAATTCATAATGTCATTGAAGATATGGGCTCTCCCCAACCTGCTATGCCATCCCCAACAATGCTTCCCCAGGATTGGAAATTAGCTGTTATTGATATAAAAGATTGTTTTTTCAATATTCCCCTCCACCCTGACGATGCACTGCGTTTCGCATTCTCAGTCCCCACCATCAACATGGAAGCCCCTATGAAAAGGTACCATTGGACAGTTCTGCCTCAGGGCCTGAAGGTTTCTCCAGCGATCTGCCAGTGGTATGTCTCTTCCCTGCTTTCCCCAGTGCGTCCAGCTGCAGAAAAGGCCATCATCTATCATTATATGGATGATATCCTTGTGTGTGCCCCCAATGATGATCTACTCACACATGTGCTTGACCTAACGATCCATGCATTGATTGTTGCAGGGTTCGAGCTCCAGGAAAAGAAAATTCAAAAGATGCCACCTTGGAAATATTTGGGCTTAGAAATTGGAAATAGGACCATTGCTCCTCAAAAACTAGAAATCAATCCAAGGATCAAGACCCTTGCGTATGTCCACAAGTTGTGTGGGTCTTTGAATTGGGTAAGACCATGGCTCGGTCTGACTAACGAAGACCTTGCCCCTCTTTTCAATTTATTGAAAGGGGGAGAGGACCCAGGTGCTCCTAGGTCTATTACCCCAGAGGCACGGAAAGCTCTAGAAAAGGTTCAGATTGCAGTGTCCACAAGACATGCCAACCAATGTCGGCCTGACCTGCCATTCAAATTTATCATCTTAGGTAAGTTGCCACACCTCCATGGAATCATTTTCCAGTGGGAGGAAAAACAAACACCTAAGGCAAAGGAAACACCTAAAAAGGGCCAGGACAAGAGGGACCCTCTCTTGATCATAGAATGGGTTTTCCTCAGTCACAAAAGGTCCAAGAGAATGACAAAGCCTCAGGAGCTGGTAGCAGAACTGATCCGGAAAGCAAGAACCCGGATCAGGGAGTTAGCAGGATATGACTTTAAGTGCATTCACATTCCAATTGAGTTAAAATCGGGTCAAAATACTATGCATATATTGGAACAATTGCTTCCAGAAAATGAAGTGTTGCAGTTTGCTCTAGATTCCTACTCAGGACAAATTTCTGTAGAGCGGCCTGCCCACAAAATGTTCGAACAAGATGTTCAATTTACTCTGAAATTGAGAAGTGCTCAGAGTAGGACACCTTTAAAAAAGGCTCTGACTGTCTTTACAGATATGTCCGGGAGGTCCCACAAGTCCGTTATGACTTGGAAGGATCCTCAAACCCAGCAGTGGGAGATGGACATTGCTGAGGTAGAAGGTTCACCTCAGGTTGCTGAATTGGCTGCTGTTGTTAGGGCTTTTGAAAGGTTCTCAGAACCATTCAATCTGATTACGGATTCTGCATATGTGGCAGGAGTAGTATAAAGGGCAGATCAAGCAATACTGCAAGAAGTGTCTAACATCGCACTTTTCAAATTGCTCTCAAAACTTGTAAAGTTAGTCACTCACCGGGAGCAACCATTTTATGTGATGCATGTCAGGTCACACACCGACTTGCCAGGGTTTATCGCTGAAGGCAACAGAAGGGCAGATGCTCTTGCTGCACCTGCAGTGATGGCCACTCTTCCAAATGTTTTTGAACAGGCAAAAATCAGCCACCAGCTTTTCCACCAAAATGCACCTGGCCTGGTTCATCAGTTTCACATCACTCGAGAACAGGCCAAAGCGATTGTGGACACATGCCCCAATTGCCAACAACATGCACTCCCTACAATGAGTGCAGGAGCAAACCCTAGGGGTTTGAACAGTTGTGCACTGTGGCAAACAGATGTTACACACATACAGTCATTTGGATGGCAGAAATACGTTCATGTTAGTGTAGATACCTTTTCTGGAGCGGTCTATGCTTCTGCCCACACAGGAGAGTCATCTAATGATGCCATTAAGCACCTCTTACAGGCTTTTTCTTTCATGGGGATCCCCAAGGAGTTGAAAACTGATAATGGGCCTGCCTAAAAATCCAAGGATTTCGGGAGCTTCCTGCAGCAATGGGGAGTAGAGCACAAAACTGGCATCCCCTACTCCCCTACAGGTCAAGCCATTGTAGAAAGGACTCACTGCAATATTAAAAGAGTCCTGGACCAGCAACAACAGGTTCTGAAGGTGGAACCCCCCCCACATCCGATTGTCCAGGGCGCTGTTCACAATCAATTTTCTGAATTGTTCCTCTGACAGCCCGAACCTGCCCATCCTACGCCACTTTGGGGGGAGCAGTCATACGTTGATGAAAGAAAAGCCTTGGGTTTTAGTAAAGGACCCTGAGACTTGGAAGACAGTGGGACCTTACAAATTGGTTACTTGGGGACATGGATACGCCTGTGTGTCCACCCCCTCTGGGTTAAAGTGGGTTCCTTCCAAATGGGTAAGGCCCTATGTTCCCAAGGTCTCAGAGAAATCGACAGAAGCGCCTCAGGTTGCTAATGCTTCCTGGAGAAGGAAACGCCGTATGCATTCTCTGGAGGAAATTCCATTTAAGCCTCCTATCTGGAATAGTTTGTAATATGTTTGTCTTAAGTTCCTTGTACCAGTTTAGATCCCACGGTTCGCGTGTAGCCTCAAGACGCCATGAGACCAAGCCTGCTCCTCGTCCTACTCGCGATCATCCCACCAGTGATCTCCTGGATAGTCCCTCAGCCCAAAGCACGTATGGATTACCTTGGCAAAAGACTTCGGACATCAAGAGAGAAACTGACGACTGGCTGAGTGGACTGTTCAAAGGCTGGGGACTCTCGGGCTGGTTGGGATCTATTCTGAAAACTGTATTTTTAGTATTGTTTGTATTAGTTATCGTTGTTGTAGTTGTTAGCATTGTTTTTGGATTAGTCAAACGCATGGTTCTCAAGTTGATTTCAAGCTCATCTCCCCCTCCTGAAGTTTACCATTTGGAAGCCCTTAGTGCTCCAATGAATGACACGGAACCCTTATTGGAAAGCACTGAACCTCCCGTAGAGGAGGAACCGATTTACCAACCATGGTTTGGCAAGCATTCTGCACCACAAACCCAGTCCTCTTCTTTTTAAACAAAACTAGGGGGAGATGTTGCAGTGTGATGCCATTTCCTGTTTCACCTATCCCAACCCCCTCAGGTGTGCCAGCCTTTCCCCTCCCCCCTTTTGCCCTCCTGCCTAAGAGCTGTCCATCAATCTTAACATTCCAGCAAGGCGTCGTGTGGTTGGCAGATGCTCCTCTGGTCTGGATTCATTGGCCTGTCCTAGTGTCCATATCCCTTGAGCCTTCCCCTCCTCACACCTGGTTGGCCCTCACCTGTCCCTCCCCTCCCCCTGTCCTCGGGGCTTAAAAGGACACGAGACCATGCGGCCGGGTTATCTATCGGTGAGCTGTTACCACATTCAGAGGTCTACCACACTGAAATAAAACTCTGGATTAAGACTCTACGATAGAACCTGCTCCTTTTCTCTTCACTGTCGCCTGAACCTTTTCCACCAAAGGTAAACTGAGTTCCTACTTTGCCTGGATTTGTTCCGAGTGCCCAGCTGCAGCACCCAGCCAGCCAAAGTGCAGTGAAAACACCACAGCTGCAGCCTTTGGTCCAGCAGCGAGAGCTAGACAAAGACAGGCATCCCACACCTGGAAACTTCAGGATCAATATCCAATTGTCGATGACATCATTGTGTGGGGGAATGTGGCAATGGAAGTATTTGAGAAAGGAGAGAGGATCATCCAGATTCTGCTACAAGCCAGTTTCGCCACCAAGGAGAACAAAGTCAAGGGACCTGCCCAAGAGATCCAGTTACTGGGAGTAAAGTGGCAAGATGGACAGCATCAGATTCCCACTGAGGTCATCAACAAGATCACCATGATGTCTCCACCAACCAATAAGAAGGAAACACAAGCTTTCCCAGGTGCCATAGGTTTTTGGAGAATTCACATTCCTGAGAACAGCCAGATTGTGAGCCCTCTCTACCTGGTCACCCACAAAAATAATGATTTCCACTGGGGCCCTGAACAGCAGCAGTACTTTACAGAGATCAAGCAGGAGATCGCTCATGTGGTAGCCCTTGGTCCAGTCAGGACAGGACGAGAGGTGAAGAATGTGCTCTACTCTGCAGTCAGGAACAATAGCTTGTCCAGGAGGCTTTGGCAGAAGGTGCCTTGGGAGACTCGAGGCCGACCACTGGGATTCTGAAGCCGAAGTTACAGAGGATCCGAAGCCAACTACACTCCCACAGAGAAGGAAATCTTGGCTGCCTATGAAGGAGTTCAAGCCGCCTCGGAGGTGATTGGCATGGAAGCACAACTCCTGGCACCCCGACTACCAGCGCTGGGGTAGATGTTTAAAGAAAAAGTTCCCATTACCCACCACGCCACTGATGCCACATGGAGCAAATGGATTGCCCTCATCACACAGCACACCCGTATTGGAAACCTGAATCGCCCTGGGATTGTGGAGATAATAACAAACTGGCCAGAAGGTGAAAACTTTCATTTCACTGATGAAGAGGAACAAGAGCAAGTGACACGCTCTGAAGAAGCTCCACCATACTACCAATTGCCACCAGAAGAAACACACTACGCTCTTTTCACTGATGGTTCCTGTCGTAACGTAGGGATGAACCAGAAGTGGAAAGCAGCCGTATGGAGCCCCACATGACAGGTTGCACAAGCTACTGAAGGAGAAGGTAGATCAAATCAACTTGCAGAACTCAAAGCCCTTCAACTGGCCTGAGACATTGCTGAAAGGGAGAAGTGACCAAAGCTTTACCTTTATACTGATTTGTATATAGTAGCCAATGCTCTGTGGGTCTGGCTGGAAGGGTGGAAAAAGGCCAACTGACAGCATAGACAAAAGCCAATCTGGGCTGCTGATGAATGGAACGACATTGCCACTCAGGTAGAAAATCTATCTGTGAAAGTCCATCATATAGATGCCCATGTCTCCAAGAGTCGGGCTAATAAGGAACACCAAAACAACGAGCAGGTAGATCTGGCAGCAAAGATAGAGGTGTCAAAGATAGACTTAGATTGGCAACATAGGGGGGAGTTGTTCCTAGCTTGATGGGCCCATGATGCCTCAGGTCATCAGGGCAGAGATGCCACCTATAAGTGGGCACAAGACTGAGGGGTGGATTTAACCATGAACAGTATTTCGCAGGTTATCCATGACTGTAAGACATGTGCTGTGGTCAAGCAGGCCAAGCAAGTGAATCCCCTATGGTATGGTGGGCGGTGGTCCAAATATAAGTATGGGGAGGCATGGCAGATTGACTACATCACACTGCCCCAGACATGACAAGGCAAGTGCTATGTGCTGACCATGGTGGAACCCACCATGGGATGGTTGGAGACCTACCATGTGCCTCATGCCACTGCCTGGAACACCATCTTAGGCCTGGAAAAGCAAGTCCTGTGGAGACATGGCATCCCTGACTGAATCAAGTTGGACAACAGAACCCATTTCAAGAACAGCCTTATAAACACCTGGGCCAGAGAACATGGTATTGAATGGATATATCATATCCCCATTCATACACCAGCTCCCGGGAAAGTTGAATGGTACAATGGACTACTCAAGACTACCCTGGAAGCGCTTGGAGGGGGAACTTGTAGAAATTGGGAAATGAACTTAGCAAAAGCCACCTAGATGGTCATCACCCAAGGGTCCAGCAATCGAGCTGGTCCTGCCCAGTCTGAACCCTTGCACACTGTGGATGAAGATAAAGTCCCTATGGTACACATGAAAGGTATTTTAGGAAAGACTGTTTGGATTAATCCCACCTCAGGCAAAGACAAACCCATCCGTGGGATTGTTTTTGCTCAAGGACCTGGTTACACTTGGTAGGTAATGCAGAAAGATGGAGAAAGCTGTTGTTTATCACAGAGAAACCTAGTCTTAAGTGAGAACTGTGTGTAAGGTTTCATGGTGATGCAGATGGAAATAGAATAAGGGGTGGATAATGTCCTGGATTGCAAGATAAATGTGTATTCTATTTGACATCTGTTAGAGGTGTGGCAGTTATCTTCTGTTAATTGAGCAGTTTTCATTATCTCTTCCACAAACCAATCCTCGCCCTGGGAAATATATTCTGTTAATGGGACATTGAGTCTCACTGCATGACTGATGAAAAATTACATCATCCTATTGTGAGATGCTCCACCCAGAGGGAAGAGCTAAACATTCCTTCCTGGATATAATCTGAGCTTTGGGACACCAGGGCAGCCTTTTCCACTGGCTTCCCAGAGGAGCAGCCCTTTCCCACTGGATTCTCAGAGGAATAGCTTTCTTCTCCACTGGATTCCCAGAGGAGCAGCCCTTTCCCACTGGATTTGGAGGAAGACCAGGCCTATCTACACCACCACTGGGTCTTCAGAGACAGACTACACCCTTCTATAGCATAACTGCTTCAACAGAACTACATCTGTCACTCCAGGAGGACTGCAGCCACCATTCCAATTCGACTGCTACCAACACCCTGACGCACATGGTGTCAGGTAATATTCTGACTCTGTCAGTGTTGTTTTGTATTACTGCATTGTTTTGGGGTTTTTTTCTTTTCTTCCCTGTTGGGAAGGATGAAAGTTGGACAAGAAAGTCTCACAGATATGTATGCTTGGCAGAAAGACTTTTGAATGTAGAATCTGAAGAAGGAATAGAAATGAAAGCAAGTTTTGATATAGAAGAAAAGAATTGCTAAGCCAGTCTTACTGGATAACCAAGGAGGCAAAGGGTATGTTAGAAGGGGTTTTTATGGCTTAGAGCAAAGGATAAACCCACCTCAAACAAGATTATTTTTTTACCAAGTAAAAAGATACCAAGGCAAACAAGTTTGCCAGTGTTGCAAGTAGAAAAAAGGTCTCAGAATTTTCCACTGCAAGAAAACTGAAAAACAACTTCTAGCTTAAACTAGCATACTAACTGTTAGTGATTGGAGTATAGTAACATGAATATGGTAATTATAGTAGCTATGATAGGCTATAGGTAAAACTTAAGGTATAGATTGGTTCTTCTGTATTAAGATGCTCTGCAAAGAAAATTATATAATGCATTGTAACCAAAATTGAAGGGTCTTCAGGCTTGTCTGCAGCTGGAGCTGGCACCTGTAAGCGCAGGTTTTGTCACCCATGACCCTGGACTGCTGTAACATCTTGGATACAATAAACTGCATCTTGAAGAGCCCCCTGGAGTCCCGCATCTCTCATTCAGGCTCTTACTCATCCCTATTAATGAACTGTTATTCCTGCTCCCATATCTTTGCCTGAGAGCCCCTTAATTTCAAAATTATAACAATTAGGAGAGAGGGGGTTTACATTTTCCATTTCTGGGGAGGCTCCTACCTTCCTTAAGCAGACACCTGTCTTTTCAAACCAAGACATTCCCTAATCTAAATGACAACCCCTTCACCTCTTCTCCCTTTCCTATCTCTCTTGAAGAGCTTGTAGCCATCCAGTTCAGCACTCCAGCCATGAGTCATCCCACCATGTTTCTGTGATGGCAATTACATCATAGCTCTGCTGTTGCACCATGGCCTCCAGCTCTTCTTGTTTATTGCCCACGCTGTGTGCATTAGTGTACATGAACCTCAGCTGGGCTGCTGATTTCACTCCTGTCTCAGGCTTACCACCCTTGGGCCTGCTTCCAGACAGCCCAACAGCATCCCCTTCCCCCTTCAAACCTAGTTTAAAGCCCTCTCAACAAGTTCTGCCAGTTCACAAGCTAAAAACCTTCTACCCTTAACAGAGAGATGGAGCCTGTCTGGTTCCAGTAGGCCAGGTGTCGTAACAGTTGCCCCATGATCAAAGAATCCCAAATTCTGCCAATGGCACCAACCCTTGAGCCACTTATTGATAATGTGAGCTCTCCTATTTCTATCACCGGTTTTCTCAACCACCAAAGGGACTGAGGAAAAGACTACCTGTACCCCTGTCCTATCAACTACTTGTGCCAATACCCTAAATTCCCTTTTAATTGCCCTGACACTCCTCTTTTCAATCTCATCACTACCAGCCTGGAGTATCAGCAGTGGGTAATAATCAGAGAGCTGAATCAGCCCAGAAAGTTTCTCAGTAATGTCCCATACCCAGGCCCCAGGGAGGCAGCAGACCTCTCTGTGGGGTGGGTACGGTCGACATATGAAGCCCTCTGTTCCCCTCAGAAGGGAATCACCCACCACAATTACCCTTATTTCCTCTTTTATGTTAGAGGTGGTAATTCTTCTCACAGATGAATCATAATTGGGAAGCTCACTGTGCAGATTATTTTCTTCTAAATCATCTGGCTGACTCTCTAGATCCAGGGGTTCATACCTATTCTGAAGGGGCACCTGGCTTGGGAGTGGGGGTTGGGAGGAATTTTTATTATTACCTCCTCGAGTAGGTACCCACTTCCACTCCCCCTCATCTACCAGGTGTCCTTCTATTGTCTGACAATAAGAGTCATGGGAGTCCTCTGACTCTTGGTGGGCCTCCCTCAAGGATGGAAGGGCTGAAATCCACCAATCTATTTCCCTTTCACTTTCCCTGATACTCCTTAGTTTTTCAACTTCCTCTCTAAGCTCGGCCACCAGTGAAAGGAGATTGTTCACCTGTTCACACCACAGGCAGGTTTCCTCCACAACGCCCCCTGAAACCACCGATAAGCTCAAACAGTCTGCACAGGAATGGGTCTGGACAGACACATCCTTTTTGGAAGGTTCCATCTGATTACATACACTCATACTAACTACAGTTTTTGATTGTGTACAAACCATTACTACCAGAAATGCTAAAACCTACCAACCAACAGAAACATCGTGCACAACATACATGCATGTCATTAAATATAGATTTCTAGGAATATAATATAGATTATATAGATGACCAATACTTTGGAAAGTTATAAAAGAGCTCTGGATCTCTAGAAAGTAACTACTGAAATATGTCACAGACTTTTTTTTAAAGGCCATAATTAGAAGGTTGGAAAGGCATTTAAGAATTTGGATAAGTCAATTCAGAGCTGATATGAGAGTAGCTCTTACTCTCAAAGAAGTCACCATTCTGTAAATTAAGATTTTGGTTGGCACCAGACATTTCTTTGCCAAAAAACATGCAAGATGGTGTGCAATATATACAAAAAAAAAAGACTCCTACACAATACCATTTTCAATTAAATAGCCTCTTTACATAAAAATAATTTTTAAACCAGACAACACACAAGTAAACTTACAGCTGTGGCATGATAAATATACACTTTCTATTTCCAGAAAGTGCTACATTATTATGCAAACAATTCAAGTGCTAGAATTTTTTTCCCTTGTTTAGCTATGAAAACTGAATTTATTTTAAAAGTATTTTTCAATTAAGTGAAGTTAACTATACTACTCCAAGTTTTGGAAATGTTACAAAGTTAATTTTTTTTTTTAAATAACCCTGACTCAAACTCAATTTACACTTATGAAGAATAACAACAACAGAGCTTCTCTGAGATAATGCATGTAACACTGCCCAGTCTTGTCACAGACATATTTTATGAAAATCCTTTTGCTAGGATTTTTCTCCTGAGAAGCTGAGGCCTCAGAAACGAAATGTAAACAATGACTATCTGATGGCTATGGAATGTGGTCTGGAGATGGTTTACCAACAGGTGCATCTTTGATTGGTCTCATGTGGTTGTTTTTACTTGATGACCAATGACAGCCAGCTGTGTCGAGGCTGTGGTCAGTCAAGATTTTATCATTCCTTTCTTTTCTAGCCTTCTGATGTCTCCTTGCTCTTTCTTTAGTATCGTTCTAATATATAATTTTCTTTTAATATATCGTAAAATAATAAATCAGCCTTCTGGAATGTGGAGTCAAGATTCTCATCTCTTCCCTTGTTGGGGTTGCCTGCAAATTCCACACAGTCTAAACTTCACTTTCTAACTGCCTTTCATTTTATATTCATACTTAATAGTACTCCTAAAATCCTCACCTAGCACCCTCTACTTGAAAGAAAAACACAAGATCTGTTGTAACCAAACTGAAATGAACCAAAGGGGTAACCTTCTGAAGGAGAAACATCACCAGAGTTACCCAAAACCTGTTCTCAGGAAATTCCAAATTCTTCTTTTAGGAAAGACACAAACAAAAAGACTTCAAAATTTAGTAATAAATGCAATTTCTGAAACTTCAGTTAGAGACAGCAGAAATAAAATGTTTTAACCCTTTTTAGCCATGATATTCCCATCAGAATGGGAGATGGACAATCTGGAAAGAAACAGAAAGCCAAGACAGACAATTACAGCTCCTGAGCAATCTGAAAGTCCTCGCTCTAAGGCAATATATCTGACAGTCTATCAAGAAGACATGAAACTTCAGGGTTTCTCTGCTAGGAGGCACAAAGTATGTTAGAGGAAGCTTTCGCTTCAGCAAACAGTACATTCTGAAATTACAGATAGCCTGTTTTCCCTTAGAAGAATATTTCAGGGGAAAAATTTCAGCCAGCTCTACTTGGATGTTGAAAGATAGAAAACCTAGAGTTCCTGAACTGTGCTGGAGTTTGATTTTACTTTTATTAATTCTGCATGGATGGCATTCAAATACTGTGTTGATGGTAGCAATATAAAAGCTGTGAGACCTAAAACTATTGTTTTGTTTATACATAAACAACTAGTTAGCTTTCTTAAACAATGGTTTCTTCCTTGCCATCTATTCTTTCTGATATGTGGCAGACTATTTTTATGATATGTTCTTGCATTTGGTTTGCATGGCAAGGTTAGGGTGGTGGGCTACAGGGGTGGCTTCTGTGAGAAGCTGCTGGAAGCTTCCCCCATGTCAGAGAGAGTCAGTGCCAGCCAGCTCCAACAGGGACCCACCTCTGGCCAAGGTCAAGTCAATCAGTGATGGCTGTAGCAACACCTCTGTGATAACATATTTTAAAAAGGGAAATAAGCTATTGTGGAGAAACAATTGCAACCAGAGAAGAGCAGAGTGAGAATATGAGAGGAACAACTCTGCAGACAACAAAGTCTGTAAAGAAGGAGGCGGAGGAGGTGTTCCAGGTGCTGGAGCAAATTCCTCTGCAGCCTGTGAAGATCATGGAGACACAGGTTGTCCCCCTGCATCCCATGGAGGCCCCCAGGGGAGCAGAGATCCACCTTCAGCCCATACAGGACCCCACACTAGAGCAGGTAGATGCCTGAAGAAGTCTGTGACCCTATGGAAGCTTGCCATGGAGCAGGATCGTGGCAGGAAGAGGAGCTCCTGCTGGAGCAGGCTTGCTGGCGGGACTCGTGACCCTGTGGGGGAGCCCATGCTGGAGCAGCCTGTGCCTGAAGGACTGCATCCCATTAGAAGAACCTGCGCTAGAGCCTGTGGGAAGGACTCATGTTGGAGAAGTTTGTGAAGAACTGTTTTCTGTGGGAGGAACCCCATGCTGGAGCAGAAGAGTGTGAAGAGTGTCGTCGTCGTCGTCGTCGTCGTCGTCGTCGTCGTCCCCCCCCCCCCACCCCGAGGAGGAAGGAGCAGCAGAAAGAACATGTGATGACAACCTCCATTCTCCTCTATGCTGCTGGGGTGAGGAGGAAGTAGACAATTCAAGAATTGATCCTGGGAAGAAGGGAGGGGTGGGGGAAACTGTTTTTAAGACTTTTTTTACTTCTCATTATCCTACTCTGATTGATATTAAATTAATTTTTATTCCCCAAGTCGAGTCTATTTTGACCATGATGGTAATTGGTGAGTGATCCCTCCCTGTACTTATCTTGCCCCATGAGCCTTTTGTTATATCTTCTCTCCCTGTCCAGCTGAGCAGGGGAGTGATAGAGGGGCTTTGGTGGGTGCCTGGCATCCAGCCAGGGTCAACCTGCCACAGTTTTCAGAAATCACAGATGACATACTGAAAAATACTCTGTGCTTACTGACATCATGGGAAGTTATTGAGAGCAATTATCTCCAGGTCTCATCAATCATCCTGACAAAATTTACATGTCAGCATAATAAAAATACAACTTGAAACCTGTAAAACATACAAGGTTCAGTTCTACTTTTAAAATGAGAAGAAATAATTGTCAACAGATGTATAGCCTGAGATGGATGTACTAAAACAAATATAGAACTTGGAGAAACCTTGAAAGTCCGTTTAGGTCATTTGTAGCATTAGGCAAAGCAAATTGAGTTGTCCGCTGGTATAAATTATATATGCAATGATTTTCATGTTGCATAGCACCATTGGCAAAAAGTATGCTTGCTTCTAACAGTTACACAGCAGTGTCATGAAGTGAGAATACCCAAATGATTGCTCTGAGCAGCTATCTCAATACTGAGAAAAAGACTCATGCTTTGTATATACATAAATTCAGATATCTTTTCTTAGAGATACCTTAAGTGGCAGAGAGAAATGATGAGGGGGAGGGGAAACAGGAAAATAAACTGAAGACAAAATGATACCCCAGTGTTTAATTGCTTTCAAGGTATAAGCATCTCTTTTGAACAATTACTTTCTGTGCACACCACTTCAACTATTGTTTGAGAGAATAATTTCAGTTTTATTGACCTTTCAAATCAATGACACACATCTCATTTTAACCTTGTAAAAAAACATGTAACTTGAGAAGGTATACCCTCCCTCATGTCTTAATTTTTTGTCATTTGAGGGCTAAACCCAACAGTGAAGTCCAAGAAAGCATGAACTGCTGCTAAAGACAAAATATTTATTTTTTCACCCCATTGCTGCTATCTCTTTTGACGCCTCAGTAGCATTTATGTAATCAACTAGATGAGTGTCGTAACGGTGGGAGAGATGCGACACACTATATGCGATGAATAGCAAATCTCGAAGTTTATTGAAAGCTTACACATTTTTATATTAGTGTTAATGAAGCTTATGCATATTGCAAAATCTGAGCTCATTATTGGTTAAAGCACACTATAATCAAACACACCTACTTCTATCTTTTAACAATTATTTTGCTTCTATGTGTACATTCTTCTAATTTCTCTACTTTGGGATAACTACATTTTCTGGCAAGCAATTTTCTCCCCCGTCTTCCCGTTTTAGAGAAGGTCACTGTGACCTTCATCAGTAATTGGGCATCGGTTGCTCAGTTCCCAGCTTGTTTCTCTTACCCTTATCTATTGGTATCACATCGGAATGTCCTTTCTCAGCTAACCAATAATCCAAAAAGCTCTCTACAGATGAGAACATGACCTGTCTGAAAGCTAATGTTTAGTCTCTTCACCTGATTCAGTGAGAAGATGAGCAAATTGCAGAGGCAGCATGGAAAAAGGAAGGAACACGGTTGGGACAGATAGCAAAAGGCAAGAGCATCCTCTTCTGTGAAACTCCACAGTTCAATGGAAAAACCTACTTCAAAAACTGAATAGTTTTCACAACCTGAATAGTTACAGCTAGAACTATTGTTAGTCTTTGTGATAAAGAGCTCAAAAAATTACTTAAAAAAAAATTATTGGCCTGCCTATACTGAAGCCATTCATGAGCACAGTCTGCTCAGAAAACACAATGGACAATGCTTAAGATATGCACTATATTCATTGCTACCTTGAGCTTCCCATTCTGGACCTCAGCAATGATTACCTTATTCAACATTAATTTGAAGTTTTATTCTTTAAATCTGACAGGACAGCACTAGTAGCACAGAAGACAGAACATAATAATACAAAATCATCATCTGTCACCCTTTTGAAACCTACTTAAAAATACAGGCAGAGATGATTTTTCTCAAAATATGAGCTGTGATGAGTTGTATTTCATAATGGACTTGAGCATAATGGCAACAGAATTCTCACTTTTTTAGTCAGAGTTCCAGTTTGAAGTAGTAATTTTTGGATCTATAGAAAGACAGCAGGGGAGGGTAGAGGGGAAAGAAATAACAGCATATGCTGTCTAAGTACATTTTAACAGGTTAAAAATTAATAGGAATTTTGATTTGTCACAGTTTTCATGTCAAAGATGGCTGTTTCCTTCCCCTTGCATCCTACCGCCAACATAAGAATCTGCTGCAAGCAACTTTACAACCTTAATCTGCTTCAGAGCTATGATTATTGATGACAAACACTGCTTTTAAGTATTTTGATTTTAATGAAGAGTACTAGCAGACTGAGGAGCATAGGACTATCATATTCCCAAAAGACGAGAACCATATTAATATACTGGTTCCTTTTTGTAGTCTCTCTACAATTACTAATATTCTTTTTTTTTTTTTAAAGCAGCTGAGATCATCTGAAGAACTTCTAAAAAAATCTCCTTAAAACTGTTCCCAAATCCAAAGAGATAAAATACAAAATACAAGCCGCATCCTATATAAAGGATAATGAAAGTACCTGGTTTATTAAAAATTATGTTTTAGCATAGAATTTCAATCCTTTCAGTTGACCCAAAAGCTTCATTTTATGAATTCCAAATTAATATATCAGTATTACTTTACAACAGAAACACTACATCCTCTTGGATATTCACATCAAGTCATACAATTAAATGGGGGTTCTATCAGACATAGGTAGGAGAAGACAAAGAAGACGTGAACATCAGCTTCTGACACTTTTACATGATTCTCTGGCTCCTACCCTTTTAGCTGAAAGCAAAATTGCTTATTAGAAAAAAGAAAAATTGAAAAACTGCCTGCTATTGTTGCAAGTTAATAAATCTCTTCTTTGTGATAATGTAACTAATTATAAGCAGTTGTCCTAGGATGACGTTATGATGCTTGTATCCCCAATCGGGTGTTCTGTTTATGCTGGATGTTATATTCTGTGCCTTCAAGACTGGCTCTGACAGTGAAGGCGGGGAGAAGAAGAAGCACAGAGTTTTGTCATCAGCTGCACTCTCCCCCACAGTCTGCTGGAACACAGAACTCCACTGTTGTTGTCTGGGCACGAACTGGGCAGAACAGCACTCCTTTTGCTTTTTAGTTAGTTTAGCTAGCTGAGGCAGACAAGGTTTCCCTGTACTGTTTTTCTTTCCCTTTAATTGGAACCATTCAAACCTGCTCCGGACTGGGACCTGGGGAAACACCGAGAGCTCGCACTTTGTAGCCCACTGGGGCCTACTCTGGGCAGCAGCCTTTCCCAGTGCTGGAGGGACTGATAACAGAGCAACCACCCCCAGAAGAGACTTTCTGAATTTGTTATCTCTTCAGAGCAGTGAACGAGTTTTGTCATCTGGTATTGTTCATTTCTTGCGCTGGGGAATGCTTGGCCTGTTAAATAAACAGGTTTTCTTCCACTTCTATGCGAGGAGATTTTTCCCGAACTGGTTGGGGGGCAGGGGCCATGTGGGTTTGCTTTCTGGGTGGCCCTTTTGGAGGTTTTCAGCCCTAAACCAGGACAGCAGTTAGATCAGTCAATAACTGTTACTGTAATAAATTTATGTATTCTTTAAATTAAAAAAAAAAACTTTTAAAAGCTAGTATTTTATTTAGAAACATCATCATTCTATAAGGAATAACTAATACAATTTCTGAATCTCTTGAAGGGAGTGAAAGTCATCAAGATTGATGCTATATATGCTTAATTTGAGACTATTTTATAAAATCTTTGTCCAACAAATCTGATACCAGATTTTTCAAGCCAATACTAAAAACTTCAACCATGTCCTTTTTCAGAACAGAATTTTCTTATATAAGAAATAAGGTATACTTTTAAAATGTTTACCTAACTTTATTCTTTAAGCAAGAAGCTTCAACATAAAAATAAGCAAACAGATCTTGTGAAAAAGAACACAAAAAACCCTTCCCAAAACCCAAGAACAAAGAAACAAAAACAAAAGCCCACAAACAGAAAACCCAACCCACAAACTATTCCAAGTTCTCAATGACAAATAGAAAAGTTGGTCAATACTAGAACTGCATATTTACTCTAATAATTGGAAGCCCTTAGATCCTGTTGTACAGCCAAGCAGCATTTGTTCCTCCTTAACTAGGTCCTTATACAGATTTCTATAAAGCTCTGATTCAGTTATTGAAGTAACCTTAGACTGCTGTTGAAGAAACAGGTGTTGGTGTAAGGAAAGAGTTAAACAGAGAGCAGCAGCAGCGCCAGCAGCAGCAGCAGCGCATCTCTGGACAGCTGTACCTGAGACAGAACTGGACAAATGAGTTTCTACTTCTACATAGACATAGAACTATACACTCTTCACACTCCTTTACCATGGCTTTGGAGGGAACAATGGAAAATGTCAAGAGGACAGATTTCTTGTAGAACTGTGATTACATCTGTAAGCTGTAACCAAAAAAAGGCTCTTAGGAGTAAAGATATAGATACTGATCCTTATGAATAAAATCTCAGATTTGCTCTCTCTCTGCTGGTGGGTCTCATCCCTACATGTATCACAATGGCGCCCAATTTTGTGGGCTTACAACTGCTACGGTGATCCAGTCCTGTGATACACCCCAGCTGAACCATCCAGTTGTGCTTGAAAGTACACTGAGGAGCTTCTCTCATTGTGGCTCTAAAACCAGATTAGCCAAGCGAGCGGCTGGGTAGTCTTTTTTTCTTCAGTTTTGGGGCAAAGCACAACCAAATCTCAAAGATTCTATAAAGGCTCTCTGTTGCGCATTACCAGGGAGAAAGGATTTAAAGTAATAACTCAGAAACTTATATCCTTACTCATTTGGATTTGATAAAACTGCCCCTGGTACCCCTCTGATGGTTCTTATGAACTTTGTCATTGGCAAAAAGTCAGGGAATGCTTACAAACTCATCAGGTTACTCACCATGATGTTCACCCCTATGATATTGTGACTTGGTGTGTCATCTATTCTGACTTGCAGAAATTTAAGGAAGTGGATCATGTACCCTCCGACACACCACTATCCTTACTGAGAATGATGATTTGGAATGCCAAGACCTGTTTGATCCAGGGCCAGTTGATCTTGACCAAAAACCAGATTTATACCCTCCTCTGACCCCAATACGCATTATGGCAACCACTGCTTCTAGCGCAGAAGAAATATTAGACAGCATGCCAAAAAGCAGCTGCAACCATTTCACCCACTCATCCTCTTCCCTATGCCACATCTCACCTTGCTAATGATCATGAGGACATGTTACCTGTTGAACCCGAGCCAAAATGGTTTATACATAGCTGCCGGAGAAGAACTTTACAAGAGGGAGATACTGAATTTTTACAAGCTATGTCTGTAATACATCACAATCAAAACCCACATCATGAACAGTTGTCCTATGAAATGGTTAAAGAACTAAGGAAATTGGTGAAGGAAAACAGCTTGCATTCCTCCTTTACTGTGAATTTAATAGATGCTATAGCTGAATCGCATACCATGCTACTGGTGGACTGGAAATCTCTTTTTTAAACAGTTTTAACGGGGGGCAATACTCTGTGTGGTGGATGGAATTTTTAGATTTGGCTCAAACCCAGGCATTGAAAAATGGTTATAAAATGCACCACTTAATATTACGGCACCCCAGCTCTCAGGGATCGGCATGTATGCCACTGCCTGTGCCAAGCTGCAATTACAACCCCAGGTATGGGACCAAAGCACAGATATTACGCTGCGTGCTCTAAGGAAAGTACCTGATACAAAAAATCTAGAGTCAGGATTTGCAGCCATTCGTCAGGGTGCCCAGGAACCATATATCTCCTTCATCCACCGACTGCAATCAGCGGTCAGACAGCAAACTGAAATGCAAGCATCAGCTGATGCTGTTTTAAAATTCCTCGCTTATGAAAATGCTAATAATGACTGTAAAAAAGCCCTAGATTCGTGCTGATGTTGAACTTGCTGATTACATCAAAGCATGTGCTAATGTTGACTCAAAACAATATAAAGCAGAACTAATTGCTACTGCAATCGCCCAGCAATTGCAGGTAGATAAAGCAACTGTTAAGTGCTTTGCATGTGGAGATGAGGGGCATATTCAGAAACAATGCCCAAAGGGACAGAAAACTAGTAAAAAGACAAATAAACCCTGTCCTCGCTGCATAAAAGGCCTTCATTGGAGTAACCAATGCCACTCTAAGTTTGACAAGGATGGAAACGCACTCCAAAAGCAGGAAAACTCAAACAGGGGCATGCAGGCTGGTGCACCTCAACCTAATGGGGCCCAATTCAGCCAACCCCCAATGCAAACTCAGGTCTGGCAAGGGGCACCCTAGGCTCTGCCAGCCTGGACTTGGCCATCAGCTCTACAACAGTCTTAAAAGACACTTCTGTCCATCTATTACCCACTGCTGGTTTTGGCCCACTACCATTTCAAACTCATGCTTTATTAGTAGGTCGTTTTTCTACCACTCAAACCAGACTGTTTATTTTACTGGGAAATATTGATGCATATTATAGAGGGGAAATCAAAATTATGGCTTGGACTCCTATCCCTCCTTGCACTGTGCCTGAAGGGACATGCTTAGCACAACTTATACCACCGCCAGCAATTGCTTGTCTAGTGCCAGTATTGCAGCAGCAATGAAACAATGGGAACTTTGGAAGCACAGGTGTTCCTCAGATCTTTTGGTCCAGAGTAATTGGAACACAACAGCCATTACCTGCCAAATAGACCCTTAAGTCTTTTACAGGATTGGGTGATCCTGGAGCTGATGTATCCATCATAGCGTGGAAAGAGCGGCCTCCTGACTGGCCCTTGGCACCCTCTACAGTGATTGTCACTGGAGTCAGTGGACATCAGATACTGTGGCAATCAGCCAAAGAACTACACATCATTGGACCAGAAGGCAAGACAGCCACCTTGCAACAGTATGTACTCCCAATCCCAGGCACTCTGTGGGGGCCAGATCTACTGACTCAATGGGGCTTGGTCATTTCAACACATTGTTGATTGGGGCCACTGATGAAATGCCCCTCCTGAAACTTACCCGGCTTACTGATAAGCCTCTATGGAAAGACCAGTGGCGCTTAAGAGGCAAGCAGCCTCACCAAGGCCGAATCCTTGTACAAGAACAACTACAACTGGGTCACATAGTCCCCTCCACCAGCCCATGGAAGACACCTATTTTTGTTATTCTTAAGAAATTGGGAAAGTGGAGACTTTTACAGGATCTCAGGGCAGTCAATGCAGTCATATCACCTATGGGGTCATTACAACCAGGAATACCTAACCCCACAATGACTCCCGAACATTGGGAATTGGAAATAATTCATTTAAAAGACTGTTTTTTCACAATTCCTTTACATCCTGACGATGCACCTAAATTTGACTTTACCATCTGTCAATCATGGAACCCCCATGAAATGATACCACTGGGTTGTCCTACCCCAACTATTTGTCAGTTTGTCATTCATTCAGCAATAGAGCCAATACGGCACAAATATCCATCTGTTTTGCTGTATCACTATATGGACAATATTTTAATTGCCTCTAACAGTGCGATACTATTGAATGATTGCCTTGCAGCTTTAAAAATAGCACTCATCAGCAGAGGTCTGTGCATAACCACAGACAAAATTCAAACAGAACCCCCTTGGAAATACTTGGGCTTAAAACTGCTTGAAACAACAGTCACTCCGCAGCCAGTACCTTTGAAAACTAATATACACATGTTGAATTACTTGCAAAAGTTACTGGGAACCATTAATTGGATTCGCCCTTTGTTGGGAATTACAACAGAAGAACTGTTTCCTTTATTTCAATTGTTAAAAGGGGACCCGGACCTCTCTTGCCCTAGGCAGTTGACAAAAACTGCCCAAAAGGCTTTAGAGGCTGTAAGTGATAAAATCAACAAGTCCTTTACCACACATTGAAACCCAGATTTGCCTTTTCAGCTGTTCCTAATTTTGCAATCTTTCCAACCCTATGCTCTTATTGGACAATGTGATGTGCAAGACTGTCATCTCTGGTTGCTAGAATGGATTTTCTTGCCCACACCTTTTCAAAAACTATAACAATTCAACTTGAAGTGATTATTCAACTGCTGTTGATGGAACAACTCCGATGTCAGAGCCTAACAGGATATGATCCGGAAATGATACATCTCCCTATTACTGCAGCAGAATTAGAGAATCTTTTCAGGGAATCACTGTCATTTCAAATTGCCCTTGCAGACTACAATGGACAGTTTATTCACACGATGCCTCAACATGCATTGTTGCAGTCCTTCAAAGAACTTCCCTTCCAATCAAGACGTCTATAGTCAAAAACAACTATTCTGGATGGAAAAACTGTTTTCACTGATGGATCAGGGAAAACACACAAAGCTGTGACTCTGTGGAAAAACTATACAGGACAATGGGAACACTCAAACTTTCCAACCTGGATCTACCCAGCTAGTCAAACTGGCAGCTGTGGTAGAAGCATTTAGTATTTTTTCACAAGAACCTATTATCTCTAGCTCTCTTATGTTCCAGGAATTGTCAAGAGAATAGAACATTCATTCCTGAAGGAAGTGTCTAACAAAGATCTTTTTGTGTTATTAACTACTCTGTATAACCTTTTACTTCACAGGTCTCATAAATACTACATCCTGTGCCTTAGGTCACATACCACTCTGCCTGGACCTATAGTGGAAGGTAATGCAAGAACAGATGCTCTTGCTATGGCAGTCACTATGCCACAAAAATTAGGGCAGGCAAAACTTTCTCATGATTTCTATCATCAAAATGCCTGAGCACTGGCAAAACAATTTGGCTTAACCTTGCCACAAGCTCAGATATAGTGAATGCTTGTTCACAATGCCAGCAAACCTTTTCCTTACCGCAAACATTAGGTACAAACCCACAAGGGTTAAAACCTAATGATATTTGGCAAAGAGATGTTACCCACATATCAAGTTTTGGGATTTTTAAATATGTGCATGTTTCCATTGATACTTTTTCAGGTTTCATAGCAGCAACAGGTCACAAAGGTGAAAAATCAAGAGATGCCACCCAACATTGGCTGCATGCCTTTGCTACTATGGGCATTCCTCAACACATAAAAACAAACAACGGACCTGAATACACATGTCGAAAAACATGAGATTTTTTCCACACTTGGGGGATCAAGCACGTTACAGGTATTGCCCACTCTCCAACAGGCCAAGCCATAGTGAAGAGGGCAGGCACATTGCACATTGAAAAACATGCTACTGAAACAAAAAAGGGGGAATCCCATAGGCATGCTCCCTCAGAAGCAGCTTGATAAAGCAACCTATGTTTTAATTTTTTTTAATCTTTCCACTAGGGATGACCTCACAGCACATCAAAGGCACCCAGGTTAGACAACTGATAGAGAAGGAGTTCACCCAAAAGTTACATACAAGAATGTACACAGTGGTGAGTGGAAAGGTCCAGTTCCACTGTTAGCTTGTGGAAGAGGTTATGGATGTGATTTTTTGCCCATAGGACCATATTGGAATCCAGCGAGATACATCAAAATCAGCCAATGATGACAACAGTGAGTCTTGTCATCTTTCTTCTGCTATACTGCCATCAAATGGTGGAAGGAACAATCTACTGGGCACACATTTTTGATGCACTGCTGTTTCAGCCTCTGACTGGATGGAATCCAGAACCTACCCTCAGCAACAATGGAAGAGAATGTGTAGGAGGAACTTGGCTTCTTTCCCTAGATCAAGATGTTGTATATATGTATGCTACCAATGCTTCTTATGTTACTAATTTACTGCCTATTTACTTTATGTGGAATCAAACTAGTACCTTTTCACCTTGACCTTGTACCAATTTTTCTATGCAATTGCACTTGATATATGAATCCTCAGGAAAAAATTTGACTGCTATTACATTGTCAACCATTCTGTCCATCTCCAATAATCCTGTGGATGCCACTCCACCTCATTATCCCAAATGTTGTTTTACATCCATTTCCAATTTACAACATTTGGAATGGATATCATGTTTAGGACAACATCCATAACAACAGTTCTTACAGTATGGGAAAATAATTGACTGAGGACCACACAGTATCCTTAGAGAAAAGGGAACAAATTAAACCACCCTTCCCTTCCAAAAGGCAAACTGCAGCATTATTTGGCATGATGGTGGAATGGTCAGACCATTGATTCAATATTATCTAGGTAGTAATCAATCACGTGTTTATAAGCATCTGCGGAAAATGCTGTTGCCTGCCTTTGGTAATACCATATACCAGGCAAACTTGAACAAGAATGCTACCCTCGCAAATTTGACATTGCTAAAGAAACAATCACTAATGACTTGTACTTTGCATCCATATGCTTTTGCTTTAGGTAATAATTTTTCAAGTGATAATAGGAATGGCTTGTATTTTCTGTATGCTAATTCTTTTGTTTTTAAATCATGTAACCAATGAAGATATTAATAACTTTTCTGTCCTTCTTTCATTTAAGAGAAGACCAGAAATTTGGGTACCTGTAAATCTGACTAGGGCTTGGGAAGGACAGACTCTCACAATTGGCTTGACTATTCCAGGAGGAAATCCAAAAGAGTAAGAAGTGAGTTCGCAAATTTCTCGGTTGGTTGATCTTTGCCATCATTTCTGCTGTAATAGTTTTAACTACAGCCTCTGCAGCTGTTGTAGCTTTAACTAATCCCATTCAAACTGCCCATACTGTGGGACAAGCTCTAACCAATATTATGAAAGAGTTACAAGCAGGAGAGCAAATTGACAAAGAAATAATGACCAGATTAGATGCCTTAAAAAGTGCCCTTTTGTGGATTGGCAAAAGAGTTGAGGCTCAAAAAACCCACATATCTTTACATTGTGATTGGGAATGCATACATAACGCTTTATGTGTCACTCCTCGTCCATTGAATGAAATGGAACAAAATTAGGAAACAATCAAAAACCACCTCCAAGAAGCCTTCGATAAAGCCCTAAGACAAGATATCCACTCACTTCACACTCAATTAAAATATCAACTCAGACATTTGCAAACTCTGGAGGAGCAAAAGGTGCTTGACAGACTTTAAAAATGATCTTACTTGGTTAAATCTGAAAAACTGGTTTTCAGGAATAAATTTATGAGCTTGGGTTTTTCTTGGATTGGGTTGTCTGGCAGTGATATCTTTTTAAATTTTCTGTCTAGTCCTTTCCAACATATTCAGAACCATTAAAGGTACACAAAAACAAGCTATGGTTGCGCTTGCTTTGTCCATGACCTCAAAAAAATAGAAAAGGGGGAATTGTCGAAGTAACAGGTGTTGGTGTAAGGAAAGAGTTAAACAGAGAGCAGCAGCAGTGCCAGCAGCAGCAGCAGCGTATCTCTGGACAGCTGTACCTGAGACAGAACTGGACAAATGAGTTTCTACTTCTACATAGACATAGAACTATACACTCTTCACACTCCTTTACCATGGCTTTGGAGGGAACAATGGAAAATGTCAAGAGGACAGATTTCTTGTAGAACTGTGATTACATCTGTAAGCTGTAACCAAAAAAAGGCTCTTAGGAGTAAAGATATAGATACTGATCCTTATGAATAAAATCTCAGATTTGCTCTCTCTCTGCTGGTGGGTCTTGTCCCTTCATGTATCACAGACTGCAAGAATATAAAGCACCTGACACTCTAGTGAGAGCCAATTAAAAGTCTTTTCACCAGAAAAACTAAACATACTCATAAGAAGTTGAGGAAAAATGCAAACAACAGAAAACAATGATGGAAGAGAAAAAGGAAATCCTTCACTGTAACATTCATCGATGACAGATAAGAATGGCTGGATTGAGCAGCCAGGTCCTGGGAGCAGGGGGCTACAGCGGTGGCTTCTCTGAGAAGCTGCTGGAAGCTTCCTTCATGTCTGACAGAGCCAATGCCAGCTGGCTGCAAGACAGATCTGCCACTGGCCAAGGCCTGTGGCAACTCTGGTGTTTTCAGGGTCTCCCCGACCCTGGCTGCCGTGGGTGCCCAAGACAGAGAAATCCAGTTAAGCACGACCTATCCAGGCCCCTCAGGAAGGCTCCAGAGCTGCAGGCAGTCTTAGCAAGCAGTTAAGCTCTTAGTGATTATCAGCTCATTTATGATTTCAGCTCTTTAGCTTGCTAAGTGCCTTAGGCAGACGCAGGGAGAGAGAGGAGAAGACTGTATGAGGTTCCACAGAGATGTCTTTACTGATGTCTTCTGCAAAGGTTCTCAGGGACAGCCCTTCTGCCGAGCTGGGCAAAAGTAGGGATTTATATAGGGTACAGGAGTTTTAGAAAACAGTCCAATAGTAAGGGTCGAGGGGAAAGTGACCTATAATCTTACAGAGATATAGGCAACGGTCCGAAGGCAGAAGAGGGGCTTCTTAGGTCCAGTCATCATGACTAGGCATTTACTATTTTAGGCTGCTGAACACCATGGAGGCATTGCAGGCCCTGTGCCTGCTACAAAGGCCAAGCCCATCAGAGGTGGTAGCAACGCCTGTGTGATAACATATTTAAGAAGGTGAAAAAATTATTGCACAGAATTAATTGTGTCCAGAGTAGAAGAGAGTGAGTATATGAGAAAGGAACAACTCTGCAGACACCAACGTCAGTGGAGAAAGAAGGGGAGGAGTTGCAACAGGTATCACCACCGGGGTCACCAATTATCACGGTTCCCCTCCTGCAGCGTGGTGCGCAGCCAGTCCATGAAAGGAGGACAGTGGTGCGGGGGGCCGTCCGCCAGTGCTGCCGCGGCCGGGGGCCCACCTGCGGACTCCACAGCCAGTGGCGCAGCTGGCGCAGGGGGCCGGCTGGCACAGAGGCCACAGGCTCGCGAAAAAGCGACGCGGTGGTTTCTCTTGGTCCCGGGGGGAGCGGGGGGAGGTGGTGCTGGCAGTGTTTTTGCCGCTGCTGCTGCTAAAGGTGCCGGCTGGTGCGGCCAAGCAACATGCAAAGCAGGAAACACCAGTGCCACCGAGTGGAGTGGAACCGAGTTTGGCAAAGGCACCCCAGCGGTTTCTCAGAGCAAAGCGAGTTGTGGAGCTGGGGGCGGAGGTGGTCGGCTCAGGGCGGTCGAAACAAAGGAACACTGGCTGCTCCATCTGGAGTGGGGGTCGGCGCCACCGGCGGCTGCAGCAGAGCGGCCCTCGGTGGGGGCGAGCCCACCAGTCCCTTCGAGGCAGGGAATTCCAGAAATGCCAGTGAGTGAAAAGGCACTCCTGCCGCTGCTCTCGATACGGGGAGAGTCGGAGCTGGCGGAAATGGAACGGGATGGTCCGTCCAAGTCGATTGGGACACAGTTCCTGGAGCCATCTCAGGCAAAAAACACGTTGGCTTTGTCACTTTTCTGTTCCCCAGGAACTTGAGTCGAAGGGCTTTAGAAATGCTTTTCCAGGCAGGCAGTAAAGTCCTTGCGACTGCATCCCCTGTGGTGACTGCAGCTAGCAAACAATCACCGAGACATTCCCAAGTCTCTGAATCAAAGGCAGCTCCCAGATCCACTGCAAAGCTGTGATTTTTGGCCCAGGCCAGCAGATCACAGAGCGCTTCATCAAGACACAGTGAGTCTCAGAGGAATTATCAGATTCCTCCATGCAGAAACAATCGTTTGTTCATCTCTGGAAAATTGGTTCCCCATTTTTAAGGAAAACCCAGTCTGTCCCCTTCCAGCTCTTAGGCTAGACGATGTCTGCAGTCCCAAAGGGACAAGTCTTCTTCAGGAAGATGCGGAGAAAGATCACAGTTACCTCTCTAGGAGGGCAGAAGGCATCCAACCTGTCTTGCAGGGAATGCTGGAGGTCAGCCTGAGTTCCTCTGATGGAGAGATCCAGATGGTCTCCAGTTCATGCCAGACACATGGCTGGAGTCAGTAATAGTCACCCCAGTTTGTCTGTACCCTCAAAGGGGTTAGCAATTTCAGGCCAATGTTCGGACACACTTCAGAAGAGTCATCAAAAAATCAAGGCAGCATGTTCACACACACGAGGAGTCACCAATTATCACCGAAGGGGTCACCAATTATCACTGAAGGGGTATCAGGGACAGACAAAGGTGATACAGAGACTCCATCATCAGAAGGCATGAAAAGGAACTTTATTATTAGAAATCTACAGTTCTTACAGAAACAATGGTGGACCTATGTCGTCCTGCTCTTCTAAGTTCTTCTAAGCCTTCTGATGCTTACATTCTTGTAACGAACTTTCTCACATGCTTTTCTGTAAATACTTATTGTTTTACATTCTTTTCTGGAGGAGGAAAAATTTGATGAACTGTTGGTTTGTCCAGTGTCATTGGAGAGGTGGCACTGTCATCCTCCAATCCACTGTCACTTTTGAAAATCTATAAATGTTGGAGTCAGAAATTAAACTGCCCTTCTTTTACCTTGGAGTTTCCAGTGCCCGCATCATTTTATTTCATGTCCTATAGCGACAGACCTAAGACCTGATTGGCCTTTAGGAATCTTCTCTCACACTGTTGGTGAACTATGGATAGCACACTCTGGAGAATCATATCTATGAACAACAGTTACAGAAAGAGAGATAATAATTGTTTTAATTCTTTCTCTCAGCTTTCTCACAGCTTCCCAGGAAAATCCTGGGACAGCTATGTCTCTCTCTGTTCAGAGGATATGTGATTGCAACACTACAGGTACAAGAGCTGAGATTCCCCTGCAGCCTGTCGTGAAGACCATGGTGAAGCAGCTGTGTCCCTGTAACTCATGGAGGACCATGGGGATGCAGAGATCTACCTGCAGCCCATGGAGGAGACCCATGCCAGAGCAGGTGGATGCCTGAAGGAGACTGTGACCCCATGGAAAGCCCGTGCTGGAGCAGGGTGCTGGCAGGACTTGTGACCCTGTGCAGGACCCATGCTGGAGCAGGCTGTGCCTGAAGGATGGTGCTGTAGGAAGGGACCTATGTTGGAGCAATTCATGAAGAACTGTAGTTCGCGTAGTTCGCGGGAATGACTCATGTTGGAGAAGTTAATGAAGGACTGCTTCCCACGGGGGGGATGCCATGCTGGAGCAGGGGAAGTACTTTATCACTCTCAAAAACTCCGTGAAAGGAGGTTGTAGCCAGGTGAGGGTAAGTCTCTTCTCCTGTCCTGGTTTAGGTCAAATTTGGTAGAGAATCTCCAAACCCACACGGCCCCTCCCCCCAACCGGTTCGGGAAGAATTCCTCAGAGAGAAGTGGAAAGAACCTGTTTATTTAACAGGCACAGCACCCCCCAGCACACAAAATGAACAATACCGGATGACACCACTCTGAAAAAGATGACAAATTCAGAAAGTCTCTCTCGGGGGTGGTCACTCTGTTATCAGTCCCTCCGGCGCTGGGGCAGCTGCTGCAGGCCACAAGGTGCAAACTCTCGGTGTTCCCAAGTCCCAGTCCGGAGCAGGTTCAAGTTGGTCCAAAAAAATGAAAGAAGAAACAGTCCAGGAAGAATTTTGGACTGTTTAGCTAAACTAGCTAATGAGCAGAAGCAAAGCAGAAGCAAGAGCCAGAGAGCAAAGCGAAAAGCAAAAGCAAAAAAGCAAAAACGGCACTAGCTACTGCCCTGTCTCTGTGTCTCTCCAGGCTGATAAGAAAACCCAAAAAAACTTTCACTCTTCAGAGCCAGTCTTAAAGGCACAGAACATAATATCCAACATTAACAGAACACATGAATGGGGATACAAACATCATAATGTCACCCTAGGACATCTCCCCAGGCAACCAGCAACAGGACAAGAGGACACAATCTTAAGCTGTGCCTGGGGAGGTTTAGGTTTGACATTAGGAAGAAGTTCTTCACAGAAGGAGTGATTGGGCATCAGAATGGGCTGCCCAGGGAGGTGGTAGAGTCACTGTCCCTAGAAGGTGTTTAAGAAAAGACTGAATGTGGCACTTAGTGCCATGGTCTAGTTGACAAGGTGGTGTTAGGTAATAGGTTGGACTTGGTGATCTCAAAGGTCATTCCCAGCCTAGCTGATTCTGGGATTCTGTGACTCCTCTCCCTGGAGAGGAAGCAGAGACAGAAACAACAGAGTATGAACTGATTGTAACCCCCATTCCCTGTCTCCCTGCACTGCTGGGGTGTGAGGAGGTAGAGAATCAGGAATAAAGTTAAGCCCAGGAAGGAGGGAGAAGTTGGAGCAAGGGGTTTTTAAGATTTGTTTTACTTCTCATTATCCTGCTCTGATTTTATTGGTAATAAATTCAATTCATATCCCTGAGTCAAGTCCCGGCTGGTGCAGTATTGTTGACAGTGCACTGTTGTGATAGTGATCACTACCTGTTGTTCTTCAACCCTCACCCTCAGCAGTCGAATAGCAGAAGGGTCCTCTGAGAGACCAGGAGAGGTATTCAGCTGTCTAATTCCCTCTGTCTCCACAACAGCTATCCCAAAAGCCCAATGGTGCCCTTTTGGGTCCTTGAAATACTCTCTCCTGAGGTAATCTATGCCATGGATGCCTGAGGCCTCTGAGCCTCAATAGTCACAATAGAGTGCTTTTGCCATTTGTTCCCAGTCAGGCTCACTTTGGCTTCCAGTACAGTCAGCTCTTGGTATCCCCCTATCACCCAAGAAACAGAGATAGATTCTGCCCCTGCATATCTCAATGGCATCAGGGTACATAGTGTGACAGTGTCAACTAAAGCCTTATACTCTTATGGGTCTGATGTGCCAGACCATCAGGTCCACACAGTCTAGTAGATCCGATTGTCCCTTTCCTCCAGCTGGATGGAGGCAGGACCCCTCTATTCCTGGTCACAGTACTCATTACTCACTTCTTGTAAACATGACCTGGAGGTCCCTTCAAGAGGATCAGAAGTAACATCAGCCTTCCTATTTTGTCTGAGGACCTGCCCACTGGAAACTGAAGCAGTATTTATCCTTAAAGAATTTCCTGCAGTGGTTGTTCTTCCTTTCAACTTGCATATCCATGCTCCTAGGGAACAGGTGGGTTTTCCATCCCACTTCCTCATACCCTCTCCATGGTCATGCAGGTAAAAATCACAGGTTACCTTGTCGTGTGAATCCTCTCTTCTGCAGGGATGCACTTGTGCCCAATAGCAGAGACATTGGTCTGTACTGGTGGGGTATGGGACATTTCCTTTTTAAATTGCTGGAGATCCTTGGACAGTCTTTCCATGGACAAGACACAGGCCCAAAGGGGAAAAGAGAGACTTTCTTTATATTGCTGGAGTTGGACAACCAAATTATCCACCGTTTGTTCTTCTTTCCATGACATCACCGCCTATGAGTTGGCATATGATGATGGTGTGTTCTGCTCCGCAGGAACTTCCACTACATGGGTTGTGTACACTGGACTTCATCTGGATTTATAGGGGACTGCTCGTTACTTGAATCCTTATAGAGTATGCCTAACAGTTAATTCTCTCAAGTACTGGGTACCTTTCTGTGGAGATTCTCAATTCAGTCGAAGAGAATTCTCCCAAGCTTCAGGCCTGGGAAACTTAGAGAGGAAGAATGAAAACAATTATTATCTCTCTTTTTGTTCAGGTTGTTTATAGATATGTACCTTCAGACTGTGCTATTCATAGTTCACCAATAGTGTGAAAGGTTTTTACTTTGAGACCAATCAGATTTCAACTTAGCGATCCTGGTTATAAAAGGACTCTACCTCTTAATAAAGGATCTCTCTTTTTTGCCTTCTGAACCATGGAGTCATTTTGTCCGTCCCTGACTCAACAGCATCACCTTTCTTCATGGTGTTCCACTTGCCTTGGTGCACTGATAGATTGTTCTGGAAAAGCTACTTTTCCCTCACACTTGACAGGAGTTGCCTCCAGAGGCTGAAGATTTCTTTTTCCCAAACCTTGTCAAGGCCTGCATCCTGGGACAGGGATCTCAGTTGCTTGGCTTTATTATTACCATATAGTTTCCAACTGTGGGCTACATTATCCTAGCATCAGAGCAGCCAGGTCACATGGGGCTCACCCAGACGGCAGCTGAAATCTTTTCATATATCTCGCAGCTCACCTGGGAATAAGGATTGGGTGATTTTCTCTGGCCCTACCTCTTCCTCCTGTTGCGAGGGCCCTACTTCCTCCTCATCACTCACTACGTGAACTGATTTTGTCTTGGATTTCTTCTTCTCTATAGGGGCGACTGCCACCAGCACAGGTTGTCCCTCTGGTTCAGTTGCAGTTTGAGTGGACACAGTGCCTGTTGATCTGCTTTCCTTCCTCTCCCCCTGAGGGTGCCATCTAATGACAAGCAGTGTCCAATAAGTAGTAGCCAGGGCCAAGCACACTGCAATAAGTTGCCTCTCTCTGGAACTGCCAGTGATTTTCTTTGAAATATTCTTCCACTTTATCAGGGTTCTGTATTTTTTCAGGGGTGAACCTCCAAACCATTGGAGCAGAATAATCCTTCAAAAGCTGGCCCATTTCCTCTCACATTCCATGCCACTCATGACTATCCACCCTTGCGGCAGATCTCTGAAAAACCTCCCTTGTTGGGGAAGATGAAACAGGAAAGCCTTATAAATATGATTGCCTGGCAAAAGATTTTGAGAATATAGAAACTATAAGCAAGATTGAAATGAAAGCAAGCTTTGAGATACCTTAGTTACTGAACAACTGGAAAAAAATGGTGTGGCCAGCTGAAGGTAATCCCCTTTTGATGAAGCAATACCCTCTGCTTGCAGACAGGTCCAAGGGTCAGAGCAGACCCTACTAGCTTGGCAGAAGGGGTCCAAAGAGTAGTTTTTAGGGTTTAAAATGTAACACAGTATGGTAATGTAATGATTCTTATAGGCTGTATGTAAATGCTATAGGATTTGTATATTGTACTAAATTGGTTAGTGAGAATTAGAATATTCAACACAGAAGAAGATTTATTGTTTTGTAACAGGAACCTCGCTCTCCTACGCTTTTGTTCTCTTACCCTTTTACTCTCTTACCCTTTTACGCTCTTACCCCTTTTACTCTCTTACCCTCTCATCCTCTCTACCCCTCTCTTCTCTCGGGCCTGCTCCGAGCTGCGGCTGGCAGCTCCAAGCAGGGCCCCTGCACCCAGGCCCTTTGCAATAAACCGCAAGTTCCACGACCTGGCTTCAGAGATCTCTCGTCTCCGTCCGTCCCGACCGTCCTACTCCCCGACGCTCCTACACTCTCTAGAAATCTTTCTTGACTCTAAACACAGTGTGGACCACACTGAGGATACCTGGCAGACTTAGCAACAACAACATGCTTTCCTTAACATCCAGAGTGAATTCAAAATTCTCAAAAGCTGCTGTAACAGGCCTGAAGAAGGAAAAGGGGTTGAAAAACTGGGGAAAATCATCTTCCCCTGTTCCCCCACACACTGGGAACAATTATTAAAGAATTCCCAGAGGTAGCACCTGAAGTAAGGGCAGAAGAACAACACTGAATACACATCACAAATGATCCCCATTGCCCTTGATGTTATCATGTCATAAAGTGATATTCCACAGTACAGCAACAAAGTAATCCTGTTCCCTCTCCCTGCTCTGAAAAAGAGCACCATGAGGAGCACATACAGGAATATATACAGAGTTAGGTACCGTATCCACTTGAACAGATCAAGCAACATTGTGACCAATGGCTCTGTACCTAATACAACAAATGCTTAGATCAAATTTGCTTCCAACCCGCTCTGGCTCACTCACTCACTCTCCACTCTCCCCCCCAGAGGAGAATTGGAGACATAAAAAGGCAAAGATCACAGGTTGAGATAAGAACAATTTACCAGAAACAGCAATGAGATAAGAAAACCAACAGTAACAGCAACAATACTAATAGCAGAGTGTACAAGATAGGTAAATGATTCACTCACGATTGCTCACTGGGGAACCTGGTCTGCACACTCCACATACCCTGTCCAAATCTGAAGGGTACCCACCCCACTCCTTCCCCCCCCCCCCCCCCCCCCCCCCGCGAATGGCATGAGGTGGTATTAAATAACCTGAAGGACCCAGCTGTGTCCATCCCGGCTGCCGCAAAAATTAACTGCATCCTGGCCAGAACCAGGGCAGTAACTTACAAGTGCTTAAAAGAATATCAGCAACAGAAATTTATGCAAAAAGCTCGATAGTTTAATTTCCCATTGTGATGAATAAATCCTGTAACATCCACAAATAGTAAAAGACCTATGAGTGTTTAACAGCTCTCCAATTACAAAGATCTAGCTTACAAGACATACTATTTTATTATCTTAATGATCCATCACAAACAGAAAACAAAATAATGTTTTAATGTCTGATATGTGTAAGTGAACTCTGAATAACTGGCAGGCCTCCAAACAGAAGAGGAACTGCAAATAATGCGTATTTTATGATTGACTTTTCGCAAATATTAAAATGAATATTATATGTGTTGTGTTAGAAAGCAATGCTGTATTAATTTTCTTAAGTACTGTGTTAAATATAGTTTTAGGTTATAAAAAAATGTTAAAATAGAAACTATGCTATGTAGGATACTTTTTTTAAAGAAAGGACTTGCAGCGAAATAGCAGCCACAGGACACCTAAATCTTTCAGAGAAAAAGAATTTATTGCATTCTTATCAGAAGAAATGAACTTCTTCCCACCTCAAAGGCGAAGGCGCTGTTAGGATTAAGAGGAAGAAGTTGACACTGACCAGACAGAATCCTGTATTTGAATGGAATTTATGCATCATGTATGAAGTGCATGAATATGCAACAGGCTATTGTTTTTAAGGGTTAATCCTTTGTTAACGGGCTCCTGCTGCCCAGAAAAAGGTACCCAGACGTCCGTAACTCTTTGTTTCTATTGTCTCATATTGTCATAATTCAAATTGTCCAAATTATTATTACTCTAATTGTATTACTATTTTTATAACCATTTTATTACTATTAAGCTTTTAAAATTTTAAAAACAAATGATTGGCATTTTTCACAATCATTCTGCAGTAACATTTTATGAATATTTCTGAAAGAAAAGAAATTACTGAATTTGATCCCAAACCTGTTTGCAAACTGGAAAAAAACCCAGTTAAAAGTGGCACATGATTAACTGACTACTATTTTTTTTCTTTCTTTACTAAAAGTTATGAGAAAAGCAGTGTGGCCAGCAGGTCGAGGGAGGTGATTGTCCCCCTCTACTCTGTTCTCATGAGACCTCATCTGGAGTTCTCAGCACAGGAAAGACATGGGCCTGTTGGAGCAGATCTAGAGGAGGGCCATGAACATGATCAAAGGGCTGGAGCACCTCTCCTGTGAAGACAGGCTGAGAGAGTTGGGGTTGTTCAGCCTGAAGAAAACTCCAGAAAGACCTCATTGAGACCTTTCAGTACTTAAAGGGGGCTTACAAAAAAGATGGGGACAAACTCTTTAGTAGGGCCTGTAGCAATAGGACAAGGGGTAATGGTTTTAAACTAAAAGAGGGTAGATATAAAAAAGACTATAAGGAAGAAATAAGAAACTAGATATAGGAATTTTTTTATGATGAGTGTGGTGAAACACTGGCATAGGTTGCCTAGAGAGATGATAGATGCCCTATCCCTGAAAACATTCAAGGTCAGACTGGACAGGGCTCTGAGCAACCTGATCTTGTAGATGTCCCTTCTCATTGCAGGGGGTTGGATGAAATGGCTTTTGGATGTCCCTTTCAACTAAAACCATTCTACGATTTCCCCAGTAATGCAAAACAGAAATGATTATGTGCTCTAGTCATTATTTGCTCAGTGAGTAGCAAAGTCATTCTTGAATATACTATCTGTAACACTTAGCCTGGTCAATTTAGCATTGCAAAGGTGGCCAGTTACTGTGAAGCTTAAGTAGCTGAGATAAATGCTCCAGTACTTCAACTACTTTAGGATCAAAGAACACCTGAAATAACATCACTTTTTCTTTGACATAAAATGATGTTAACTTTTAGTTCCACTTCTAGCAATTACCAGCAATACTTTCTCAGCTATACTTCATGCAAAATGTTTTATAAAAACAGCTTGCTACAGGAGAGGAAAAGGTTACAGTTTTGTTTTGTTAAGAGTGCTTAAAAATACTGAGAAGTATCACTAGAAAGGCTTTAACATTGTTTTTGCTTTTGTCCTACACTAGACAGCTTGACATGAAATAAGGGACTACACTATACTCAGTTATCCATGGATAGATAATATAGGTTACAGATTAGCCATGCTAGATAACCACATTAGCTGCATACAGAACCATGAAATATAAACACAGTTTCAACACAAAGTCAACTTGTATCCAAAGTGCTGCTTCCAAATCAGCATGTTGTTCTCCAAAGAGCACAAAAGCAGGATTTACTCAGCATCACAGTAAAGAGGCACTTCACTGCATCTTGTAGCACATACCTCCTACCTTCTGTTAGCCTGTAATTTAGGTATGGACATGAAATTTTAAAAAGGACCAAAAAGAAAAAAATTTTCATCACAGACATTCCATACTTTGTTGTTATTAGGCCCTGAACATTTTGCCATGGGAAGTGGTCAAATCACCATGCCTGGAGGTATTTAAAAGACATGTAGATGTGGGACTTAGGGACATGCTTTAGTGGTGGACTTGGCAGTGTTTGCTTAATGGTTGGACTCTATGATCTTAGAAGGCTTTTCCAACCTAAATGAATTTAGGATTTGAGATAAAGCATGCCTTTGTCGAAGTTTCAACACATTCATATATCATTCTTCAACTGAAATGCAAATTCCCAGTAGATGTCTCTTCATGTTTCACTCATTTGTCTCAGAAATTTTTAAAAAATCTTGGGAGCTTTTGAGTTGACATTCAGGCTGCTGCCAAAACTTTTTTTAGGGGATGGAGGGAAGAGAGGAGGAAGAGAAAAAAAAAGATACAAAGATGCCTTCTGAAAACTCATTTGTTACACAGGGAAAAAATTACAGATTTCTGAATCCTAATATGAATTTCACAAAGGCAAATCTTAAAATCAGGGAAAATACCACTCATATTTTGAATGTTTTCAAAATTAATTTTTCACCTTTCCAAAAAAATCTCTTTAGGAATAAAATATTAAATTCAGTAAGAAATGCAGCTACTCTGATTCGGTAAGAATAAAGAAACTACATTTTAGAATTAATCTAATCAACACAAAACAGCACATCTGAAGCAGGCAAACTAGCTCCCTAATAACATATTTCAATACAATGAAAAGTATCATAGAGACCTTCACATGACAAAAAACTATGCTGTAGCACTAAATCTTCAGCAATAAATGACGTTTCTAAAAGCCAAACATGAGTAGCTAAGGTCCAAGACAATTTCTGAACCAAAGTGAATTAACATTACTTCACTCTCACAAAGGACATTTTAATTTTCACCAATAAAAGTGTAAATAAAACTAAAAATATTTACTGTTGCAGCAGACTGCAGCACATGACAATTATTTCAGTGAATGTTATGTGAGTTTTCTTTCAGCAAATAAGGAATTAGTTACAGATCAAATAAGTATTTTATCTTACTAAATATAATTATCTGAACTACAGAAGGTGTTGTGTCTCTACAGCTGCTTCAATTTGCTTAGTTGTGGCACATTGTTTAGAGGACAAGATCAGCTCTTTGTGTTACTGTATTTTAATAGATTCCCAACTTGTACTGAATGAGAACTCAAAAAAAAAAAAAAAAAACAAAACAAAAACACACAAAAAACCAAACAACAAACCCACCATAAAACCCTCTACATGTATAAAAAAATGATATGGAGTGACAGCTACAAAGAACCTAGCAATCTCTCATTTTTCAATGGGACTGAGTTACAAGATGTCTGAAAGAACTGTAAGGAAAAGAGTGACCTGTACTCATCTCAGCTGTCATTTGTAAATCAGCTAACAATATTTACCACATCTTTCTTTTGGGAGAGGTGACCTCAGAAGCTTCAGTAGTTCTACAGAATAACTTCCCTTGTGCTATGACTTTGATTGGTCCTACTGCAATATTATTTTTAACCTAACACAGCAAAGTATTTTGTTTCAGTATTTTTTATTCCTATAGCAACAGGCTATTGCTCTATTCTAAATAGAGGAACATGATTCCCTTTCCCAATCATGTTTCTGAAAGGTTTCCAAATAAATTATAGATGCTCCTTTTGTTCCAGTGCTCCTGTTCCTCTAAGGACACCAGATCTGTCATGAACATATTTTAGCACATACCCTTAAAACCTATCTTGACCTCGAAATACAGAAATAGTTATATATACACAGAATATCCAAATGAAAGAAACATTGGGGAAAAAAAAAACCCAACAACCAGCCCACATACATAAACTACCATTTAATTAAGTCAAATGAAAAAAAAAATTAATTTTGTTCAAGCATTGAGAATGGTGTGGTGGTTTGACAGGAAATGTGTTTTTTGGGATGCTATGGTTGGGCCAATGGATGTTCAGATTTTAATATTGGCATCTAATATGGCCATTAGGACATGGATCCGCCTCTGAGAACACAGGGTTAAAAGCAGAGCACTTCCCCTGGGAGGGTCTCTTGGGTTCCGGTGAGGAAAGAGTTCGGATCTCTCCCCCAGATCTCTCCCCCGTCCAGCTGCTGCTGCTGGGCGGGAGAGGGGAGCCATGCAGCCGGGTGAGGTAGGCCGAGGCTTGGACCGAGAGGGGAGGTGAAGAGGCCCCCAAGGATGGAAGGGTGGGAGAAGTACCAGGAGGCATCGGGCAGCCCCCCCTCAAGAGAGAGAGAGAGAGAGAGTACAGCCTGTGCTTGAGACTATGTTACCTTGAAACTTGATAACATGTGCCGGCAGCACGGCTGAGAAGGAGAAGCAGAGGGGGGGGGAGGATGCAGCGAGGTGTCCAGGCTGTGGGAGTTCCTGAGAAGGCAGAGTCCGAGTTTTTAACCCTTATTTGGACAATGAAAACTTTGCAGAACATTAACCTTTCCTAGAAGAGAGATAGAGATGAAATGGAAGAAGGAAATGGGCAAGTGTGAGAGAGGTCTGGGCGAGTGAGAAATAGTGGAAGAATAGAGAAGAATCCTAGTGGGAAGAGATGATGGAGTGGCTTTTGCTGGACTCTTTTTGTACAGCCATGGACAGAACCATATTCCTTGTGATACAGAGACTGCATCTAGGGGGAGGCAATGCCTCAGAACCAAGAGGGTTCAGTGTTGGTGCCCCTCGGCCCCAGGGGGTGAAAAATATGGGGGGGACAGGTGTCCCAAAGGAGAGACTGTGGGGACAGGTGTCCCAAAGGTGAGACTGTGCCCTTTTTGGATCAGGACAAAGCATCCTTAAAAAGACAACCCTAGAAGCAGCTCTGGTCCATGTTCAGTGGTGAGAGCACTGGACATGAAAGGAAGAGGTCACGACAGCAGATGTACTCCAGGCAGTGCCACGAGTGACACGGAAACACACGAGGCTTCAGCTGTGTTTCCAGGGGAAGCCCATGGTACAAGAAGGACTCCTCTCCTCTTGATGAACTGAGGATTGATTGTCTGAAGGGTGGTGCTGGACCAAGAGTTGGTGATTTGGGGAATAGATGTATTGTATTGGAATTTGGTGGGGGGAGGAGGAAGTGTATTTGTGGGGTTTTCATTTTTCCTGTGTGTGTTCCTTTTTACATATAGTTGTAGTGTAGTTAATAAAGTTTTGTTTTCTTTATTTCCAAGTGGGAGCCTGCTTTGCTTATTCCTGGTCACATCTCACAGCAGAAACCAGGGAGAGGGTATCCTCATGGGGGCACTGGCATTGTGCTAGTGTCAAACCATGACAAATGGGATTGAGGTGTGTTGTGTTTGTTTTGGGGCAGCTTGACATTCCCATGACTGCATGACTGCGCCCATACTGCAGCAACAACACAAAACTTTTGTCTGTGGTTGTTACAACCATTCCACTATCCTGAAAGCAGGATTCACATTAATATATAAGTGTCCTAGAAACACTAAAGTAATCAATCCATCACTGTCTAAATCTGCCTGAAATTCTCTCTCCTATGAGTAAAGGTTCTGCAATTTACACTTAAAAATTATTAATGGCAGGTCCTTACATGCAAGGCTTCTTTAATAGAATTTATGTAGTGTTAAGCCATATTCTCCAGTGTTTAATATTAGAAGTGAAATTACAAAAAAAAAAAAAAAAAAACCTTGAAACTAAGTTATCAATGCAGTTCTCAGTGACTTTTCTGAGAATAAAGCTATTTTTAGGGAAACGTTCTTAGGCTAATTCGGACTATTTTAATTCTTTTAAACTCAACACTAATTATTTTATCTTGTTGCAATAAAAAGGAAGGACATTACCAGCTTTAAATTTACCGTCTTTTCTTTGCCTTTCCCTTACATTTCATGAAGTTTCACAATTATACTTTATAGACCCTATATTACTTTTCTCTGCTTGCTGTCATGACAAAATCTCACACAAATGTCATGGGAAATAATTTTTATCATTAGTAAAAGTTTTATTAAAACCATTTCCAGATGCATGAAGTACCTAAGTTTTGCTAACTTATCATTAGAACAACAGAGAACAAAAAAAATCTTTGAAAATTAATCTATAGTTTTATTTTAAAATTTAAATCATGGAGATTTTAACTCATGGAGACAAAGCTGTTTACATAGTGTTAGAAAAAAAGAGTACAATCAGACACAAAACCAAAATACAAACTCTAATGAATCATGTCTAACAAGCACAGAAATGGTGCATGCTGAGGTTTGTGCACATAAGATCCCTACCCTAGAGACATTATCATCCCTTCTGTCTGACATCTCAACTGCAAAATCTCAAGGGAGTCATGAACATATGTGCCACTGTAATCACTTAGTTACATTTTGCATGCACATAAATAGATTACCTGCAGTGTTTGCTACTGTTGCACTTAGCAATGTTGGATGATGTATAATTTTGATGCACACCAATGCAAAGCTGGATTTTTAGGCCCAGTGTTTGATATACTAGGTATAGTTGCACCATATATTCTTTCTAGGCAGACAGATTGTTCCTTGCCT
Source organism: Agelaius phoeniceus (assembly GCF_051311805.1). Lineage (NCBI taxonomy): Eukaryota > Metazoa > Chordata > Aves > Passeriformes > Icteridae > Agelaius > Agelaius phoeniceus. The sequence goes on along the minus strand of NC_135301.1, from coordinate 24,330,894 downwards.
TGAAATCTTTACAGCCTACTGCTTGCAAAATTCAGAGGATTTAGCACACACTCATGGTGGGGGGGAAGGCTGAATGATCATCCAGTCTATCCCACCTTCCTCAAGGCAAGACCTCCTAGGTAATCCTGACAGATATCTGTCTTGTCATGCTTAACTTACTTTCATGCAGCTATTCAGGTATGTAGAAAGAGAAATGTGCATACACACACGCCTTCAGATTCAACAAATGGAAGAACACAACACTGACTATCTACTGACTTTGTTATGATGCCGTGGCAAGGTCCAACTGAAAAAAAAGTGACTACAGGAATATGGCCAAAAATATACAATCTAAAGGAGAAATAAAATATGCTATTGTGGCAAGTATACATACAGATATACAAACACACATTAAAAAACAAATGTTAACTAGGAAAATTACTCTTTAACCAATTCTTTATCAACCATCAAATCTATTTTAGATGCAGTGTAGAGTCAAAGAACATATAACTTAGGAGCTTTCCCCCCGTTATTCTGCACTCACAAACACGGTTTTAGGAGACTTCCACCCAAACCAATGAACTGTTTCATTAGTTTACTTCTCACCAAAAAAAACCCAAAAAAACCCCAGGTTGCTTAGCAAAACTTATAATACATAAATAAATGTATTTTATGCTTCACTATACATTTCATCAAACTAAACTGACAGGATTTTCTGTAGTGTGCATGCTTTTTATACTGATTACCTCTTTCAAATCAAACAAAAAATCCTGCACACTAGTAGAAGTATGACTTCCTCAATGACTGTTATTAACAGCTTCATGTCACCTAATTAAGCTATAAATTCAGCAAAAATGAAGAATTACATAATAATGCCATTTCCTCTTTTTGACAAACTTCTCATTATTCAAGGCCCATTTTTGTCAAATGAATCTCCCCGAAGTTAAAGACATTTTTAACACTCTGGAAGTCTTATTAAAAAGGGCCACTAAGCATACTAAAGCACCTTAGAACCCCATAAGCACCATAAAGTTGTGTCTGACAAAATACACAGGAGTACATAAGCCTTCCACATTAGTTACAGGTAAGTACAAGAGTACAAAAATATTAGAGGTCTAACCAGGTCTTTTAAGTCAACTACCAGTGCTATCAGAGGCTCCAGGACCTCTTCCTCCTCCAAGACCTACTCTGCCTTCCTTGAGATGCTATAAATATTAGAGCCCCTCTGCAAATCCTGCATTCAAAGGGCAATCCAAAATCTCCTACAGGTCTCCTTCCGCTCAACATCCAATCATTTTCCCCACCTCTCCTAAATCCCGAGCCTGTTCCAGCACGCGCCCCTACCCCTAAGCTACATAACAGTCCACCGTCCCCCACAACGTTTCTGCCCCAAACCTACAGCAACGCTCACCCAGCAGCATCCTTGCTCCCATCCCACCCGCGCACTAGCGCCACTTAAGTTCCCCTTCCCCATCAACAACCTCCATAGGCCCCCGAATAAGCGGTAGCCCGTCAGCCATCCCCCTACTCAGCGCGCCCGGCCGCACCTCACGGTCCTTGAGGCCCAGGAGCAGCACCTCTTCCATGAGGGTGAGGCGTGTTTCCTTGGAGTCGCCCTTCTCATCGTCTCCGGGCTCGTCCCGGCGGCCTTCATCCTCAGATCCGCCTCCTGCCTCCCGCTCCTTGGCGGCGGAGGCGTAGCGGGAGGCCTCTGTCCGGCGCTGCACCAGCCCGGAGCTACGCTGGGTCAAGGAAGTCATGGCTGGAGGCAGTGGAAGGTCAAAGGCCTGCCACGGGGAGAGGAACTTTGCGGCAGATCGGGAGGGGGAAAGAAGAAGAGACGGCAACCACTCCTGCCTCCGCCCTATCCCCACCGGGGCAACGGCCGGCCGGGGGCAATCATGGGGAGCGGGATTCGGCCGAGGCAGTGGCGGTGGGAGCCGGCGTTCCCCGCCTGCTGCGGCCGAGATGGCGGAGGTGGCTTTTCTTCCAATATGGCGGCGTACGCTGATGTCAGCGGAGGATGTGGTAGTGGCAGGCGGGGGGGTACGATCGGAAAGTTCCGCGGACGGGAGGAGCCCCTCACGGAGCCGGAGCTGTGGACGGAGAGCCTCAGGGATGCGGCCCCCTCAGCCTTAGGGACTGCGGGTGGTGCCGGCTCTTATTGACTATTACTAATCGTTAGCCGGGGCTGTGGAGGACGATTAATCCGATGCTCAGGGCGGAGGGGAAGGGGGGCTGGAGAGCCGGTGCCCGCCGCGGCATAACCCGGGGGCTGGGTAGTACACTCTCATCAATTAGGTTTTTTTAAGTGCTTTATTTACAAATTTACAACCTTAAGTCTGCTGGATTTCACTTGTAGCCCCAAGTCTGATTGCTAGTGCAGCCCCCAGGACTAAATTTTTATATATATATATATAGTGAAAAATGCATGTATTTTATGATTGGCTTTTCGCAAATATTAAAATGAATATTATATGTGTTGTGTTAGAAAGTAATGCTGTATTAATTCTCTTAAGTACTGTGTTAAATATAGTTTTAGGTTATAAAAATTGTTAAAATAGAAACGATGCTATGTAGGATACTTTTTTTAAAAAAGAAAGGACTCGCAGCGAGATAGCAGCCACAGGACACCTAAATCTTTCAGAGAAAAAGAATTTATTGCCCTCTTATCAGAAGAAACGAACTTCTTCCGCCTAGAAGGCAAAGGCGCTGTTAGGATTCGGAGGAAGAAGTTGATGATGACCAGACAGAATCCTGTATTTGAATGGAATTTACGCATCATGTATGAGGTGTATGAATATGCAACAGGCTATTGCTTTTAAGGGTTAATCCTTTGTTAACGGGTGTCCTTTTTCGGGCTCGTGCTGCCCAGAAAAGGTACCCGGACGTCCGTAACTCTTTGTATTTGTTGTCTCATATTGTCCTAATTCAAATTGTCCAAATTATTATTACTCTAATTGTATTACTATTTTTATAACCATTTTATTACTATTAAACTTTTAAAATTTTAAAAACAAGTGATTGGCGTTTTTCATATATGTATATGTATATATATAAACTCAGCAACTAAACTCAGATGAGCACACAGAGCTCTCTACAGTCTTGTCTTTAAACTTAGTAAATGGAGTCCCTCATCTCTGCTGTCCATGAGGCATCTTTTCAAACCTTGAGTCCTTTTGAGCATGGCATGCCAAAAACTCAAAACTACTTATCAGGGCTGAGTCCTATGTATGTTTCTAGGTAGCATATTTTATTAAAGATTAAAAGTGCTTAAGATGCAAAGATTGCCTGTACTTTTTAGTCCACAATTGAGATATTGTGTTTGGCCATATTGAGATAGCATATAGATTTTTTTAAAATAATATGTATCTAAGATATAAATAAAATATTTATATAAAAATAAATATATATTTAGGTGCACCTTGTTTACCAAGAGCTCCAGGTCACTTTGCAAGTCACTCCATTATTTCTCACACCCTCAATTCTTGCATAATCTGCTAATGTGACATGGTGATAATTCAGTATAGCTTCTTCAAGACCATTGATAAAAAAGAATAGCAGACAGACAAAACTGATCCCGAGAGGATCTGAATCACTCACACAAATGTTTGCTGATTCTTCCTGAGAAAAACGCCAATCACTTGTTTTTAAAATTTTAAAAGTTTAATAGTAATAAAATGGTTATAAAAATAGTAATACAATTAGAGTAATAATAATTTGGACAATTTTGATTAGGACAATATGAGACAATAAGAACAAAGAGTTACGGACGGTCCGGGTACCTTTTCTGGGCAGCACGAGCCCGAAAAAGGACACACATTAACAGCGGAGTAACCCTTAAAAGCAATAGCCTGTTGCATATTCATACACCTCATACATGATGTATAAATTCCATTCAAATACAGGATTCTGTCTGGTCATCATCAACTTCTTCCTCCGAATCCTAACGGCATCTTCAGGGCTGAGCAAGGTGGGAAGAAGTTAGTTTCTTCTCATAAGAGAGCAATAAATTCTTTTTCTCTGAAAGATTTAGGTGTCCTGTGGCTGCTATCTCGCTGCGAGTCCTTTCTTTTTTAAAAAAAGTATCCTACATAGCATCGTTTCTATTTTAACAATTTTTATAACCTAAAACTATATTTAACACAGTACTTAAGAGAATTAATACAGCATTACTTTCTAACACAACACATATAATATTCATTTTAATATTTGCGAAAAGCCAATCATAAAATACATGCATTTTTCACAGTTAGTTTAGATAGGCAGTCTGAATTCTCCTTGGACTGTTTTTCTTGTCCCTTTTCTTGGAACCATTCGAACCTGCTCTGGACTGGGACCTGGGAAACACCTAGAGTTTGCACTTTGTGGCCTGCAGCAGCCATTCCCAGCGCCGGAGGGAATAACAGAGTGACCACTCACCGGAAAGAATCTCTGAATTTGTCATCTCTTCAGAGCAGTGAATGAGTTTTGTCATCCGGTATTGTTCATTTTGTGTGCTGGGGAGTGCTTTGCCTGTTAAATAAACAAGTTCTTTCCACTTGTCTCTGAGGGATCCTTCCCGAACCGGTTGGGGGGAGGGGCCGTGTGGGTTTGCTTTCTGGAGGGGCTCCCTTTGGAGGTTTTCTCCCAAATTTGGCCTAAACCAGGACACACTGGAGCACCCAAAACCCGTGCCTGCCCCGCGGGGCTCCTGTAGTTGCTCGGACCATGCCGCCATTTCGGCTGGACAGCCTGTGATCATAACTCAGCCCCATGCTTACCTGAGACCACCCCTCGGCTGCCGGGGCTGCCCGCACCTCCCATCACCATAGAAACACCAAGAGTGCCTCCACCTGAGGCCGAGTGGGCCGGCCCCAAAGAAACACCAGCAACACCATGGAGGTTGGCCACACCTCTGTCGGAGGACGTACCTACACCCTCAATCCAGCCTACGTCAGGGGGCAGGGCCCTGCCCCCAAGCCCAACTCTGGGGAACACAGCCGCGCCTCCAGTGGGAGTGGCTCCGCCCCTGCCTCCATGGACGGGTCTGAGAAACACGTCATCTAGAGCTGCCGCTGTCAAACTCGGAAGCAGAGTGTGGGAAAAATCCCTCCTAAACCCCCCCCCAAGCAATCCACAGAGCTAAAAGGCATGCAGGAGTGTTATACCATAAGAACATTAGTAGACAAGCCTGCCTGAAGAAATGGTTTTGGCCACGTAACATGACAACTACCTCTTGACAGCTAGGAGCAAGCCACCTTCTCACTAAGCCCAGCGGGAAGCCAGCAGCTACTTGCATATGGGCAGTGAAAAGGCTAACAAAAAATTCTAACAGCTCCAACCCAGACAGTACCAATCAAAGCAACACCAAGTTCCTACCCCTCAAACCTCAACAAAGCTTCACAGCCACCGTCTTCTACTGCTTCAACTATACAAAGGTTCTCATATTCCATAGACTCTAATAAACTAATAATGTGTACTAAAACTATAAAAAAGGTGTCACACAAGAGTTAAAAAAATGTGCAACTGTTTACTAAATATACCCTAGGATTCATAGTGCAATATTTAATATTGTTGTTTATGCTTGCTAAAACAAAAATTGATGTCTCTGAGAGCTGATTCTGTCACAGTTACTAAGAAAATATTATGTTTCTGTTTCAAGTATAGTTTGCTGTGTATTAAAAATATCCTAGAATGTATGTTACTAAATTTTCTCATAGTACTCCTACTATTTCTACTTGCAATGTTTCTATTTCAACTTAAGAAATTCAAAGAATTTACTCATCCTAACATTCTAGGTCCACTAAAGCATACATAAAACATTATTTTAGTAATATCATAAGCAAATTTCAATTGCAAAGTTTTTTTGACTGAGAACTTACCACCTATCATCATTTTAAAATACCTAAAAGTAGCCTATTAAATCAATAACAAATTTCTAACTTCTAACAAAAAGAAAAGTATATTACTTGCACTATTACCATAATAACTGAAAATTTTAAATGCCTATATTTCTTTAATTAATCAGAAGTTGTACATGTAAAAAACTTTTTGCACTGGATATTAATATCCTAATAAAAAGTACCTTATTAATACTGTTCACAATCCATATTTTGTTCCTATTTTTTGTTATTAATACAAAAAATGGGGAAAAAGGTTGGGGTGAATGTACACACCCCCTCTAAGTCGTAGGTAATATCATGTTCTAATGTCTTACAATCAATCATATAACAGTACAATAATTCTATGATAAATGGGTTTCAATCAACACTGGAACATGCTGGACACCTAATAGATATATCCAGCCTGCACTACGTTCTGCTCAGAACCACAGACAGTGTCAGCCTGATGTCCCCTCAACAGACATCACAGAGCCGTGTAACCAGAACAATTAATGACTACCTCATAGAAATCTGGGACTCTTGAAGTAACAGTTCATATAAAGACTATTTGTTTACAAACTGCTTGATCTGTTAAGTTTGTTTTTTCTCACAGTTCAAAAGTTGTGTGGAGTGCCCCTGTTCCTAAGAGAAAGGAATTTGATCTAACCCTTCTTGTGTTGCTAATAACTCCTCCCTTGACCCAAACCCTAAACTCCACCCATGATACCCTATAAAACCCCACGACCCTGCCTTTGCCTGGTCTTTCGTCTTCATCCCACCCGTCCTCCCTGGGGATAATAAATGGATTCTTGATCTTTCTGAAACGAAGACCCATCTCGTTTGTTCCCATGCCCGGCACCGGCAGCTGCACTCTCCCTGGACACGATGAACTCAGTTGCAACGCGCTGCAACAAAAGAGCAAGAAGTTCTTGCTCCTCTTAAAACACTCCACAAAAGCGATTATTTCCTTTGTTCTCTTCTTGTTCTAGTGAATTACTTAGGTGGGACTTTTTGCCTTCTGTCCAATTGGGTAGCCTTAGGTTTGAGGTGAAGTTCTAAAGGTCCTATGAGGTGTCTTTTTACCAAATTGAGGAGAGAAACTTCTGGGCTTTTTTCCTTTTTAAGGAGACAAAGGATAATTTGGTCACTCTGTCAACAGGGGGCACATTCCTACATCTCACCCTTTCTATAAATCTAGAAAGGAAAGAGGAGAAAGTGATTTGAAAAAGTCTTACCTTTGTTGACAATTTGTAATTATGCCAATAGTTTTTAAATTTGGTTCTATTTTTTATTGTTTCTAGATTATTCTTCTATCTTAACTTTGGTGAAGTGTTTTCCCAGACAAGCCTCAAGTTTCTGGCTGTATATGATTTGAATATATAAAACTTATAAGCATTTTTAACGTATGATTCAGAGGGAGATTAATAACTTTTTAATACAACAGCAATAACTTACAGAACATTTTCAGTGCAAAACTATTTTTTAAACAATTTTAACTAGAGCAAACTTAGAAAACACAGCCTCTGCTTCTAGCTGTTACTCAGTTGTTTGTATGTTCTTCTGGTGTCTTCTGCTGTTCTTGGATCGGCTGTACCTGTGGTTTGACATTCTTTGCAGGGACCCATCAAAGACCTGCATTTGTAGAAATGCATGCAAACCCCCTCCTCCATGTCACAAGAGGATGGGGTCCTGAAATTTGTCCTGTCTCTAGATCCTTTATGAAGACTGGTGGCCTTTCCTTGAGTTTTGCTTGACTGGTACTGCTGAAATGTCTGAAAATCGGTGGCACCTGCTCCATAAAAGAATTATATAAGAAATTAAAATCATATATAGCTTTATTCAGCCTCTCTATAGTAGACAGCACTTCTGTCCCTCTCTTTTGTCTTTCAAGGATCATTTTCAGTGACCTGTGTGCTCTTTCTACAATAGATTGGCCTGTGGAAGAATGTGGAATACCTGTGGTGTGTTTGATACCCCAGGTTCTGAAAAACTCCTGCAGTTTGTTAGAAGCGTAGGTCGGTCTGTTGTCCATTTTAACTTCTTGAGGAATGCCTAGGGATGCAAATGCTTGTAAGAAATGTTTAATTACATCTCTACTCTTTTCTCCTTGATGTGCAGAAGCAAAAATTGCTCCTGAGAATGTCTATTGATAAGTGTGTATGTTTAAACCGTACAAATGACTGATATTGAGTTATGTCAGTTTGCCATATCTGCAGGCTATTTAAGCTTCGAGGGTTAACACTGGTTGCTATTGCTGGTATGGCTAATTTTTGGCAATCTGGACATGATTGAACAATCGCTTTAGCCTGATTCTGAGAGCTGTTAAACATTCTTACTAAGGCAGGTGCATTTTGATGATAGAAGGCATGGCTCATTCTGGCTTGTTTGATAACATTGGGAAGTGTATTCTGAATTGACATGGCTAACAAATCAGCCATGGCATTGCCTTCTGCTAGGAAACCTGGAAGCACAGAATGTGACCGAATGTGCATTACGAAGTAAGGTTCCTGTTGAATAGAAAGAAGGAAGATTAATTTTTTGAGCAAACCCTATAGCTGGTCATTGGAAACCTCTTTTAGCAGAGACCCTTCTGCTCTCTCCACTACGCCTGCAACATAGAATGAATCTGTTACTAAATTAAGAGGAAACGTGAATTTAGAAAAGACACACAGAACTGCTGTTAACTCTATTGTAGTAGTAAGGGACAGGCGTTCGGAAGATTTCAGGCTGTGACGGAAAATTACAGGAATCCTTCTGCCCCTCTCCCCATAGATAAGGATCACCCTTGGAATGTAGCCAAACAGGTAGCCCCCCTAACCTATGGATGCCAGTAACTTTCCACTCCATACTTACCCTAGAAAGTATAGCCAAACCCCTGTCTGACGTAGAGAAACCCCTTAGTCCATAAATACCCTTGAGACCCCTCAATAAACGCCTTTAACCGTCCACCACATTGGTGTCAGCATCCGTTACTGGCCCCGAGGGATCCCAGAGGGGGGGATCGCCGTGCTGGACTTCGAAACCAGGTCACCGCCGCCGCCTTCCCAAGAAGGCAACACTCTATTATTTTTGAGGAACTGTCTACTTCAGTATCTGATTCCTATTTTTTTGTCTCTGGATTTTGCCAAGCAATCACAGATTTTTTTGATTTCCCTGGACCGTCTGTACAAAATGTGATTGCATCTAGGGGTGCATGACTTCTTAACGGCTTATAAATAAATTTTAGAGATGAATTTAGTAGCTCATGTTTGGGACAATTGACTGATATTTTCCCTGTAAAATTTTCTAGGGCAAATTGCATAACCTCTGAATTTTGAATTACCATTCTAAATAGATGGATATGACAGGCAGAAAGATTTCTGCAAAATCCTTTCCTGAAAGGGAAAACATTCAGGATCTAGCCTTTATAATAAATTGTGATATAATTCCAGGGCAAGTTGTTATAGTTTTAGCCAGCTGTTGAGATAGGAAAACCCATTCTAAGATTATCAGGTGGTCCTTCTCTAGATCCCACTGGAATATTAGACCATGAAGCTGTGGACTCTCCCCTAAAACTGCAAACAAAAATGACAAGTTAGGATTATATTGATGAGCCTGGCATGATTGGATTGTTTGCATCACTTTATCTAAAGCATTTTGGGCTTCTTTGTTGAATCCTCGTGGTGAATTTAAAGCTGTGTCTCCCTTCAATAGATTGGACAGTGGGGCTAAGTCCTGGTTTGAAATGCCTAGCAGTGGATGAAGCCAGTTCAGACTCCCTACCAGCTGCTGTGCTTCATTCAGTGTTTTTGGATTTCTCTTTAGTTGGAGTGGTTGTGGAGTCACAATTTGTTCTGTGATTCTGTATCCTAAATATTTCCAGGGAGGAAGTGTCTGTATTTTTTCCTTGGCTATTGTGAATCCTGCTTTCTCCACTGCTGAGATGACCTGATCTGCTGTCTCCTGCATTGATGCTTGGTCCTTTGCTGCTACTAAAATATTGTCCATATAATGCAAGATGAGGGAATTTGGGTATTGTACACAAACTGAGGAAAGGACTTCTGCTACATACCACTGGCATATAGTCAGAGAATTGTGCATACCTTGAGGAAGTATGAGCCAATGGCATCTTTTTAAAGGGGCCTCCTGATTTATCGATGGGATGGAAAAGGCAAATCGTGGTGCATCTGGATGCAAATGAATATTTAAAAAACAGTCTTTTAAATCAATAACAGTTAACTTCCAATCCTTTGGAATCATAGTGGGAGAAGGTAAACCTGGTTGTAAAGAATCCATTTCTTGAATTACTTCGTAAACCTTTCTGAGGTCCTGCAATAACCTCCATTTCCCACTGTTTGGCTTTTTAATTATGAAAACTGGAGTGTTCCAGGGGCCGGTAGTTGGAGTTAGGTGACCTTTGTTTAACTGTTCCTGTACCAACTGCTCTAATACAAGTTTCTCTTCTGGTAAGGGCCATTGGCTGACCCAGACAGGTGTATTGAATGTCCATGTCAGTTTTAGAGTGTTATGTCCATCACAAGCCCTTGTTAAAAATTGGTTTCTATCCTCAGACTCCATTGAGAGAGAATGTCTCTTCCCCAAAGAACTATATCAGCTCCTACTATGGATGGTTTTGTGGTGGCAACATGACCTTCGGGTCCCTCAAATGTGACAGAGTGTAAGCTACAAAAGCTTTCACAGTGATCACCAATGCCTTCCAGTTGATCCAGCGTGGGTACAATGGTCCAGCCCTGTGGACATTTCGATTTCGATATCAGAGTGATGTCAGCTCCAGGATCTATCAGGCCAACAAGGGTGCTGGTTTCCCCGAGATGCTTCAGAACACAGGTGAGTTGAGGCTGCCCATGGCTGATGTGCCTGGTCCAAGCGATGAGTTATATGTTGCTCCGTGACTCTGGTAGGAGAAAAACTTGTGCTATGATTAGTCCTTTAGGTAGAAAATATGGAGGGTCTGGACATAAAGCTAATACAGTGATTTCCTGTGAGCAGGTGACAGATAACACTGTTGGAATGATATAGAAACCTTCTGCACAAGATCGGTTCACTCACACTATTAAGAACTGACGTGGTTGTGGTTCTGTCCTGGTTTAGGGCAAATTTGGCAGAAAACCTCCAAAGGGGGCCCCTCCAGAAAGCAAACCCACACGACCCAACTGGTTTGGGAAGGATTTCCTCGGAGAGAAGTGGAAAGAACCTGTTTATTTAACAGGCAAAGCACTCCCCAGCACACAAAATGAACAATACCAGATGGCAAAACTCATTCGCCGTTCTGAAGAGATGACAAATTCAGAGAGTCTCTCCTGTGGGTGGTTGCTCTGTTATCAGTCCCTCCGGAGCTGGGAAAGGCTGCAGAGTAGGCCCTGGCAGGCTACAAAGTGCAAGCTCTTGGTGTTTCCCTGGGTCCCGGTCTGGAGTAGGTTCAAATGGTTCCAAGAAAAGGGAAAGAAAAACAGTCCAGGGAAAACTTGGACTGCCTCAGCTAGCTAAATTAACTAACTAACTAAAAAGCAAAAGGAGTGTGGTGTTCTGCCCCATCCGTGCCCAGACAAGAACAGTGTGCCAGCAGACTGTGGAGGAGTGAGTCCAGTCCCTGATAACAAACTCTGTGCTTCTTCTTCTCCCCACCTTCGCTGTCAGCCAGTCTTGAGAGCACAGAATATAATATCCAGCATAAACAGAACACACGATTGGGGATACAAGCATCATAACATCACCCTAGGACACCCAGTCTTGCCCTCTATTCCTTGTCTTACTTTACTTGTGATTCTTAAGGAAACTGCCCCAATACCTCTTACAGTTCCTTGTGTACTTCCCTTCAATAGATGCTTGTAATTCTTGCTTATTAAGACAGGAAAGAAACTCCTTGAGCTGGCTGGTGGAAGCTTGACTCTACTTTTTGGACGTCTTGTTGTTTCTCTGGTTATCTCTTGGTCGTTGCTTGAGAGTCAATCTCGTTTCACCCAGCCTGGATGTTATAGTCCATTCCTTGGGTTCTTCTACTGGCCCTTTGACTCTGTTGGCATGAATTCATCCCGGCTCTGCAGTTCGCACAGCCGATTCGATGGTAAGCAGTACCTGAAAGGGATCTTCCCACTGAGGAGTTAGAGGCTGATCTCTCCATGACTTGATCATTACTTAATCCCTAGGATTAATATTACGGATTCTGAAATCCAGGGTGGTAGTTTGAGGAATAGCCCTGATGGGTTTTCTCCTCAAGCCAGGTTTTATGAGCTCTCAAAGGACCTATCACACCCAAGATAGCCCAGCTACCTCAAATGACATAAAATTAGCAGGATGACTTCTGAGGTAGTATTGGAAACAGAAAAGTTTTATTAAAAGGCAAAATAACAAAGCTCTTTACAGAGAAAACCCGAGCCGGGGCAAGAGGTTCTTGCTCCTTCTAAAACACCCCACAAAAGTGATTATTTCCTTTGTTCTCTTCTTTTTCTAGTGAATTACTTAGGCGGGGCTTTTTGCCTTTTGTCCAACTGGGTAGCCCTAGGTTTGAGGTGAAGTCCTAAAGTGCCTATGAGGTGTCTTTTTACCAAATTGAGGAGAGAAACTTCTGGGCTTTTTTCCTTTTTAAGGAGATGAAGGATAATTTGGTCACTCTGTCAACAGGGGCCACAATACTACATAGCCCCTTTGTCCTGGATTTGCTATATGATGCTTCTATCCCCAATCATCTGTTCTGTTTATGCTGGGTAATAAGTTTTGCACTTTTAAGACTTGTTCCAAGAGCGAAGGGGGGAGAGAAGAAGCCCGGAGTTTGCTATGAGAAACTGCACTTTCTCCCCCACATCATGCTCCTGGACTGTGTTGTCTGCGGACGGACAGACAGACAGCGGGACAGCTCTCCTTTGCTTTTTAGTTAGTTTTTAGCTAGCTGAGGCTGAGAAGTTCCCTAGACTGTGGATTTTCCTTTTTTTGGAACTGTTTAAACCTGCTCTGGACTGAAAACCCAGAAGAGCACCAGCAGCTCGCACCTGCAGCCCATCAGGCCGGGCCTGGGCTGTGGCATTTCCAGCACCGGAGGGACTGATAAAAGACTGAGTGAGCTGAGCTACAGCTCATGAAGGGGACTTTCTGAGTTTTTCATCTCCTTTGGAGCAGCACGATGTTTTATTGTTTAATATTGTTCATTTCTTTTGTGCTGGTGAATGCTTTGCCTGTTAAATAAACTGTTTTTTCACTTTTCTCCAAGAAAATTTTTTTCCCAAAGCAATTGGGGGAGGGGCCTCTTGAATTTGTTTTTCTAGAGGAAACCCCTTTAGAGGCTTTTCTCCCAAAATTGCCCTAAACCGGGACACCCCTTATGTCTTAGCTCTTCTAAGGTTTGTGCTAGAGATATAACATATTTCTTGGCATTGGCTTCCCCTTCCTCATATGTCGCTATAGGACACAAAAGAACACACGCTCACACCGTTCTCAAGGTGAAAGAGAAAAAAGGGACGTTTATTTTCTGACTCCAACATTTATAGTTTTTCAAAAGTGACAGTGGATTGGAGGGTGACAGTGGCACCTCTCCAATGCCACTGGTTAAACCAACAGTCCATCAACTCTCTCCTCCTCCATAAAGGAATGCAAAACAATGAGTTATTTACAGAAAGTGTGTGAGAAAATTCACTACAAGAATGTCAACATCAGAAGGCTTAGAAAATCTTAAAAACCCAGGGTGACACTCATAGGTGGCAACTTTCTGGGGCAAGGTCAAAAACGGTAACCTAAACATTATTTCATAGTGTGAGACCCCCAGATCTGACCAGGGTTGGGTTCTAATTCTTAACAGGGCTAAAGGGAGACATTTTATCTGTGACACCTGAGTTTCAATCAGCAGCTTAACTAGAGTTCTTTTAAGAGCTTGATTCATCTTCTCAACATGACCAGAACTCTGTGAATGCCATGGAGGGTGTAACTCCCATTTTACTCTCAGGGCTTGAACAACTTTTTGCAATATCTTAGATGTGAAATGAGTTCCTTGGTCTGAATCAGTCTGGTTCACTTTCTCATATTGGGAAATTATTGATTCTGGAAGTGTTTTACTCACAATATTGTTATTGGCTTTAACAGTGGGTACTGCCTCTACCCAATGAGTCAAGTGATCTACTACCTACTATCACTAGCAAAAATTTCTACCGTTGTATCTGGGGAAGCTCAGTAAAGTCTATTTCTATGTCTTGAAAGGGCCGTAAGGCTAGTTCTCACCCTCCTCTGGGTGTTTTCCTCATGACTTTCTTATTCACTTGTTGACATATCACACACTGTTCAGTTACTTGCTTAGCTATTCCAAATATTCCTATGCAGCCCTAGTCCCTTAGGAATTGATTGCTTAATGCTTGAGTTCCCCAATGTGTTGCCCCATGTATGCCTTCTTGCATTTTCTAGGCAAGGGATTTATTCAACATTTGCCTTCTATCTGCTAATCTCCACTTCCCCTCGTTATCTTTCTTGGGTCTTATTTTAAGGAGTTCTTTCTCTTCTGTCTCACTGAATATGGGGACATTTTACATTTCTCTCATGGGGGTTAATACCATCATTAGTTTTTCTGTCCCTGATTCAGCTGGATTTGTAGCTTCTAAATCTGCTAAATTGTTCCCTCATGCCTCTTGAGTCACCCCTTTTTGATGTCCTTTAACATATACTACTGCCATTTCTTCTGGTAATTGTAACATTTCTAACACTTCTAAAATAAGTTTTTCATTAATCAGTCCCTTTCCCTTTGAATTTAATAGCCTCCTGTGTTCTCAAATTTTTCTAAAAGTATGCACTACTCCAAAGGCATATTTTGAGTCTGTATATATTGTTCTTCTGTGTTAATTTTTCTAGAACTTGTTTTAGGGCATATAACTCACATGCTTGGGCTGACCAGTTAAAAGGTAACTTTCCCTTTTCTATGGCCACTAACTCTTCATCTACTATAGCGTACTCAGACACTCCGTGAGCCTGGATTACCCTTGAGGATCCATCAATGTACATTTGTTTTCCACCTTGGAGTGGTTGATCTGTTAGGCGCTATCTTACATTAGTTTGATGGCTTATAACCTCTTGGCAATTATGTACTAGTTCCTCACCCGGTTCTCCATACAAAAACTGGGCAGGGTTGAGTTGGTTGCTTAGGATTAGCTCTAAATCATTATCTATTAAGATGGCTTCATATGTTAACACTCGGGAATCGGTAAGCCATTTCTCAGCCTTTTGGCTTAGGATACTTCTAACTGAGTGTGGGATATGTATTTTCAGTTTTCCCCAAAAGGTTAATTTTTTGCTTTCTTCTATGTGTAAGGTGGTTGCTGCCACCACCTGAATGCAGGTTGGATACCCCCGCTGACAGGGTCTAGCAGTTTTGATAGGTAGGCCACTGGTTTCTTGGATCCTCTTCAGTCCTGGTCTAATACTCTATATGTGCTACCCCTTTTTTTATATCTACAAACATAGAAAGGTTTGTCAAAGTCAGGAAGACTCAGTGCCGGTGCATTGACTAATTTTTGCTTTAAAACTTCAAACTTTTGCTCATCTTCTTTTTCCCACCTCATCTCTTCTTCTACCAACTTTTCATACAAGAACCTGTCGGCCTGCATGTATCCTTCAATCTATAGCCTACAATACCTCAAAAATCCTAAAAACTTTCTAACCTCCTTCTTAGTTTTTGGCCATGGAAGTGAGACTATCCCCATAACTCTCTCAGGGTTCAGTTGCCAGCTCCCTTGACAAATCACATGTCCTAGGTATTTTACTTCCCTCTCTACAAATTCAAGTTTCTCTTTTGCTACCCGAAGTCCTTGGTCCCCCAGAAAATTTAACAATGCTATGGTGGATTCCTGAACTTCTTTTTCTTCCCGTCCTGAGAGAAGCACATCATCTACATATTGGATAAGTTTTATCTCAGGTTTGATGGAGAACAGTTGTAGCACGTCTCCTAGTGCTTGACCTAATAGGTTTAGGGATTCGGAAAACCCTTGGGGTAACCTAGTCTACCAAAGCTGTTGCTTCCTCCCTCAGTCAGGGTCCTCCTATTCAAAGGCAAATATATCTCTACTTTCCACTGCTAGTGAGCAAGCCCAAAAAGCATCTTTTAGGTCTATCACACTAAATCACTAGTGTGATGGGGGAATATTACTCAATAGTGTATGGTGGTTAGGCACTACTGGGTATCGATTCACTGTTCGTTTATTCACTTCTCTCAAGTCTTGGATAAGACTGTAAATCCCACCTGACTTCTTTACTGGTAATATGGGTGTATTATGGGGCAGACATACATGGTTCTAAGGTTCCTTCTTCAAGTAGGTCTTGAATCACTGGCTGCAGTCCTCATCTCCCTTTCAGGGAGAGTGGGAATTGTCATACACGAACTGGATGGTTTTCATTAACTATCTTTATTACTATAGGTTTCATGTTTAATTTACCTTGTTTTTTTGGTTTTGCCCATACTATTTTATTAATTTCTTCCTCATCTTCTTCCCTTTATTGGAGAAGCTTAACTACCATTTTTCCGTCCTCTGGGAGCACTCCAATGTCTAACTGCACCTGTAAATCCCATCAGAATAAATTTCACCCTGCTTCTGGAACTAATAAAACATCCTCAATTCTTATTTTATTTGTCCCTTCAAACTTTACCTCCTTTGTAACTGAGACTTTGAACCCTTCCACTTTTGTACCTACTACTTGCACAGTATCTTGACCCTTTTTGCACCCCTTAGGAATTTTACAAACACAAGATCTTTCAGCCCCCGTGTCTACTAAGAATTCAAACTCTTCCTCCTGGGGACCTATTTTTAAAGTTATCAAGGGCTCCTGATGGTATTCTGTCCCCAGGAGGTAGAGCCCCTGACACCCCTAGTCTTCTGCTTTTCCTTTTTGCTCACTCTCATAGACTCTCAGGTCCTTTTCCTTTTGGGAGCAATTTTTTCTCATATGCCCATTCTCTTTACAGTAAAAGCAAACTGGTCCTAGGTTCCCTTGTTTCTCAAATTCTCCTTTTTGTTTCCAGTCCCAAGGAGCTGCATCCCCCCTCCATCTATCTTCTCTCATTAAGGGTCCCCTTCCCTTACATAGGGTGTTCTTTATATGCTGGTTTCTTTCTCTAATGGCAGTTACTATTACCTTGGCTTTTGCCTTGGCCTTCTCTTTGTCCCTCTTTATATACACCTTCTGTGCCTCTCTTAAAAGATCTTCTAATCTCCTTTCTTGCCAACCATCTAACTTTTCTATCTTTCTCCATATATCTGGCCAAGCGTGAGTGATGAAATTTATCTTTAGCAAGATCTGTCCGGCCACTGTATCAGGGTCAAACTCTGAATATTGCCTCATATTTTCTGTCAATCTTTCTAACCACTCTGTTGGAGTTTCTTCCTTCTTTTGCTGCTCATCAAAAGCTTTACAAGCATTTTGATTTCGTGGAGCTGCTTCTTTGATACCTCTTATAGTTAATATTCTATACTCCTCCATGTCTTGCTTTCCCCCGGTGCTGTTGTGGTCCCAATTAGGGTGCACTGTGGGCATTTTCAGGTCCCCAGGAAGTCCCTGCATATGCTCCCTTTCCCATATCCATATCTCAGCTGCCCAGATTGTCTCTGTCTCTCTGGGAGCCTCTCAGGAACCCCGGCCAGCCCCGAGTCAGCAGACAGTGAGGGGGCAACCCCGACACAGCCAACAGCGGGGAGACACTCTCTCGTGCCCCGAGGGTACTGAAGGCAGCTAGGCTAGTCGCCTTTGCAGCAGAAGGGACGCTAGAGACATCAGTAGAAGATAAATGGGCCGACTCTTAGCAGGGGTTAATCCAAGGTTTTATTCTAGGAGTCCCGGAGGAGCCCCTAGACCTCAGGGGGCCTCCTGCTGAGAGCTCCGGGAGAGGTGCCAAGGTTACATTTAAATGGAGGTGGAAACCAAAAGTAGATAACATTTTACTAACCAATAAGTGACCCTAAGGGATGGATACTGGGGAATGGACATTTAGGACAGTGTATGGGGTAACACTTGGGGATTGACCCCTAGCCTCTGGCTAATCACTCGATGTTCTGGACCGAAACTTCTAGATGGAGGGGATGGGATGCTGAGTGATTGACAGAGAGCCAGGGTGGGGATTTGGGGATGATCTCAGCAAAGGAAAGGGATTACACAGGTAAAGGGAGGGGGGTACAATCTGGGGTAAACCATTTGGGAAAAATACAGGGATACAAAAGCAAAACTATTACAAAGTATTACAAAGTATAAAAACAATACTACAACACCAGATCATCTGCCTTTCTTCTGGTGTAAATAACATGTTCATTACTGATTGCATCTCTTCTCATGTAAAAATATTGGGCTCTAGAAGATGGTCTAACTGTTCTGCTAATCCAGTGGGGTCCTCTAGTAATCCTTTCAATTCTTTCTTGAACATTCTCACGTCAGAGGAATTGAGTGGTATGGTTATGAATACAATTCCTCTCTTCACCCTACCCAGTGGTACTTCTTTCATAGGATATTATCCCACTGCTTGGCTCCCATCCCTTGATCTGCTTTCCTCTTGTTGTGCCACTCTGTTTCTAGTGTTTTGGCTAGGCCCATCAAGGGGCAAGGGAGGTGTGGTTGGGGCTAATGTAGGTGGAGGGGGCAAGTGTTCTAACGGGTCCTATTCTTTATTTTCTGATACTTTCAACACGCTCACCTTCAAGGGTGAAGTCTCCCCTTCCCAGCAGGCAGCATGGTTACTTGCTTCCTGATTGAATGGTTTCTTAGCTCTTACATAGATGTTTAATGCCCAGCATATCCATCCTTCATCTGATCTATATCTCGGCCAGTGTACATGATCGCTCCTAATTTCCCTTTTAGTTAATTCTTCCATGCAGTACTGTATCATTTTGAGCTCATCTTTATCTCTGGTATTGGGGTCATATTTCCACCGGGCTAGTTTCCTTCTCAGTGGGCTATCTGTTGGTATACCTATTGGTAGCTCCTCACTTCCTCCTTCCTCCTCGGGGGATTCCTTACTTGTTCCCAATCCCATCTCAACAGATAACCACAGGCCCTCCCAACAAGGCCCGCCTTCTTAAGAAGGGAAAAGGAAAATAGGGAAGAAAAAAAAAAAAAAGAGAGCAAGGTGAGGAGGAAAGAGAAAGAAAGGAAAAAACTTTACCTTTCTTCCGAAAAGTAAAAAAACCTTGCTTATGATCTAGTCCCACAGCCTTATGCTGGCAGGTATTACAGGGGACCTGGTATGACCTGAAGTCTGCCCCGCTCCCTGCCCAGCAAGTGACAGCCCCGCCTCACTTTTGGCCAGGCTCAGCACATGGCAGCCCTGCCCCTGGCCCAGTTTGGCTTGTGGCAGCCCTGCCACCAGCTTGCCTCGGCTTGGCTCAGCAGGGTCTGGAAATTATAGCGCTGACAGCGCACCAGAAGCCCACCCCTGCTCTTAGCGCAGCGTGAGCTGACACACCACATGGTGCAGCCCACTGGCTCCCCTTGTGCTGGCGGGCTGGGAGAATTACTGCGACTCCTTGCCCTGACACAAGCGCAGTCTCCACCAATGGGCGACCCCCACTGCAAACCTGGGGACTCTCAACACGGCATCCCCCAATGCTCCTGAGTCCCCGCAAGTCCTTCACGCGTCCCATGGGCACGGGTCCCTGCTTTCCACAGGGTCACCGCTTTCCTCCCCCCACATGTCCTGCCATTTTTTTCTGACTGTCCACTATCCTGAAGCTTCATCAGACCAGGACAGGTCCGTGTATTACTTTTCTGAAGCTGACGTTTATGCACCCGGATTACAGAATTAGAATCTGGCCAAAAATAGTTATGAGGATGGTACTCACCTTCCCTGTCGTGAACGGCGGAAGAAATGCCTCACACAATATGCGTGAATGGCAAATCCCAAAGTTTATTGAAAGCTCACACATATTTATATTGGTGTTAATGAAGCTTATACATATTGCAAAAGCTGAGCTCATTATTGGTTAAAGCACACTTAGATCAACCACACCTACTTCTATGCTCTAATGATTATTTTGTTTCTATGTTTGCATTCTTCTAGCTTCTCTACCTAGGATATCTACATTTTCTGGCAAGCAATTTTCTCCCCCATCTTCCCGTTTCAGAGAAGGTCACTATGACCTTTGTCAGTGATTGGACACTGGTTACATAATCCCTAGCTTGTTTCTCCTATCCTTATCCAACGGTATCACATCGAAGTGGCTTTTCTCAGCTAGCTAATTATCCAAAAAGCTCTCTACACTTCCCCTTCCCTTTTTTTTGTTATTCAGTCTCTTAGTGTCCTGATGTCCTCTGTATTTCGACCTGCAACCACTGGTAGTCCTGGGAGAGTCCAATAGACCTGCTGAACTTGTGGCAGGGTGTGCCTCTTTCGAAAACTCCTAGGGCCATGGAGGCGAGGTGTATATCCCGGTCCATCCCCATTTGTGAGAAATGATACTCACTTTCAAAAAAATTAAAAAGGTTTCTTAAAACCTTATCAAAAATACAACAGAAGACTGAATAAGGAAAAATTACAGTGCTGGGAGCAAAGGATTCTATCACCATGTGCTCATCCACAAAATGGATGTTCTGCCTTTTATACCTCTAGCCCCTCCCAAAGTCTTGTCAATTGACTCTTTCTTCACTGTCCAGTGGTGGAGGTCACTTTCTTACATCTTGATTGGAGGTCAGGTGCTACCATAGTGACAAGCCAACCCTCCCAAAAGCCCCTACTACTAAGGCCATCCCGTGATAACATTGCAAGGGGGAGGGGAAACATAACTATACATCTACGAAACTTCTCGTAACATATACTTAATATTCACTCTTTAATTGTGAGAGTCAACCATCACATTACTCATCTAGAACATGATGATCTAATTTGGAAACTGGATTAAACTGCACAGATTAGCATGCTTCCAGTATAAAATTTATCCCACTAATCGTCTCCCAGCAGATGTGTCTTCATGCACCATTAAGATTTAATAATAGTACAGACACACTTGCAATGATTTCATTGCCGATATCGAGATTGGTATAATTGCTATCTCTCTGCATCTTAAAATACCAGTTCACAACCAGAACAAAAGAGAAGCTCAGGTTATGAATGAATGGTGAAAGCAATGAAACATCCTTGGATGTTATAAAAAATGGTTAATTTCTTAGAAAATAATAGTGGTTTTCAATTACTTTTCAAGGACACGGGCTGTGCAAATATCTAATTTATAAACATAATGATGTAACTTCCCACATTTAGGTAGAATCCTCTCTTATTTCAAGCAAGAGGCATACTGATTACTATTTGGGGGTTAGCTTTCTCAATAACTTGTTTTGCTTGCTGTGGTTCTGTGGTTTTACTCCAGCCAGCAGCCAAGCCCTGTGCAGCTGCTCATTCATTTCCCCACCAGTGGGATGGGGGAGACAATCGGAAGGGTAAAAGTGACAAAACTCATGGGTTGAGATAAAGAAAGTTTAATAGGGAAAACAAAAGCCACATGTGCAAGCACAGCAAAACAAGGAATTGTTGCCCTGGTTCCCATGGGCAGGCAGGTGTTCAGCCACCTCCAGAAGAGCAGGACCCCATCACGGCTAATGGTTACTTAGGATTTTTTCTTTTATTTTCTTTTTTTTCAGGGAATTTTTCTCTCATTTGTTGCCTAAGAGATGGGATAGGAGGGTACTTAAGAGACAAAAGATGTGTCCAAGGGGGGAAAGGGTGCAGTTTGCTGCAGTGTCTTAGCTGGGGAGTCAACTTGGTAGCTGGAGGGCTTTCTATTGGGAAGTGCAGAGATACTACTACTCTGGGGGTCAGGGGTTGGGCTCAGCCTACTCTTGCTCTCTTGTTCTTAGGATCGGAGGAGGGAAGGTTGGTGGTTTTGGTGTCAGACTGTTGCTGCCCTCAGGATTCGCTGCCACTGCGGAGTTTCATCCTTCACTGCTTCTCCTTAGCGTGGGTGAGCCTTCACTCGCAAGTAGTCATTGAACTGGGACCTTTTCAACACCTGACCTCACTGGTGTGAAAAAGAGAGTTCAGGATAAAGAATTTTTGTAAAGTTTAATAAGGAATTAAAAAAAAAAGAGACAAAAGTCCAGTGCTGGGGTGCTCCTGGCGAACATCCAAAGAACACACTGGGCATATACAGACAGTGTTATCTTTATATGGTTACATCACTGAGGTATATGCATATTCATGTGTGTCATACATTAATCAAACATTCTTGTGAGCTTTCTGATGTTTTTGGAACTCCTTTGTTTGGCTTCTTCACACTCTGGCTTATCTGCATGACATCCTGTGTGTCAGGTTGTAAGAAACGACCAATCACTTTAAAAAATTTTAAAGGTTTCTTAAACATTAACAAAAAATACAACAAAAGGATTACATAAGGAAAAATAACAGTGCTGGGATGGAGGAATGTGCCCCCTGTTGACAGAGTGACCAAATTATCCTTTGTCTCCTTAAAAAGGAAAAAAGCCCAGAAGTAAAGACACCTCATAAGACCTCGGGGACATCTACTCAAACTTAAGGATAGCCAACTGGACAGAAGCCAAAAGGTCCTGCCTAAGCAATTTACTAGATAAAGAAGAGAATAAAGGAACTAATCGCTTTTGTGAAGTGTTTTACCAGGAGCAAGAGCCTCTTGCCCCTGGCTCGGGTTTTCTCTGTAAAGAGCTTTGTTATTTTGCCTTTCATTAAAACTTTTCTGTTTCCAACACTAGCACAGAAGCCATCCTGCTGATTTTATGCCATCTGAGGTGGCTGAGCTATCTCAGGTGTGATACATTTCTCCAAGAGCTCATAAGATCTGGCTCGAGGAGATAATTTGTAACACTGGGAGCCCAGCACCCGCGCCCCTGCCCCCCCTGCCCCGTGGCTGCCAGCCACGTGGCTCATCTTCAAGATCGATGCTTTGCCTTTTATATCTCTAGCGCCCTCCTAGAGCCTTGTCAGTCAACTCCTTCCTTGCCATCCAGTGGTGGAGGTCACTTTCTTACATTCTGATTGGAGGTCAGGTGTTTACCATAGTAACAAGCCAACCTTCCCAAATGCCCGGATTACAAAGACCATCCCGTGATATCAATACTGGGGAGGAACACGTGGTAACATAACTATACATTTATAAAACTTCTCTTAACATACATATAATGTTCACCCCTTAATTGTGAGAACCAACCATCTCATTACTCATCTATAACAAGGTCAATATATTTTATTTCTTCTTGTGTCTCCATCCTGCTGTTTCACATCCTCTGATAAGGATTTAGTATGTCTTCCTTAAATTTAACATGGTATTCTCTAATTGTCCTCTGGTGCTCTGGTTTGTGTCACGATTATCTTATCACTTGGAGGATTCAGTCAATGAAAAGGGGAACAACATGATCACTTTATACCATTTGTTTGGTTACATAGAGGTATTTTAACACCAAGAGTTCAGCTAAGGCCTATAATATAGTATATTCACCCCACTAGTATTTCTACAAACTATGCAGTACATACTTACACTTATAGATTTTGTTCTACTGACAAACAGCTAAATAAAGGCATACATGATATTATATCTGAATACTTATGCTCAATGCAAAAACTAATATGTAAATGCAAAAGCCAATATCATATTGCAGTCCTCTTTTTTAACAATTCCTCCCCTTTTTCTTTCTTTCTGCATTTGGCTTGAGCTACTACTTTTGCACTTCTATATTCTTGGCATATTGATACTTTTCATAGATTCTACATGCTTTTCCTAAGCTTGTGCCATCTTTTGCCCTTCTTAACACCATCATGTTTTGTTTTCCCCCTACGGTTCCCAGTTCTGGATTGGTGGGGATTGTCATCACTTGCATGATTTGAACCACATAGAGAATTAATCGGATTAGGCATGGGATTAAACATGGAAGGAAAATCAGGCTCGTTATTCCACATAACACTACAAATCCCACATTCTTCCACCAGGTTATTCCAAAGAAGTTTTCTAACCATCCTTTTATTCATTATAGATTCCTGTGGAAGGGGTAACAGCGGGCCTGTTAGCTAAAGGAGCGAGAAGAAGCTGAGAAGCAAAAAGAAGCTGATAAGGAGCTCTCTCCAAGGCTGTAACCAAGGAGACCAAGAGAAGTGAGGAATTGAAGAAAGATAAGAAGAGAACTTTGCAGCTGGACGAAGTATTTTTAGAAAGTTAGTTGAAGTCACTGTAACTTTTCACCAATAGTGTTACGTTGATTTATTGTAGCCAATAGTTAGGGTAGAAGAAGCATAAACAATTTGAAAGTGTATAAAAGGTCAGCCATGTTCAATAATAAAGAGTTGCCATCTGAGACTGCTTGTGGTCTCTTGTGTCATGACCACCTTGACAGCGACAGATTCCCATTTCTGGATGGGTACATGGGCTATTTTCCAGATGTTTTTAGCTATATCCAAAACTGAATGCACATTATCATCAATTTGTAAGCAACAATTGGATGTGTTAAATTTCTGCATACCCCCCCTTATTCTGCTAATAAATAGTCCAGAGCTAACCGATTTTGATATACAGCAGCTCTGGTTTGTCTTTGTTGACTGACTATTAATTCCATGGCCCCAGCTGTTTCATTGGTTATGATTTCTACAACTGCTTGGAGTCTTATGATGCGATTTGGCATATAAATTGGGGTTCGATATCATCACATGGCGTCCCCCTTGTGGTAATAATTAGCATTGACTCCATGATTCCAGAAGGCTGATCAATCGCTTTATTATACTATACTTATTAAGAAACTCATCCTCCTTTACAGACAGTCTGATATAGACAGACCAGATTGGTCAATTGAATCCAAACACCATCACCAGTGGCCAATTAAGAAATCACCCTTTGGTAAACAAATCTCCATAACACATTCCACATGTTCACAACAACAGGTGCAGCAAGTGAAGATAAGAATTGTTTATCATTCTTTTCTCTGATCTTCTCACAGCCTTCCCCAGGAAAATGCCTGGGAAAGTTGTGCCTGCTGCTCTCTGTGGAGAGAGCTGTGGCCACAGTTCTATATCTACAACTCCCATCTTGTGCCCAGGTAGCTGGACCATATGTCTGTATTATTCGTTCAGGAGGCCACTCCTCATTGCCCCACTTTTGGTGCTCTCCAATTTCTCCAAGTAGTTCCCTTTTTTTTCTCTTTAAAGCATCGTATACTGGGACTCCCAAATTATTGCTGTCTTGGTTTGGCAGTAGGAAAAATCCTGGTCGTATAATTCTTAGAGTGCAGCTTCTTTTCCAAGTTTTGGATAAGCCCTTTTCCCACTGTCCTAGGGTGACGTTATGATGCTTGTATCCCCATTCATGTGTTCTGTTAATGTTGGATATTATGTTCTGTACCTTTAAGACCGGCTCTGAAGAGGGAAAGTTTTGTTTTGGTTTTCTTATCAGCCTGGCGGGACACAGAGACTGCAGCTTTGGCTTTTGCTGCTTTTGCTTTTTGCTTTTGCTCTCTCGCTCTTGCTTGCTTCGCTTCTGCTTGCTTTTGCTCTTTAGCTAGTTTAGCTAAACTGTCCAATTTCTCCCTGGACGGTTTCTCCTTTCCTTTTTCTGATCACTTCTAACCTGCTCCGGACTGGGACCTGAGAAACACCAAGATCCTGCACCTTCTGGCCTGCAGCAGCAGCCCCAGCGCCGGAGGGACTGAGAACAGAGTGACCACCCCCGAGAGAGACTTTCTGAATTTGTCATCTTTTTTCAGAGTGGTGTCATCCGGTATTGTTCATTTTGTGTGCTGGGGGGTGCTGTGCTTGTTAAATAAACAGGTTCTTTCCACTCCTCTCCGAGAAATCCTTCCCGAACCGGTTGGGGGGAGGGGCTGTGTGGGTTTGCTTACTGGAGGAGCCCTAATTTGGAAATTCTCCTCCAAATTTGCCCTAAACCTCGACATCCACATATCCAGAACAAGCCATCCGGTGCTTTCCAGTACTCATTTATGTCATTCACGTTTTCCCAAGTTTTAGATATTTCAGGGATCCTGTAATAGGGATTTTTTCCCAGGGTCATTACATAGGAAAAAGTTCAATTGTCTTGTCATATCTACAATTCTTTTTCTTCTCTTGGACCCAATATTGTGTGTGTTTTTTAAGGAATCCACAATGTGAAGGTTCCATTATAAACTTTATATCTTTTACAGGAGGCCTGCCTTACATTGTCTGAGAATTCTTTTCCCATACACCAGAGGCACTCCTCCAATTATTTCTGAACTTAATATCCATTCCTCTGATAGATTTTCCCCTTTTATGTTGGTTCTGTTCCACTTGAGAAGTTCAACCAGGCCTAGGCTACTGCCCTTCCATGGCCATTCTTGGGACATTAAAGCTCCCCCACAAACCCAGCAGTTGGTAACATTTAGCTCTCTGCTGATCCTTTCTCCCAGATCTACAAACAAGCTCTTTCCTAATTTCCGTATTTCTATTTCATTTTCTAGTTGTTGCCTGAGTTTTGCATATAAACCTCTATGTGGAGTTGGCTTTGGGGTGGCAGGTTGCTGTATTATTTTTTTGTTTGCTTATCATTATTCATTCTCAAATTAAATCTTGTATCAAATCTCATTCCTTTTTCCATTCTCGGGTTTGACTCATGGAGAAACAAACCCATTTGTCTCCTTGTGGGGACCGCTGTTTTGACCCTAAAATTTTGGTAACCTTATACATTCATTCATTTTGTATGCAGGTGTCTACTTGAGAGGAGTTATAGCATTGGTGGCTGAGGAAGGTATGAAAGCTAAAGTAAGAACCTTGGATTTTCCCATTGTATAGTGGCCTGTAGCATTTGTGACAGGGATCATCTGGATTCCCAAGGGTGACATGACTAATAAGGAGTAACAGAAGCCCAGTAAAATGTGCACCCCCACCTTCCATGCCTGATGGTGTTGCATGTGAACATGATCTTCTTGGTGATGAGTACAGCGGTTAATCTGGTCTTGACTTCTGGTGTCCTTATCACAAAATAATCTGCACCACCTCTTTTCCTTGTATTTTGGTTCTTCCTTCTCGTCAGGTAGCGCTTATTTATTTTCACTTATGGAATACAGCCACACTACTTTCTTATCGTATGGAGTTGTTGCTTGCACTTAAAATATGGTCCCTGCTTATACTTTACTATAGTCTCTTTTCAGTTTTTAATAGCTTGTGAGTATTGGGGAGGATTTATTTAATTTTATAACCTGCTTGCCACCTGGGAGAGCTGCCACACCAGAGTTGGCCGCAATTTTACACTAACATTGTACTTAGCTTGAGTGCCTTGTATGTGATCAAGAATAAATCTGGGAGATGTCTCAGCAAACAGAGCTAATGCTTTCTCTTTGTAGGTCACAGGCTAAGATAAAAACTTTAGGACTGCCTAAAGACCC
The DNA here is from genome assembly GCF_051311805.1 of Agelaius phoeniceus. Taxonomy (NCBI): domain Eukaryota; kingdom Metazoa; phylum Chordata; class Aves; order Passeriformes; family Icteridae; genus Agelaius; species Agelaius phoeniceus. The sequence continues at coordinate 24,303,742 of NC_135301.1, read as the reverse complement.
GGTGTTTGTTATTTTATGTAGCTCTGGTTCCCCGACTGGGGGCAATAAATTACTGCCCTGGAGTTTGGAAAGCAGTTCTTCTAAAGCTTGTGCTACAGACAGGACATATTTCTTCACACTGTCCTCTCCTTCCTCATAAGTGGCAATATTATTCAGCAAAATCAGAAAAGGTAGACCAAACATCATTTCATAAGGTGAGACTCCTAAGTCTGATCTGGGCTGTGTTCTCATTCTTAATAGGGCCAGCGGTAAACACTTTACCCATGACAACTGGGTTTCAATCATTAATTTAGTCAGAGTTCTCTTGAGAGTTTGGTTTATCCTTTCAACCCGGCCCAAACTTTGTGGATGGCAGGGAGGGTGTAATTCCCATTCTATACCCAGATCCTGAACTAGTTGTTTTAATATTTTTGATGTGAAATGAGTTCCCTGGTCTGAGTCAATATTATTAACTATCACATACTGGGGGAATGATTAGTTCTAAAAGGGTTTTGCCTACCACATTGGCAGTAGCTTTAGCCACTGGTACTGCATCCACACAATGGGTTAAATTATCTACTATTACTAATAAAAATTTTCACCACTGTACTTGAGGAAGTTCTGTGAAATCTATTTGGATACCCTGAAAGGGTTGTAAGGCTAATTCTTGCCCTGCTTGGCATGTTCCCCTTATGACTTTTCTGTTTACTTTTTGGCATATTGCACACTTTTCAGTTACTTACTTGGCTATTCCAAAAACTCCCATGCAACTCCAATTTCTAAGGAACTGATCACTCAGTGCCTGAGTACCCCAATGAGTCTTATTATGCATACTGTCAAATATTTTCCTTGCCAGTGGTTTATTTAGTAATTGTCTTCCATCAGATAGAACCCACTTCCCTTTATTGTTCTTTTTAGCTTCTATTTCCAGTAATTTTCTCTCTTCTGTTTCACTGAATATATTGGTATTTCTTGAATTCCTTCTGGGGGGGTTAAAATTATCATTATGCTTTCTTCTCTGGACTTGGCTGCACTTTTAGCCTCCAAGTCTGCTACATTTTTTCCCCATATTTCTAAGGTGATTCCCTTTTGGTGGCCTGGAATATGCACAACAGCGATTTTCTTTGGTAATTGTAACGCTTCTAACACCTCAGAGAGAAGTCTTTCATGGACTAGTCCCTTCCCTTTTGAATTTAGCAGTCCTCTTTCTTCCCAAATTTTCCCAAAAGTATGCACCACTCCAAAGGCGTACTTGGAGTCAGTATACACAGTCCCTCTTTCTAGTGCTAATATTTCAAGGGCTCATTTTAAAGCACTGTCATGGTTTGATGCTGGCGAAGGCCAGTACCCCAATGAAAATATATGCTCCCTGGTGTCTGCTGTGAGATGTGACCAGGAATAGAGCAAAGCAGGCTCCAACTTAGGAATAAAGAGGAAAAACTTTATTAACCTACAACTATATATAAAAAGAAACACACACAGAACTCAGAATGAAAACCTTCCAAAAACATTCCTCCTCCCCCCACCAAATTTCCAATACATCCACCCCTCAGATCATCAACTCTCAGCCCATCACCACCCTTTAGATAATCAATTCTCAGTTCATCAAGGAGAGAGGAGTCCCTCTTGTACAATAGGCTTCCCCTGGAAACACAGTTGAAACCTCTTGTGTTTCCATGTCACACATGGCACTGTCCAGAGATCATTTGCCATCATGACATCTTCCTTCCATTCCCAGTGCTCTCACCACTGCGCATGGATCAGAGCTGTTTCTAGGGTTCCCCTTTTAAGGATGCTTTGCCCAGTTCCAAAAAAAAGCACAGTCTCTCACTTTTGGGACACCAGTCCCCCCCAAATTCACCCCCTGGTGCCGAGGGGCCTTGAGAACAGAGATCTTCTTCCCTGAAGACGGAGGGCACCACCACCCTCCTCACCCATTGTCTCTGTTCACACACTCCTTCACATAACATCACTGCACTCTCTTGGCTCCAAGCCATTGCCTCCCCCTAAATGCAGTCTCTGTGTCACAGGCAAAATGGTTCTGTTCATGGCTATACAAGAAAAGTCCAGCCCAAGGCCACTCCATCATCTCCTCTCACCTAAGATTCTTCTCAACTTCTCGTGGCCCATTTCCTCTTATCTCATCTCTATCTCTCTTCTTATTCAACTCCAGGAGGATCAGCATTTGTAAGGTTTCCATCATCCAAGAAAAGGGTTAATAAATCTCAGACTCTGCCTGTCCAGAACTCCCACGGTGCCCTGCCGGGCACCTTCTCGCCGCAACCCCCCCCCACCCTCCCCCCCCTTCTCCTTCTCAGCCGGTTGTGCTATCAAATTTCAAGGTGGCACAGGCACCAGCTCGCTCTCTCTCTCTCTCCATGGCGGGGGTGGCTGCCCAATGCCTCTTGGTGCTCCTTCACCCTTCTATCCTGCAGGGGCCTTCACCTCCCTTCTCTGTCCAAGGCCCCGGCCTACCTCACCTGGCCGCATGGCTTCCCCTCCCCCACCCAGCCCGCTGCTGGGCAGGGGAGGTCTGACCTCTTTCACCAACCAGAACCCAAGAGAGCTTCCCCCTGGGAGTTCTCTGCTTTTAACCCCCTGTGTTCTCAGAGGCGTATCCATGTCCTCAGTGGCCACACCAGGTGCCAATATTCAAATCTGAGCACCTATTGGTTTGACCACAGCATCCCAAAAAAACTCACTTCCTTTTCAAACCAGGACAAGCATATAACTCACACGTTTGGGCTGACCAGCTGGGAAGTAACTTCTTTTCTAGGGTTCTTAGTTCTTCATTCACTATAGCATATCCTGACATCTGCTTCCCAAGATATTCTTGAGGACCCATCCACAAAAAATTGCCCCCACCCCCCGGAGGGGTTGGTCTGTTAGATCTTCCCTTACTTTGGTTTGATAGTTTATGATTTATAAGCAATCATACACTAATTCTTCTACTGGGTCTCCATATAAAAACTGAGCAGGATTGAGATATTTACTGTAACTAATTCTAGATCTTTATCTATTAGAATTGCTTCATATTTCAATACTTGAGTCAGTGAGCCACTTCTCAGCTTTTTGATTCAAAATATTTCCAACTGCATGTGGAGTGTGCATTTTTAATCTTCCTCCAAAAGTTAATTTTCTGCTTTACTAGTAAGGCAGTGGCAGCTACCGCCTGGATATAGGTAGGCCACCCCCTACTAACAGTGTCCAGCAATTCTGACAAGTAAGCCACTGGTTTCCTAGACCCCCCCCCCCCCACTCTTGGGCTAGGACTCTATGGGCTATCTCATTTTCCACATCTACAAATAGGTAGAAAATTTTGTCTAAAGCAGGGAGGCTTAGAGCAGGAGCACTAATCAATTTTTGTTTTAAACTTTCAAATCTTTGGTCATCATCTTTTCTCCATGTAATCTCATCTGTTACTAACTTTTCATATAGGAATTTAAGAGACTGGGTGTACCCTTCTATCCAGATTCTGCAGAATCCTAGCAAGCCCAAAAGCTTTCTGATCTTCTTTTTAGTTTTTGGACAAGGGAGTGAGGTTATTCCTGTGATCCTTTCAAGATTTAATCACTGGCTCCCTTGACTTATTATATGCCTGTCATGGTTTGACACTGGCACAATGCAAGTGCCCCCATGAAGATACCTTCTCCCTGGTTTCTGCTGTGAGATGTGACCAGGAATAAGCAAAGCAGGCTCCTACTTAGGAAAGAAAAGAAAACAGAACTTTATTAACTACTCTACAACTATAGATAAAAGGAACACACACAGGGAAAATGAAAACCCCACAAATACATTTCCTCCTCCCCCCACCAAATTTCCAATACAATGCATCTATTCCCCAAATCACCAACTCTTAGTCCAGAACCACCCTTCAGATAATCAATCCTCAGTTCATCAAGAGGAGTCCTTCTTGTACCATGGGCTTCCCCTGGAAACACAGTCGAAGCCTCGTGTGTTTCCGTGTCACTCGTGGCACCGCCCAGAGTACATCTGCCGTCGAGACCTCTTCCTTTCATGTCCAGTGCTCTCACCACTGAACATGGACCAGAGCTGCTTCTTTTTAAGGATGCACTGTCCCGATCCAAAAAAAGGCACAGTCTCTCCTTTGGGACACCTGTCCCCACAATCTCTCCTTTGGGACACCTGTCCCCCCCATATTTTTTCACCCCCTGGGGCCGAGGGGTACCAACACTGAACCCTCTTGGTTCTGTGGCCATTGCCTCCCCCTAGAATGCAGTCTCTGTATCACAAGGAACATGGTTCTGTCCATGGCTGTACAAAAAGAGTCCAGCAAAAGCCACTCCATCATCTCTTCCCACTAGGATTCTTCTCTACTCTTCCACTATTTCTCACTCGCCCAGACCTCTCTCACACTTGCCCATTTCCTTCCTCATCTTCCACTCTATCTTCTAGGAGAGGTCAATGATCTGTAAAGTTCTCATTCTCCAAAAAGGGGTTAAAAGCTCCTACAAGTGGCCAGCTGAACCCCCCCCCTTCTTCTCCTTCCCAGCTGTGCTGCCGGCACAGGCTCATGTTTATCAAGTTTCAAGGTTACAGTCCCAGGCAGCGGCTCTCTTTCTCTCTCTCTCTCTCTGTGTCTCTCAGGGGGGGCTGCCCGATGGCTCCCGGTGTCTCTCTCTCTCTTCCACCCTCGGGGTCAGGCCTACCTCTCCCGGCCACATGGCTTTTCCCCTCCCTCTGCCCAGCCAGCAGCTGGGCGGGGGGAGAGACCCGAACTCTTTCCCCCCGGAAACCCAAGAGGACCCTCCCAGGGGAGAGCTCTGCTTTTAACCCTGTGTTCTCAGAGGCAGATCCAATGTCCCAATGGCCAGGTTAAATGCCAATATTAAAGCCTGAATATCCATTGGCCCAAAACACAGCATCCCAGAAAACACATTTCCTGTCAAACCACCACAATGCCCTAAGTACTTTACTTCATTCTCTCTTGGTTTCCCAAGAAATTTAGTAGTGATACAGTGAATTCTCGGACTTGTTTCTCATCTTCTGCTGAGAGAAGTAAATCATCAACATATTGAATAAGTTTTATTCCTGGTACAATAGGGAAAAGTTGTAGGACTTCTTCCAAGGCCTGTCCAAATAAGTTAGAGGATTCCATAAATCCTTGAGGTAATCTTGTCCATCTAAGCTCTTGCTTTCTCCCTATATTTGGATCTTCCCATTCAAAGGCAAATATGTCTCTACTTTCTCTGCTATGGGACAGGTCCAAAAGGCATCTTTGAGATCTATCAGGCTAAACCATGAGTGTGATGGAGGAATTTTACTTCATTGTATGTGAGGGTTAGGTACCACTGGCTATCAATCTATAGTTTGTTTGTTCACTTCTCTCAGGTCTTGGACAAACCTGTATGTCCCATTTGATTTTCTTACTGATAATTTGGGGATATTGAGGGGAGACATGCACGGTTCTAAAGTTCCATCCTTAATTAACTCTGGAATTACTGTTTGTAACCCTTTTCTCCCTCCCAAGGAGAGCAGGTATTGCTGTACTTGGATCGGGCAATTTGTGTTGGTGATTTTAATTACTATAGGGGTTATGTTTAACCTGCCACTATTCCCAGGCTTAGCCCACACCACTTCTTCAATTTGCTTTTGATCCTCCTCTTTTAATGGGAGGAGTTTGACTACCATTTTATCCCCTTCTGGAAGCACCCCTATGCCTAACTGTACTTGTAAATCCCTCCCCAGCAAATTGTATCCTGCCCCTGGTACAAGTAAAACGTCTCCCATTCCTATCTTGTTCATTCCTTCAAATATCACATGTTTTATAACCAGCGCTTTAAATCTTTCCCCTTTCACCCCTACTACCTGAATGGCATTCTGGCTTTTTTCACACCCTTCTGGAATTTCACAAATACATGTCCTCTCCGCCCCTGTATCTACTAAAAATTCAAGTTCCTCCTCCTGGGGACCTACTTTTAAAGTTATCAAGGGCTCCTGCTGATGTTTTGACCCCAGGAGATAGAGCCCTTTAACCCCCCTATTCATCTATTTCTTGAGCCTTGCAAAAAACTTTCAGATCTTTTTCTCTATGCGGGCAGCTTTGCCTTATGTGTCCAAATTCCTTGCAATAGTGACAAATTGGGACCCGGGTGTTCAATTCCCTTTTTTCCTCCTTAGGTCCCCTTCCCCAGGGAGCTCTGTTCGCCTTAAACTCTTCCTGGCCCCCTCTGTTTTGGCTCAGTTGGGGCCTCACCTCTTTAAAGGAGTGGATCTTAGTCCTGTGGTTTCCTTCAGCTATCACAGCTGCCATTACCTTAGCTTTTGCCTTTGCTTTCTCTTCTTCCCTTTGTACATATACCTTTTGGGCTTCCTTTAACAGGTCATTCAACCCTCTGTCTTGCCAATACTCCAATCTTTCTAGCTTCTTCCTTATATCCGGCCACGCATGGGTGACAAAGGTCACTTTTAACAGTGTTTTTCCAGCCTCCGTATCAGTGTCCATTCCTGAGTACTGCCTCATGTTCTTTTTTAACTTCTCCAGCCATTCAGTTAGTTTCCTCCTTCTTTTGTTGCTCTGCAAAAGCCTTATGGGCATTCTGATTATAGAGAGCTGATTCCCTAATTCCCCTGATAATTAATGCTCTGTACTCTTCCATATTTTGCCTTCCCAAGGGGTTACTGTGGTCCCATATCGGGTGCTATAATGGCATTTTATCCTCCCCAGGGGGTCTGTTTGCATGTTCCCTCTCTCATATTCTCATACCTGCAGCTTGAATCATCTTTCTTCTAATGCAAACAAAAGGTTTAGTATAGATTGCATCCAATCCCAAGTATAAATATTAGGCTCTAAAACCTGATCTACTTGTTCTGCTAATCCAATAGGATCTTCTAGTAGACCTCTTAATTCCTTTTTGAATGCTCTCACTTTGGAGGAATTGAGTGGGACAGTGACAAACCCAATCCCCCCTTGTGCCCCTCCCAATGGAACTTCCCAGAGGGGATATAGTGACACTGCTTGATCTTCCTTTTTTAATTCCTCCTGCTGAGCTGCTCTTCCCCAGGTATTTTGACTAGGCCTGTCAGGGAGTGGAGGGGGTGCATTAGATGCTGGAGGATATGGGGGTGGAAGACAGTCTAAGGGGTCTCAATGTTTTGTCTTCTTTTAATTTAAACACTTTAACTTCTCCCAAAGAGTTTACTTTCCCCCAGGAAGTGGCATAATCCTTTTCTTCTTTGCTGACAGCTTCCTTGTTATTTATATAGGTATTTAAAGCTTGGCATACTTCCCTTTCAAAAAACTCATGTAGGGGCCAGAATAAATGGTCTGATCTTATCTCTTCTTTGGTCCACTTGATCATACAATAATGTATCATTTTGATCTTATTTTTATTCTTTGTGTCAGGGTTATGCTCCCACTGTGCCAATTTTATTCCCAGGGGGCTATGGGGAGGTATATCCATGGGTGCTTTCTCTTTACTTGCTTTATGTCCCATTCTTATTCGTTTGTCCCAGCACCTCCCGCACTACCCCAGTAGCCTTTTTTCTTTCTTAGTTTCCAAGTGAATCTAACTACATACTCTTTGAAGGTTTTCTTCCAGTTCTCCTCAGATATAGTCCAAATCCTGGGAACTAAATACAGTCTTCCACACACCACTTTAATGATCTTTGCCTGTCGTGACTCAGCTTCTGCTTCCTTCCAGGCTTTTCCTATCCTTGGGCTACCTACTTCTTCATGTCCTACAGAAATTAAGAAATTTATTGCCTGAAATCTGATTCCCATTTCTGCCCCACGACATTCCTGACACCAGGCACTCCTGCAAGAGGTTGTACAGTACCACCTCTAATGACAGGTTTTACACTCATAGAAGACCCAAGGCTCACATCCAGGTCCACAACTCAAACACAAAATTGCACTCATACAAACGACACAAAATTTTTATTATAGAACAATATAACAAGAGCTTCACCTTTCTCCAGCCGTCCGGGGAATGGAACTGCAGATCTAAGCCCCTCACTCACCTCGTACTAATAAATCCACGATATACCTGACCATTCCTTGCCAAAACAGCCTACATACTGCCATCGCCAGCCCACCTCCCCTGAAAGCCCAACAGTGAGCACAATAGCCCCACCACACTAATGAGACAGGTCAAGGTATAGCCTATGGAATGGAAGCAATGGGCTACATTTTCTAAATTAGAACATAACGGCAAAGGTATATGAAACTGTCCCTAGAAGGCGGATTTAGCAGTAAAGTGGGACAATTGAGCCCTCTTTAAACCAGCCCTGGGGCATGTACATACTGGCCATCACCCTCCTCACAGGCACTCCCCCCCCCCCCCCCCCCCGCATAAATTAATAAGCCATCTAGCCAAAGATGAGGTAAGTCGTAACAAGGTAAGTGTACTGGAAGGTGCACTTAGACTACCAAGATGCAGCTTAAGCAAAAGCATTCAGCTTACACCTGAAAGATATCTGCTAACATCAGATCGTCTTGATGCCAAACTCTAGCCCAATTGACATTGACCTGGAATAACAAAGCTACCACCTACACCCAACTAAAGCATTTACTAGTCCCAGTATAGGTGATAGAAAAGCCACCATTGGAGCAATAGAGACTACATACCTGTCCTGGTTTAGGGCAAATTTGGGAGAAAATCTACAAAAGGGCCCCCCTCCCAAAAGCAAAACCACATGGCCCCTCCCCCCAGCCAGTTTGTGAAAAATTTCCTTGGAGAGAAGTGGAAAAAAACCTGTTTATTTAACAGGCAAAGCACTCCCCAGCCCCAAAAAAATGAACAAGACCAGATGAGAAAACTCATTCGCTGCTCTGAACAGATGACAAATTCAGAACATCTCTCCTGGGGGTGGTCACTCTGTTATCAGTCCTTCTGGCACTAGGAAAGGCTGCTGCCCAGAGTAGGCCCCAGTAGGCCACAAAGTGCAAGCTCTCGGTGCTCCCCGAGTCCCCAGTCCAGAGCAGGTTTGAACGGTTCCAAGAAAAGGGAAAGAAAAAAAAACAGTCCAGGGAAAACTTCTCTGCCTCAGCTAGCTAAACTAACTAAAAAGCAAAGGAGGGCTCTGTTCTGCTCCATCCATGCCCAGACAACACAGTCCCAGGGCCGAATGTGGGAGAGTGAGTGTAGTCTCTGATAAGAAAACTCCATGCTTCTTCTTCTCCCCACCTTCGCTCTCAGAACCAGTCTTGAAGGCACAGAATATAACATCCAGCATAAACAGAACACACGATTGGGGATACAAGCATCATAACATCACCCTAGGACAGTACCGTAAGGGAAAGATGAAATAACAGTGAATAAGCCAAGCTATAAACATCAAAGATCAACCCTTGTACCTTTTGCATCATGGTCTAGCAAGAAAAACCAAGCAAAATTAATTTAAGTTTGCCATCCCGAAACACAAGCAAGCTACTTACGAGCAGCTATTATTGAGTGAACCCATCGCATTCATCCAGCAGTTATACTTGTCAGTCACACGAAACAAGGGACATACACATACACCTCAAACACATTTACACAATAATAAGGTACTCTTGTTGTTGAGTTGGGTTCTGATATTCTGTTACAAATGTTTATCAGTTACACAATGCCCTACTTCCCAAAAATAATCTTAAATGCCTCTAAGTTTCCCCAAACTTAAAATTTTCTCTTGCTACCAGTGTACTTCTAAAAACCCCCAACCATATACCAACCCATAAATGAACTTCAAAGGCCCTGCTACAAAGTTCTTAAAAGCCCTGTTGTCAAGCAGACCTAATCAGCTTCTCACATCTCTCAGGCAGTGTTTCTTTACTTAGCAGCTAAACACTCCAGATCAGCCAAACCAGTCAAGACTCAAGGATATATTGGGGCTTAGGCCCTCAGCCTCTTGCCTTTTGCAGGCTCTATGTCAACCCTTTTGACTCTCTTAACCCTCCAATATAACCTATATCTTGTGAAAAATGACCAGATAATATTGGCTTTAGCATTTATGTACTAGCCTCTGCATGTTGTTAGTGATTATAACCATTTAGAAATAGTATCAATATATATTTTTCTCTCTCTCCCACCAGCCAAGTCGCCACGTGAAAAGGCAGTTGAGCTCGCACCACAGCACCCCCTGCAGCTGCAGGGGAACCATCACACCTGCCCTGCCTGGCTGGGAACCAACAGTGCCCCTGCCGGCTGCGGTCAGAGGGGAAAAGGCTTGATGGCCAAGAGAAGGCTGTTATTGGGTTTCGGGGATGGGGCGAGGGGGTGGTGTGTTTATTTGTTGTTGCTGTTGTTGTTGTTGTTTGTTTTCCTTGTTATATATATATATTCTAGTAAAGAACTGTTATTCCTTTTTCCATATATTTGTCTGAAAGTCCCATAATTTCAATTTTACAATAATTTGGAGGGAAGGGGGTCATATTTTCCATTCCAAGGGAGGTTCCTGCTTTCCTGGGCAGGCACCTGTCTTTTAAATCAAGACACTTGGGTAGACAAAATGCCATAACTCCAAACACCCCCACTTCCTCCTTCTTCCCCCATCTTTATTTACTAAGCATGATGTCATATGGTCTGGAATATCCCTTGGGTCAGTTGGGGTCACCTATCTCAGCTGTGTCTTCTACCAAATACTTGTTTACCCCCAGCCTAGTTGCTGGTAGGGTGGGGTGAGAAGCAGAAAAGGCCTTGGCTCTGTGTAAGCCCTGCTCAGTGAAAACTAAAACATCTGTGTATTATCAACACTGTTTCCAGCACAAATCCAAACCATAGCTCCATGCTAGCCACAGGGAAAAAAGTTAACACAATCCCAGACAACACCAACATATATGGGTAGAAGAGTGTCTTGTGTCTGGCAGGGATGCAGTTGCCTTTTCCCATAGCAACCCTCACAGCACTGTGGTCAGCATTGGGAACTGGAAAGGTGTCGAGAACACACTGGTGTTTTGGCTGCTGCTGAGCAGCACTGGCACAGCAGCAGTGTTGTCTCTCAACATTAACCCCCTCACCAGTAGGTGGGCAAGATCTTGGGAGGGGACACAGCCAGGCCAGCAGACTCCAACTGACCAAAGGGATATTCCATACCATATGACATCAACTCAGATATAAAAGCTAAGAGAAAATTATGCCATTTGGATTTTGCCTTTTTTCCTTTTATATGTTCCCTATATTCTTTGCACATATATTTGTAGTTCTGTAGCCTATTGTATTAGTAGCTAGTTTTCCCAGTACTTTTCCATGGCCTTTCCCGAAGCAGAAACACAAAACAAATTCCAGAGCTCCAAGCCCCGGGAGGTGCAGGGTCCCCATGCTATCTCGGTTCTTTCTGGGGAGCAAAGCCGAGAACAGCTTTTTGAGATACATTTTCATGGACAAAGTACAGCTAGTGCCAGGGGGGGACTCCAGAGAAGGAGCTTGACCTGGGGGAAAATTTAATCACCACTTGTCCTCCTAATTGGTGCTTTTTATCAATTATGCTAATTTCCTAAAACTTATAAAAACTGTATTCACCCTGTGTGGACATCTTTCTACAACTGCCTCTGAAGGCCTTCAAATAAAGATCCCCTTTTATATTATCTCCTTACTAAAATTATCTCAAATTTCATTTCCAGGTTGAGAAAAAGGCAAAAAAAGGAGGGGGAAGTGGAGGCATTCATTATATTGGATGTTTTATCTTCCAGAGCAACCGCTCTGTGTGTTGAAGCCCTGCTTCCTGGGAAGTGGCTGGACATCACTTGCTGATGGGAAGTAGACAATAAAATAATTGGGTTTTTTTTTTGCTTGCGTGCACACGATCTTTGCTTTTTGCTTTAGTAAACTGCCTTTATCTTGACCCATGACTTGTTTTTCACCTTGTTTTTTCCCCACCATCCTGCTGATGAAGGGGAGTGATAGCATGGCTTGGTGGGCACCTAGTGTCCAGCCAAGGTCCACCCACTACAGTCCTTTTTGGTGTCCAATGTGAGGCGAGACAACAGCAGTTGTATATTAAGTGTGCTATAGCTATAGTAATCAAGTATCAAGCTCCTGTATGGGACATGGAGTTTGTCAGCTGTGCTTCGTATTCCTTTGTTTTGATGAGTTTGGGAACATACTAATATAAACAATGGCTCTGTGCTTTGCCCTTGGATTGGTAACCTTGTTGTGCTGTGGGAGCTATTTTGTGGAGAAGATGAGGGAATACATCTCCATCTCCCTTTCCTGGATTGATGTGGATGGTTTTATTATGCAGGTTCCCTCAGTCCTTGTTAATCCTTAGTGAGCTGTTCAATGCTATTAAATATTGCTATTAATAATTTTCTGTAATTTAATTATTACTGTTGTCACACTGTGGGATTTATGGAATCTGGTGTCATACTGGTGTAAGAGAAAACAAACTTCAGGAGAGGAGATATTGAAATGTACCCTTAGGCATCCAGTTCCTGGGTGGCAGGGTGTGTGGAAGGATTTTGGGAGGTTTCTAGGGCAGTTATCACCTCCCATCACCTGGGACTTTATCCCTGAACAGGTAACTAACCCTGACAAACTGATGTGTCACCTGATAGAAAGGTACCTTGCCTACCTGTCCTGGATTGCAAAGCAAATTGTATTCTATTTGCCATCTGTATGGCAGTTGTCTTCTGTTAAGTGGGCAGTTTTCCTTATCTCTTCCACAACCACTCCTCCCTCGGGGGAGACATCTGCTGATAATAGGCTACTGAATGTCACTGCATGACTGATAAGAACTATAGCATTCCAAGCATTCTACCCAGATATAATCTTGAGATTCTGGAACACCAGCACAGCTTTCTCCACTGGATTTTCCCTGAGGAACAGCTGCCTCTTCCACTGGATCTTCAGAAGGAAGGCTACACCTTTCTACAGGATCCCTGATCCAACAGAACCACACCTGACACTTCAGGAGGACTGCAGCCACAATTCCAATTGGACTGCTACCAACACCCTGACCAACAGGGTGTCAGGTTGCATTCCGACTCTGTCAGTGTTGTTTTAGTTTACTGCATTGTTTATTTTATCTTTTTATTTTCTTCCCTGTTAAAGAACTGTTATTCCTGCTCCCATATTTTTTGCCTGAGAGCCCCTTAATTTAAAATTTATAGCAATTCAGAGGGAGGGGGTTTACATTTTCCATTTTAGGGGAGGCTCCTGCCTTCCTTAGCAGACACCTGTCTTTCAAAACCAAGACACTACCCCAATGAAAACCAGCAGCTTCTCATCCTCTACTGGGGCTGGGCCTGGCCTGTGCCTATTGAGCCAGAGTTCAGTACTCTCAGAGGACTATAGTTGAGGCAGGAACCCAAATTGCATTTGAGGACACTATTGCTGAGACAGTGACTCAAACCACAGCAACTACAGTAATTGCCCCAGTAGTGAAAAAGAAAAAAATGATAAAGCAAGCTAGAGGCCCATATAATGGATTAGAAAGGAAGGAAGAAGGAGAATCAGGAAAGGAAAGGTCAGATCAAGAAGCTGGTCCTTCAACAAAGAAATTGAAGAAAAGCAGGGAGGCAAATCAAACAGGAAACTGAAGTTACCTGGTCCCTGACCTCATCAGAACTTCAAGACTTGTGGAAAAATTACAGCTGCCATCCAGGTAAGCAGATTGCCTGGCTGCTTCAGTGCTGGAATAATGGGGCCAACAGTCAGCAATTAGAAGGTCAGGAAGTCCAACAGCTGGGATCCCTTGCTAGAGATCAGGAAATTGAAAGAGGAATTGATAAAGAAGGAGCAATTTTCAGCCTCTGGAGACAGCTCCTCTCAAGTGTGAGGGCAAGATATCCACATAAGGAAGATCTTGTGAACTCCCTAGGGAAGTGGACCACTACAGACAAAGGTATCCAGTACCTGAGAGAATTAGCAGTGCTGGGAGTCATCTATAGTGATCTAAAAAGTGATAACGTGCTTAAAGATCCAGAGGATGTCCCTTGCACACAAGCCATGTGGAGGAAGGTAATTCCAAGTACCCCTGCATCATATTCCAACAGCTTGGCAGCATTGTATTACCAGTAAATGAATACACCAACTGTAGAGAGTGTTTTCCTGGCTCCAAAACTTTGAAGAAAATCTCTGAACCTCCTCATCCCTATGGGCCAGTTCTTGGCTGTCAGGAGCAGTCCAATAAATAAATTCCCTTCTGCTCTGCCCAGAGAGAAAGGAAGCCCTAAGCACAGACTGCATGGTCCACTCTGGTTCTTTCTGTGTGACCAAGGGGAGGACGTGAGGAAGTGGGATGGTGAACCCACCTTTAAGCTGGAAGCCCATGTCAGTGAACTGAGAGGGAAGAGAGATGTTAAGGAGAGGTCACCCAAGAAGGTGTTAGGAGTTAAAGAGCAGTTACCTGTCTCAAACACTGTCAAGGCCACAGAAAGAACTTGTCATAAGCTCAACAGCAGGAACTTGAGATAAGCACAGAAGGGAGGGATTTGCAACAGGAAGGCACTAATTCCAGGCCTGGTGGAGGCAAGATCTGGTTAATGATAAGGACAGTAGAACAGAACATTTTTACTCTTACCAAATAAAGGGAACAAAGTAGCCTTGAAGAAGTGGATAGAGGATACAACTCAGGCAAGTGGGTTGCTAGCTCAGCCCTGTGTACCTAGATTAGGCTAACAAAGCAGAAGTTATGCAAAACAACATTGTGCCTACTCAAAAGCTGGGGCCAAGGAACAGCCACCAAAAATACTGGGACACTGGATGCTGAAGACCACCAAAGAAGACCCCAAAGACCATATAAGGACTTCCATTAAGGGGTGGGACTATGTAAAATAAACTAATACACATACATCAAGTAAGCAGGGGTAACTAATGAATATATAATCAGTGTGTATAATGAAACCTCTGTTTACTTGACACTCAGTGTGCTCAATTAGAGGAGATATTCTTGAAGCACCCAGAACACTGTAATAAAGAATGCCTGCTTTCTAATACTCAAAACTGTGTTAGAAAGTTTCTATCTGGTTGATTTTGGTATCATTACCACATCCTGGTTAATGCATCCAGAAAAAAATTCTCACTGTGGCAAACTGTGGGAAAGGAAGCAACTGCTAATATACATATCACCCAAGGTATGGGAATGGCATCTGTGACCACCAACGATCACTGAAGTTGCCCCCGGACGAGTTTCTGGGGTCTTCCACCAGAGGACTGCACATGATCCCCAGTGTTAAAACTCCCCCCACCAGGGGAGGTACCTGGGCATTCCCACCTAAACCTGAACATATGTTAAACTGCTGAACTGTTTCATGAGTTTCCGCCACCCCCAACGGATCAAGACAGTGACCATCACTTTGACTGACAGACGTCTTAATTGCAACAATCAAGTCTTGTTGCTGGATTCACAGGTGGTGAGATCTTTGCTCTCCACTATCTAGGCCTGTCCTTTCTTTATTTTCTTTATATATTTACGTGATATCTTTATACGTATATATAGATAACCAAAACAACTGCATCCCTCCTTTCCATTGCAACCAAATTGTTCTGAAATAAACCTGCCAAATATATATATAAACACCAGTCATTCAGTGTCATTACACTCTAATTTGCCTCAAGGGATCTACTAACAAGAACCATAGTTACCCCATTGTCATGGTTTTGACGTGAGAGGAATTTAGGGAAGTGATGTAAAAGCTTTTTGTGTAACTGACAGTCTGTTGAACCACTGAGAAGCTGGACACGCCTCTGTGAAACACACATGTTAAAGACCAAAGAAACGCGCGAGCTTCCTCTTTCTTTCCGGGTCGGCAAGAAGGTAACACGCCCCGGGCCCACAGGGTCCCATCCTGGCCGGTCCCGGGAAGCCCGCTGGGCCCCGGGCCAGGCCGGCTCTGCCGTGGGCCCCTCTCCGGGGGGACTCCGAGCCCTGTTCTGGCCAGGCCAGGCCGGGCCGGGCCCCAGCAGCTGCCAGGCAGGAAGGTGGGGGAGGTTGTCGAGCCCTGGCCGGAGCAGGGCTAGCCATGGCTGTTAAGATCTTGCCGTCAGGTCCCCTCCCCCCAGCGTGGCTGAGACCAGAGGCGGCCCTGTAGCCACGCAGAGTGGCCCTACAGCTGGAAGTGAACGCAGAGAAAACCAAAGACCAACCATAAAGTCTATCCTGACACAACCCAGGCCGCAGCACCCACCACAAGTTACCGGCGGGTCAGGTGACCATTTGAAGGGCCCAGGCAACATGTTAATTCTTTCAGTGCTTCAATCCTCCCTCGAGTGAGAGAAAAGAACAAAATGCAAGCATGTAAAGGAACAACATGAAGACATCATGGTCAGTGAGGAAAAAGTTAAGTCCCAGATGGGAGAAATAGCATTATATAATTTGAGCCCCACAGAATCCCAAAAGTCTCTGGTAAAGACAGCTGTAGAATCAGCATTTGGGAAGTTGGTCACAATCCATGCTAGAAGATTTTTGAGCTCTTGTTTTGCTAATTTACTTGGACTGGATTGAATCAAAGATCTTAAATGCTGATACACATCTCTCTGATCAGCAGACTTATTCTGCCCTATGATTACCCAGTGCTCACCTGCTGTCTTCCATTGCAGCAGATGCTGTACGTTGAGCTCTGGTCCAGGCACTGTCCAGCAGCAACAGCTGTCCAGGCTCCAGTCACCTTCGTTTCAGGTGCCGGTTAGTCCTTGCGGCCGCTTTCCTTTATGTTCACAGGGAGGTCTCTTACTGCCAAAAGTCCGATTTTACCTACTAAAATGTGGGCGCCAATTGTAAGAGCCTGAGATAAGAGATGTGAGACATCAGGCAGCTCTTCAAAATGCTGTTTATTGTATAGAAGATGTTACAGCAGCCATGGGTTGTAGGTAACAGAGCCACGCCTAAAGCTGCCAGCTACAGCTTATAGGCAAACCTGAAGCAGTTTAGTTCTGGTTACAATGCATTATATATTTTTCTTTGCTGAGCATCTTAATACATAACAACCAATCAGCATCATACACAATACCATTACCTATAGCCTATCATAACTACTGTCATTACCATATTACAGTCATTACTATCCAATCACATGAGTTAGTATGTTACAGTTTAAGCTTAAAGTTGCTTTTCTGTTTTCTTGCAGTGGAAAATTCTTAGACCTTTTTACTACTTGCTACATTGGCATGTTTGTTTGCCTATGGTATCTTCTGCTTTTCCTAAGACCTATTTCTGCTTGGTAAAAACATCTTTTTTGTTTGTGGTCAACATATCCTTTGCTCTAGTCATAAAACCTCCTTCCAGCTTGACTTAACCTTTGCTTTTTTAGTTGTCCAGTAATGACTAGCTCAGCAATTCTTAATTTAGACATCTATTATTCTTCTATATCAAAACTTGCTTCTATCTCTATTCCACTCTCAGGTTCTAGATTCAGAGAGCTTTCTGCCAAGCATACATATCTGTCAAACTTTCATCTTTCCCAACAGTTCTTTTCTTTGCTTGCATGTGCATGATCTTTGCTTTTGCTTTATTCAACTCCCTTTATGTTAACCCATGAGGTTTTTTCATCCTATTTTCTCCCCTCTTTGTCCTGCTGAGGAGTGATAGAGCAGCTTGGTGGACAACTGGCATCCAGCCAAGATCAACCTACCACAAGCATCTCTGGTTTTATGCTTCAGGAAAAATCAGGAAACTGGGCAGTGCTTTAAGTTCCACTACTGCCTGCTTGTAGTATTATTTAATATGTATAACCATAATAAGATACAAGAAATTGAAAAAGAAATGGAAAAAATTAATTTACCTGCTTTATTGGGAAAGTCAGAGACTGATGGGGTGTCTTCCTCTGTGCCAGTGACCAGATGGAGTGCATGGAGTTCTGCCAGCTGGGGTTCAACCATTGCAGCAGTGGCTCTCAATTGTCAGCGTCCGGCTAGCTCCAGCACTGCTAGCAGCACGAGGGGCCACTTCTCCCGAGAGCTGGCTTCGGGATAGCGCCTAAGGCAGTGCCCAGCTTGCAGCTGTAGGCACACCTTGTGCAGGACGGAGTCTAGTAAAGGCTGCAACCAGCGGAAAGAAGACGGCGGACTCCAACTGTGGCTTAATCCAGGCTTTAATGAATCCCAGAGGGACCGACAGGAGAAGACGGGGGGGGGGGGGGGGGGGGGGGGGGGGGGGCTGAGAGCAGGTTTTAAGGGTAGGGAGGTGCCAGGCATTGGGCCAATGGGGGTACAGAGGGGAGTGGGGT
Source organism: Agelaius phoeniceus (assembly GCF_051311805.1). Lineage (NCBI taxonomy): Eukaryota > Metazoa > Chordata > Aves > Passeriformes > Icteridae > Agelaius > Agelaius phoeniceus. Next base: position 24,285,657 of record NC_135301.1, on the reverse strand, counting down.
CCAAGGGATTGACACGTGGGCAACACCAACAGAAAACATTCTGGGGAGGGGCCCCGGTTCCTCAGCCAACCATCGAACTCCCCTGCTGGAACATTCTAGCAGTAAGGGTGGGGAGTGAGAGTGATTGGCAGGGTACCGGGGAGGGATCAGAAGAAAAAAATACAAGGGTTTCCAGGGAAACCAGGGCGGAGTTTAGGGGATACATTGTTGGCTAGGGTGGAGCCAGGAAGACAGACAGCTCCAAAGGCGGGAAGGGAGAACTGGGGCAGAACCATTTTCAGACAGAAGGGGATTGGAATAAACCAACCTAATAACAAAACACACTACAACAAACCATGACACTGGGTATGGATGAGGAGCTGACTGAGAGCTTATGGATCAGGATTAAAGGGAGGGCGGGGACAGGGGATGTTATAGTGAGGGTCTGCTACAGGCAACCTGATCAGGAAGACCAAGTAGATGAGGTCCTGTAATGACAGACAGGAGCAGCCTCATGTTCACAAGCCCTGGTCCTCATGGGGGACTTCAACAATCCTGATGTGGACTCTGAAAGTCTGGTCAGAGAAAGAGTTAGATAAATTTTCCCAGGCCTTGCTCTGGGAAGTTTTGAGAAAGCTCAAAGAAATAATTAAAACAATCCTTAATCTTTGCAGCTGGTGTTTTGAACATGTTGTTTTCTTGTAAGATGTTTACAAGAAGGGTGTTGTTCCTAATTAGCCAATGGTGTGAGGGATGTTCATTAAGGACCAATCAGGTCCAGCTGTATCATAACTGTCTATAAAATAATGTGTGGTGTCTAATAAACTCGCATTTGCCTTCTGAGACCTTGGAGTCTATATGTCACTTCATTCACCTGTCCCTAATACAACAGTGACACCCTGACATCTGCTGAAGGGACAATACAGCATGGCATAAGGAATCCAGCAGGTTCCTGGAATGTGTTGGTGACAACTTCCTCCTCCAAGTGATAGAGGAGCCAATGAGGAGAGGTGCTATTCTGGACCTTGCTCTCGCCAACAAAGATGGGCTGGTGGGGAATGTGAAGCTCAAGGGCGGCCTTGGCTGCAGTGACCATGAAATAGTAGAGTTCAAGATTCTTGGGGCAGCCAGGAGGGTGCATAGGAAGCTCACTGCTCTGGATTTCAAGAGAGCAGACTTCAGCCTCAAGGGTCTGCTTGGTAGAGTGCCATGGGATAAAGCCCTAGAGGGAAATGGGGCTCAAGAAATCTGCTTAATATTCAAGGATCACCTCTTCCAAGCTCAGGAGTAATGCATCTCAATAAAGAGGAAATCAGGCAAAAATGCCATAAAGATGCATGGATGAACAAGGAGCTCCTGGACAAACTCAAACACAAAAAGGAAGCCTATGGAGGGTGGAAGCAGGGACAGGTAGCCTGGAAGGAAGAGGGAGCGATTGTCTGAGCAGCCAGGAATCAGGTCAGGAGAGCCAAAGCCCTGAGAGAATTAAACCTTGCTAGGTACATCAAGGACAACAGGAAAAGCTTCTATAGGTACATGGTTGTTTTCCAAATGTCTACCAGTAGTTGTATGCAACTGCATGGAATGAAATGACAAGTTCTACAGGGATTAAGAGGCTAATCCTCAAGTAGTATGACACAAACTAATCTCTTCCATGAAGGTTCAGTGGAACCCATCTATTTTGTATTAAAAGTGAAATAGCTGACTGTAGAGAAATGTTCTTATTGTAGCTATTTGCACGGTATCCTCTTAGTTGGATACTGGGACCCAGGAAGGATATAAATGGATCAGGTGAAGGACTGGCTGGTGCTGTGTTCAAGGTTCTGGGTTCTATGATCTTGGATGCACCTTTAAAAGACAGGGCATATTGACACCTGGTGGGGCACACATGACCAGATAGGGAGAGAGTGTTCTGGAAGCAAGCTGTCTGGACTTATTAACAGAGCTTTAAACTAGATTCAGTGGGGGAAGGGAATGTACTTCTGAGTGTCAGAGAACCAGGAAACACCAACACTTGAGAAGCAGGAAGGAAATACCTGTAAATTGCCCCAAAGGACTTTTTTGCCTCAGTTTTCATCAGCAAGTGCTTCAGCCATATTGCCTGAGTTGCAGAAGGTGAAAGCAGGGACTGGGAGAATGAAGAACTGCCCATTGTAGAAGATCAGGTTTTAGACCATCTAAGGAACCATAAAAGTCCATGGAACCTGATTAGATGCATCCACAGGTCCTGAGGGAACTTGTGCAGAAAGTGGCTAAGACACTATCCATCATATTTTGGAAATCACAACACTCTGGTCTAGTTCCCACTTGCTGGAAAAAGGGAAATATAACCCCCATTTTTAAAAGGGGATATAAAGAAGACCCAGGGAACTACAGACCAGTCACTCATCTCGGTGCCTGGCAAGATTGTGGAGCAGATCCTCCTGGAAACTATGCTAAGGCACATGGAAAATAATGAGGTTATTGTTGACAGCCAACATAGCTTCACTAAGGGCAAATCATGCCTGACAAATGTGGTGGCCTTCTACAATGGGGTTACTGCAGTGGTGGATGAAGGAAAGGTGACTGGTGTCTGGAAATGTGCAAAGCATTTGACACTGTCTCACGATATCCTTGTCTCCAAACTGGAGATACATGGATTTAATATATGGACCACTCAGTGGATAAGGAACTGAATGGATGGTAACACTCAGAGTTGCAGTTCATAGCTCAATGCCCAAATGGAGACCAGTAATGAATGGTGTCCCTCAGGGGTCAGTATTGGGACCGGCACTGTTCGACATCTTTGTCAGCAACATGGACAGTGGGATTGAGGGCATGCTCAGCAAGTTTTCCAATGACACTGAGCTGTGTGCTGCAGTTGACACGCTGGAGGGAAGGGATGCCATCCAGAGGGATCTGGACAGGCTTGAGAGGTGGGACAGTGTGAACCTCATGAAGTTCAACTAGACCAAGTGCAAGGTCCTACACCTGGGTTGGGGCAATCCCAAGCACAAGTACAGGCTGGGCAGAGAATGGGTTGAGAGTAGCCCGAAGGAGGAGGACTTCGGGATGTTGGTAAATCAGAAGCATGACATGACTCGGCAATGTGGGCTTGAAGCCCAGAAAGCCAACCCTGTCCTGGGTATGATAAGAAAAAGTGTGACCAGCAGGTCGAGAAAGGTGATTCTGTCCCTCTACTATGCTCTCATGAGACCTTACCTGGAGTACTGCATCCAGCTTTGGGGCCCCTCAACATAAGGAAGGACTTGGACTTGCTGGAGGAGGTCCAGAGGAGACCACAAAGATACTCACAGGGCTGAAACATCTCTCCTATGAAGACAGGCTGAGAGAGTTTGGGGTTGTTCAGCTTGGAGAAATGAAGGCTCCAGGGAGATCTTAGAGCAACCTTCCAGTACCTAAAGGGGGCTTGCAAGAAGGCTAGAGAGGGACTTTTGACAAAGGCATGGAATGATAGGACAAGGAGGAGAATGGCCTTAAGGTGAAGGATAACAGGTTTAGCTTAGCTGTTAGGAAGAAATTCTTCCCTGTGAGGGTAATGAGGCACTTGCACAGGTTGACCAGATTGTCACCATTGAGTCAGAGATGACACAGACTCAAATCAGAAGGCTAAATGCTAAAAAGCAGCCTGTTTATTCAAACCTCTTCTTTAATAGCTTGGTTCCCTACAGGTGGACCTGATTGGTCATTTAATCTATACATTTCACATGATTGGCTAATTAAGAAGACACCCATCGGTAGACAACTTTATGAGAAAAACAACTTGTTAAAAAACACCACCTGAAGATTGTTTAATATTTGATTATCATTCTTTCTCTCCAGCTCCCTAAAGCTTCCCAGACTGATTCATGGGAAAACTTATCTAGCTTTCTCTCTTTCTGACCAGACTGTCATTGGGGTGAGTTTATGATGCTTATATCCCCATTCATCTGTTTAGCCTGGACATAAGTTTTGCACCTTTAAGACTGGTTCCAAAAGCAAAGGGAGGGAGAAGAAGAAGCACACAGTTTGTTTTTAGAAACTGCACTCACTCCTCCACATTCCTTCTCCTGGACTATGCTGTCTGCAGCATGGAGATTGAGAGAGAGAGCTCTCCTTTGCTTTTTAGTTCGTTTTTAGCTAGCTGAGGCAGAGAAGTTCCCTGGACTGTGGTTTTTCTTTTTCTTGAAACTGTTTAAATCTGCTCTGGATTGAAAACCCAGAAGAGCACCGGCAGCTCGCACCTATGGCCCACCAGGCTGGGCCTGGCCTGGGCCGCAGCATTTCCAGCACTGGAGGGACTGATAACAGACTGAGTGAGCGGAGCTGCAACCCACAAAAAGGACTTTCTGAGTTTGTCATCTCTTCAGATTGGCAAGAGATTTTATTGTTTAATATTGTTCAAATTTTTTTGTGCTGGTGATTGCTTTGCCTGTTAAATAAACAGGTTTTTTCCACTTTTCTCCAAGAAAATATTTTCCTGAACCAGTTGGGAGAGGGGCTGCTTAAATCTGCTTTCTAGAGGAACCCCTTTGGAGGTTTTCTCCCAAATTTGCCCTAAACCAGGACACCAGAGAAGCTGTGGCTGCCCCATCCCTGGAAGTGTTCAAGGCTAGGTTAGATGGGACCAGCTTGGAGCAACCTGGCCTAGTGGAAGGTGTCCCTGCCTGTGGCAGGGGGATTAGAACAAAATGATCTTTAATGTGCTTTCCGACTCAAACCATTCCATGATTCTGTGATTCACAAGGGCAGAGTAGAGGGGAAGAATCCTCTCCCTCAACCTGCTGGCCACACCTCTTTTGATGCAGCCCGGGATGTGGTTGGCCCTCTGGGCTGCGGGTGCACACTGTTGGCTCATGTTCAGCTTTTCATCCACAAGAATCCCCAAGTCCTTCTCCACAAGGCTTTAGTTTCTGATTCCCAAACAGATCAACTGTCTAGAACTAAAATTTTAAAGTCCTTGCATCTATTTGTGCGGCCTGACGGGATTGGGAGTCAGCGAAACCAATTAAACACCAAACTGAAGCCAGAACCACAGCCAAAGAGGGATAAAAACGGGCCCAGAGCTCTCGGGAAACTCGGAGCGATCCAAAAGGGGATCTCTGAGGCCACGGTGCTTTTTTCTCACTCAGAAAATCGACGTGCACAAAGAATCCACACGGGAAAAGGAACCGTGAGTACCATGTGGTTGAGTGGGGTGTGATCAAGCGTGTGTATGAGGCATGATTCTATCACGAAGCAAGTGTGGACCCCAAGATCACAGTTCCACTCTCCCGTGAGGGAAGTGGTCGGTCAAGGGGGAAGCAAGCGCTTTTACTTATCACACGTGAGTCCTGGGACTTGTAAGGAGTTCAGGGGAGTCGATCACGGTTGGAGTCAGGAGGGGAAAGAATGTTCCAAAAAGGTTTTGGGAACTGGTCAACCTTCTGATCCGGAGAAACAGGTAAGAGAGCTCGTTACCAGTCGAAAAACCCACGAAACGGTTCTCCGTGCGGCCGAGTAGACTGGTGGTTTTTCACAGACTCAGGAAATCAGTACCGGACAAGACTTGGGACTTGTGTCGAGAATCCCCGCCAAAAGGACTCGCGGTGAGAAAAATTGCAAACTGGGTTTTTGGGAAAATGGGACTGAAAAAGAGCAAGTGCCAGAAAAAGCCCCAGAGAAACCCTCCCCAGGACCCTGAAAAGGTTTTGCCTGAAATCCCAAGGGGAAGCCCATTGGGATGGATGTTGAAACATTGGGAAGAAAGCCCCAGGAGGGTGGGGAAATCCAAGGAAAAGATGATTCATTTTTATATGGAAAAGTGGGGAGGAAAGGAGATCGCAAAATACGTGGTCTGGCCGGTTTTTGGCACCTTCGAAGTATGGACGTGTGAGACCCTATACGACCATGTAGTCGATCACCGCCCACAGGAAATTGAGTATGCTGAGATGTGGAAATATGCTTGTTCAGGGTTGTGCCCGATCAGAACTCTCAGGCACTCAGCAACCCGGAGCAAGGAATGAGAACCACTGGAAAACCTTCCACCTCCCTACCTTGTCCCTCTGCCCCAGCTCGCGCAAGCGCAGGTACCTCAGGTGCCCGCGCTGCTTCCAGAGGCATCGCTCCCACAGGGACAAGCTTCCACCGGAGCTGGCCGCGGCATCTCCCCTCCCACGTGAACAGGCATTGGCGCCTCCGCTCCCAGGCGAGCAGTCCCAGCTCCCGCCACTTCCAAAAACTGAGGAGAAACAGATCCTTCCCTCGAAGAAAGCTGACTGTCCTCTGGCCCATCGGACGAGGTGGAGAATGAGGAGGGCAACCACTGGAGATAGTGAGGACAAGGAGGAAAAGCCGGTCTTTTCCCTTTTCAGGAGGTACTGACGGCTCCAGGAGTCATCGGCTTTGTACACGCACCGATCGACACAGGAGACGTGAGGGCTTTCAAGAAGGAAATGGGAAAACTGATGGGGATGGCAGAAAGATTAGATTAATTCCTAGGGACCAGCACCTACACTTGAGGATCTCAATGCGATCCTGAGATTGCTGTTCAACAACGAAGAGAGGGAAATGATCAGACAAGCTTCGATCAGGGACTGGGAACACAGGAATCCATAGGGGGAGCGAAGGGATCAGAGTTGGCTGGACCAGAAGCCGTCTTGGAATGCCCAGATGGAGGAAGGTAGACAGAAAATGATAAATCTTAGAAATATGATGATACAAGGTATCCGGGAGGCGGTGCCAAAAGGACAAAATATGAGCAAGGTACTCAGGGAATGTCAGGGAAAAGATGAGACACCCATGGAGTGTCTGGAAAGGCTCCAGAAAAGCCTAAGAATGTATTCCGGGAAGGACCCCAAATCCCCAATTGGGGCGGTCTTGTTGAAAACCCAATTTGTGGCAAAATCATGGGAAGATATAAGGAAGAAATTGGAAAAGATGGATGGCAGGACAGGGAACTGCAGGAATTGCTCTGGGAAAGCCCAGAAGATCTACATGACAAGAGATGAAGAAAAGCAGAAAATTCAGGTGAAAGTGTTAGTGGCTACAGTAAGGGAGGCACAGAAACAAGAACAGGTCAGAGACCAGGCAAAAACAGCACCAGTGAAGAAACAGAACCCTTCCCAAGGGAAGGGCTCAAACAACCAGAATAAAGACTTTGAGTGCTACTACTGCAAGCAGAAGGGACACATTCGGAGGAATTGTCCCAACAAGGTCAAAGACGAAACAATGTTTCAGGAAGATTAGGGGTGTCAGGGGCTTTTCAGTCTGGGGTCTGGAACACCGAGGGAGCCCTTGATAAAATTGAGAGTGGGACCCCACAGGCAGGAGATATGATTTTTAGTAGATTCGGGGGCTGAACGGACCACGGTGCAGCAATTACCACAAGGGTGCTCTCTGAGCGATGACGCAATGATGATAATCCGCGCAAAAGGGGAACTGTTTAAGGTTCCGATCATAAAGAATGTTGAAATAGAAACAGAAAACAAAAAGTGCATAGGAAATATGTTATTAATAAAAGAGGCAGATTTCAATTTGCTGGGAAGGGTTTTGATGGTGGCATTGGAAATCGGTTTAACAGTGCAGGATTCCCAGCTCAAGGTGAGGTTGCATCAACTCACCACCCAGGACGAGGAGAAAATTGACCCAAAGGTTTGGTATGTCCAAGGGGAGGCCGGGAGATTGGACATAGAAGCAATTTGCATTGAAATTGAAAGGCCAGAAGACCTCATTCGGGTCAAAAAATACCCTATCCCCATGGAGGGAAGGAGGGGGTTGAAACCAGTAATTGATGAACTAGTGAAAAAAGGAACGTTGGAACCGTGCATGTCCCGGCACAACACCCCAGTTTTGGCAGTGCAGAAAACGGATGGTAGCTACAGGCTAGTGCAAGATTTGAGGGCTGTGAATCAGGGGACTAAGAGACTGCTCCCCACGGTCTTGAATCCTTACACTCTGCTGAATAACATCTCTCCCAAGGAAACGTGGTACAGTGTGATTGACTTGAAAGATGATTTCTGGACTTGTCCTTTAGCAAAGTGTCCTGTTTTAGGGCAAATGTGGGAGAAAACCTCCAAAAGGGGGCCCCTCCAGAAAGCAAACGCACACGGCCCCTCCCCCCAACCAGTTCGGGAAGGATTCCTCGGAGAGAAGTGGAAAGAACCTGTTTATTTAACAGGCCCAGCACCCCCCAGTACACAAAATGAACAATACCGGATGACACCACTCTTTCACTGCTCTGAAAAAGATGACAAATTCAGAAAGTCTCTCTCGGGGGTGGTCACTCTGTTCTCAGTCCCTCCGGCGCTGGGGTAGCTGCTGCAGGCCACAGGGTGCAAACTCTCGGTGTTTCCCAGGTCCCAGTCTGGAGCAGGTTCGAGTAGGTCCAAAAAAAGGAAAGGAGAAACAGTCCAGGAAAAAATTTGGACTGCTTAGCTAAACTAACTAATGAGCAGAAGCAAAAAGCGAGAGCAAAGCAGGAGCGAAGCAGAAGCAAGAGCAAGAGCAAACGGAAAAGCAAAGCAAAAAGCAAAAGCTGCACTATGTAGTGTCCCGTCTGTGTGTCCCGCCAGCCGTGGGGGAGTGGCTGATAGGAAAACCAAAACAAAACATTCACTCTCCAGAGCCAGTCTTGAAGGCACAGAACATAATATCCAGCATGAACAGAACACATGAATGGGGATACAAGCATCATAACATCACCCTAGGACACAAAGGACAGCAGAGATTACTTTGCGTTTCAATGGGACGACCCAGAAACGAACAGAAAGCAACAACTCAGATGGACATCGTTGCCTCAGGGCTTCGTAGATTCCCCGAACCTGTTCAGGCAAGAACTTGAACAAGTGCTGAGTCACTTTTTACCAGTGGAAAGAACTAAATTGCTACCCTATGTAGACGATTTGTTGATTGTGGGTCTGAGGGAGGAGGATGTAAGGATGAGTACCATTGAACTTTTAAACTTTCTTGGGGAAAAAAGATTAAAGGTGTCTAAGTCAAAGCTGCAGTTCACAGAGCCCGACGTCAGATATTTGGGACATTGGTTAACCAAAGGAAAAAAGAAGTTAGATCCTGAAAGGGTGGTGGGGATTATTGATTATTGCCCTGCCATCCCCACGGACAAGAAGTGAGGCAGTTGCTGGGGTTGTTGGGATATTGCTGGCAATGGATCAAAGGATACAGTGAGAAGGTGAAGTTTTTGTACGAGAAACTCACCACAGACAGAATCAAATGGACAGAAAAGGATGAGGATGAATTTAGGGGAGTCAAGGAAGCACTCATGGCAGCACCAGTGTGGAGCCTCCCCAATGTGAAATGGCCATTTCAGCTGTTTGTGGATGTGAGCAGTCACACAGCCCACGGCATGCTAACACAGGACTGGGCTGGGGCCAGGAAACCGGTCAGTTACTTGTCTAGGCTTTTGGACCCTGTAAGCAGGGGTTGGCCCATGTGCTTGCAAGCTATTGTAGCTGTGGCATTGTTGGTGGAAGAAGCAAAGTAACTTTTGGAGCACCATTGGTAGTATTCCCACCGCATAGCGTGCGGGGTATACTACAACTAAAAGCAGATAAATGGCTCACGGATGCTAGGTTGTTAGAATATGAAGCCATTTTGATCCACTCGCTGGATTTGGAATTGTGAACAACTACAGCACAAAATCCGTCTCAGTTTTTGTTCAGGGAAGCCTCGGAAAAGCTTGTTCATGACTGTGTGGAAGCGGAAGAATTGCAGACCAAGATAAGACCAGATTTAGAAGAAGAGGAATTGGACAAAGGGGGAAAATGGTTTGTAGATGGCTCAAGCAGGGTGATCGAAGGGAAAAGGAAATCAGGATACACAGTTGTGGACGGAGGAACAGGAAAGGTGATAGAAGCGGGTCCTTTGAATACAGGATGGTCAGCACAGGCTTGCGAATTGTACGCAGTTCTGAGAGCTTTGAAAGGACTGAAGGGAAGAAAGGGAATGATTTTCACAGATTCTAGGTATGCCTTTGGGGTGGTTCACACATTTGGGAAAATTTGGGAAGAAAGGGGGTTGATCAACACTCGAGGATGAGGACTGATGCACAGGGAATTGATCAGGCAGATTTTGGAAGCGATAAGGGAGCCTGAAGAAATTTCGGTAGTTCATGTAAAAGGGCATCAAGTGGGGATGCAGTTTCGAACCTGGGGAAACAATTTGGCAGACCAGGAGGCAAAAAGCGCGGCATTGATGATGGTAAGTACCCCGGAGATGGAAAGAATTGAGATCCCAGACCACCCTCCTCAACCCTCCCAAAAGGAGATTGAAAGCTATGAGAAAATAGGGGGAAAATTGGAGGAAGGTAAGTGGAAATTACCAGATGGGAGAGAACTAGTCTCCAAAGGCTTTACCAGGAGGATCTTGAGGAGACTGCACCAGTGAACACATTGGGGGGCTCAGACACTAGCAGAACAATTTCTGAAATTTTTCAGGTGCAGAGGAATTTATGAATTGGCCAAAAAGGAGGTAGAGGGATGCAGGGATGCCTGATCTGCCAGACAATTAACAAAACTAAAGTGAGACAGGCAATCCTGGGAAGTCGTCCCATTGCGTACTGACCTTTTGAAAGAATCCAAGTTGATTTTACTGAATTGCCCAAGGTGGGAAGGTTCAAATTTGTGCTTGTGATAGTGGATAAACTGACTCACTGGGTGGAAGCTTTTCCGAGACCAAGAGCAACGGCTCAAATGGTGTCCAGAAAACTGTTGGAGGAGATTGTGCCCCGATATGGGGTGGTAAACTACATAGATTCGGGCCAGGGAACTCATTTTACTTCGAAGATTATTAAGCAGTTGGCAGAGGTGCTAGGCATTTGATGGGAATACCACACCCCGTGGCATACCCAGAGCTCAGGACAAGTTGAAAGGATGAATCAGACCTTGAAAGCGCAGTTGTCTAAATTGATATTGGAAACTCGGATGTCCTGGCTGAAGTGCCTCCCTCTTGCCTTGCTTAATATCAGGACTATGCCTCACACAGAAACTGGGCTCTCACCATTCAAGATGCTGTATGGAATGCCATATCAGCATGGGATGCTGGTGGGACACCCCAGATTGGAGGATAGCCAAATTCAACTGTACTTAGTAGCGATAAATAAAAACCTACAGGAACTAAGGAAACAGGGAATAGTATCTCAGAGCACCCCTCTGGGATTCAGTATCCACAAAATTCAACCAGATGACAGGGTGCTTGTGAAAGTGTGGAAAGATGTACCCCTCTCCCCTCACTGGGAAGGCCCCTTTCTTGTCTTTCTGACAACAGACACGGCCATTCGGACGGCGGAGAAAGGTTGGACACACGTGTCCAGAGTGAAAAAGGTCAAGCATCAGGAGGAGGCTCCCAAGTGGAGGGTCACTTCTTCTCCAGGCGACCTAAAGATCAAGCTTCATCGTCCACATAAATGACTGACGGTGATTGGATAGGTTGTATACTGTCAGACTGTGTATGCTATCCGTTTGTACACTTCAAGTGTGAATATTGTCAAGGGGTTTTTGTTGTGCATTGTAGAAGGGGACAGAGACCAAAGGGATTGTGCACTCAGTGTTTGGAGGAAGAGCTTGAGCTGACTGACCGCATTCTAACCCTAGCCACAAATTTAGGTATTATTGAATTGGACTCGCAGGAGTGGTTCCACATTTTCCAGAATGGGGTACGTGGAAAACTCAAATCAAAGGCAGAGATATTTGATGTGGAGTGCCGAAAATCAATCAAGGTACCACACAGCTCAGATGCTGTCAAGATATCGAGGTGGGGTGCCTTTAAGAGGAGGTATGTGGCACAGTCTGAGAATGCATTCCCTGAAGAGTACTCCTGCTGCCCCAAAGATGGTCTTCCTCGATGCTGGTGGCACCCTAGGGGGCGGAGGCAAAGGCAGAGGAGTATGCCTGGTGGGAATCCTGATTGGCCTGAGCCTAGCCATGTGTGGGACGCAAAGTCTGCACATTGAGACCCCAATCCATGACGGGAATCAAAACCTCGTAGATGAGTGCAGTGAGTGTACGTAGATTGTCCTGATTGGACAAGGAGATGGGGATCTCAGCATACCAAGCCCCGGAGGAATGCATCAGGGAGCCAGGCAGGTACTGTTCGATAAACGATAAACGGCACTCGGGTGAAATTGTGCTAAATGGGCAAAGAGGTGTTGTGCTTAGATCCAAAGGCTGGAATGAAGAACAGGTGGTCAGACAGGCTCAACCACCGAACACTGAAAAGAAATGCGGAACCAGTGTCAATCCCCATTTGTAGCCAATGTAATCAGACAATGTGGGTCGGGGGAAAGTTGGAATCGATTTTTGTAGCATATCATCAAGTTACTCCATTGTGTTATGATAATTCAAAATTGGGAATGTGTGTAATGAGTGGGAAAACGTACTGGGTTGGAAGGAATTTGAAATTTGATAGCAAGCTCACCCTAAATAGAGAGCCCATCATGCTGGATTTAGTACAGGCAAACGATGACAGAGTTTGTCTGCAGTATGATAGGGCTGTCTGTTTTGCAAAGAACAAAGATGGGATAGATCCTGAGGGGAAAATGAAGTAAATTACTCAGGAGCTGAAGAGAAGGGAGTCAGAGTTGAGAAAGAAAAGGGTGGAGCAAGAAAGGATGACAACGCTGAGTGAACAGTACAAGCAGCTCGATAAACAATATGCTGATGGGGGATTACCTTCCCCAGACTGAAACCTATTCATTGACTTGGTTCAGGAGATAGCAACTGAATTGGGATTGTCAAATTGTTGGATTCGTGGGGGGCTGAAGTCTGATGAAAAATGGCCCTGGAAGGGTGAGAGTTTAGCTCCAGAACAACTTTTGAAGTGGGACAATCCACGGGTCTTAAAATTAGCACAGAGACCTGAGGGATGGGTGTTGGACCAGGAAGTGATTGGAACTATTTGCATCAGTCAACAGGGAAAGAAATATACCGAAATGGTGGGGTATACCCCTTGTATATCCACTTTGACGATAAATTAAAATAGTAGGAGCAAAATCTGGCAACCAGAACCTCCTACAGGATATTGGAGTCAGAAAAATGAGACAAATTGCGAATGGAATGGTCAGATGGGACTTTGCTGTGTCAAGAGTCCCGGAGCTAACCCTTACCAGTCATTGGGGGGACTGAAAGAATATTGGGGAGACCCAGGGAAAACTAATATCAAGTGGAAAGCCCCAGATGGAATTTATTGGATTTGTGGGAAAAAGGCGTACAGCGAATTACCTCCCAGATGGAAGGGATCATGCACTTTGGGCGTGATCCGACCTGTATTCTTCACTCTTCCCTGGACGAAAAGTAACCTGCTAGGGGCCCCCTTATATGAGACCCTGAACAGGGAAAGGAGAAGCTTGAAGAAAATGATACCTGTCATAAGTGGCAGGCAAACTTGGGGAGAGGAGGAATGGCCAGCGGCAAGGATAATTGATTATTTTGGGCTGGCCGCGTGGGCTCAGGACGGAAGCTATGGATATAGGACCCCAATCTATCTGCTGAATTGATTGATCAGGCTGCAGGCAGTGGTGAAAATTGTGTCAAACCACACCTTGGAGGCCCTGGACTTATTAAGCCGGCAGCACACTCAGGTGTGGGCTTTTGTGTACCAAAATCAAATAGCTTTAGACTATTTGTTGGCTAAGGAAGGGGGAGTGTGTGGAAAATTCAACGAGTCGGAATGTTGCATTGAAATTGATGATTATGGAGAAACCATAAGGGGTTTAGCACCCAAAATAAAGAAGGTGGCCCATGTCCCAGTTCAGAACTGGAATTCCATTTTGCAATCATCTTGGTGGGACAGATTATTCGACGGGGCCTGGTGGAACAAAATAATGTTTTTTGTAATGTGTTCAGTAGCTGGGGTCATATTCCTCCCATGTCTAATACCTTGCTTTATTAGACTGTTACACTCCATGGTACAGGGTATGCAGATAGCAGTAGTACCCATGGACCTGGAGCTGGCTTCTGGAAACAGCGTGTCCAAAATCATGAGCCTGGAAGAGGGAAAGTGTACAAGCAGTGCTGCCGAAGTCCTGGCAAAATTTGAGAAACAGGTCAAACGCAATGAGAACAATTATAACGGCTATCAAGGAATCCCGTAAGGAGAGCAGGGCATGATGAGAATTTAAATAAAGCCTTCTCTTTGTAGGAGATCCTTGGAGGTGGAGGGTAGATGTAGAAATTATATAGATGATAGTTATATTGTTAGCATTCAAAAACACATAATCACATAAGCAATTATATGCGGTGCTTTTTATTAAGAGCTCTGGGAATCGGGGTAGTTTCCACCCAAATCTGATTCCGACCATACATTTGAGGTGAACGTGTTTTATACTCTATCATTACATAACTTTCATGTTAATTATTAAACTTATATTGTTCTAGTGTATAAACAGATTTCAGCTAAACATAGCCCCCTTTAAGTTTCCAACATAGTTTCTCACAATTCTTCTTATGGTTATATAATAATTATATTTAATTACTAAACAATCATCACATCTAACAATTATATCTTTTATCATACTGCTTACGCAGGTGCAGTGATCTGAGAAAACACAAAGCCTAATATTTTCAAAGACTATTTTTCACATTTTCCAGGGCTCCACTATCAATATGAGTTGTAGTGGGAGCATGAACTAATGTGTTTATATTGAAGGGGAGGGATTGTAATACATTTTGGGAAATAATTCATGCTATAAAAGAATGTATTTTATAAAGATTGTGAAATCCAAACGAGTCTCTGACCACAAGCAGCCCAAGAGGCAGACGTCTATTCGAATTCCGAGATTCCTGGAGGCAGCAGGAGAACAATTGGCAGTTAACTTATGAATAGACGTACCCAGTGCGATGATCACCGATATCCCGAGTCATCGGAAGACACCTAAGAGCAATCATCGCCCTGTTGATAATATCGAACAAGATAGCTGAAGTCACCAGAAAGATACGTGTGAATACACGACTTCCCCAGACTCGATCACCACCGGCTGTCAACCAGGAAACAGCAATCGTCCAGCTCTGCACAGTGAAAGAAACAGCTATGAATATGCAGAGTTACAAAAGAAACTGGGACTCCTCTTCCTCGGGCATAATAAACTGTATAAAGCAACCCCGCTAGAAGCAGCTCTCACGAACAGGGAAGGGTCCGATGCGATAGAGGTCAGATCCAGGTTCACCCAGCGCCGAACCCAGGCTCGACGCTGTCTCTTTGGCTGTGGTGGTTTTGAGGACCGTATTTTGGTCATGGAAAAAGATAAATAAAATCTTTTCTCATTTTTGATAATTTGGCTTCTCGATTGATCATTTATAACAGTTTCTTTACATTGTCAGTGGAAAAGGTTGTGGGGTAAGGAGAAGTGTTCTGAAGGGTTTCTTTTGATTCCTACTACTTTTTTTTCCTTTTAGTTACTGTTAATAAAATTTTCTTTACACCCTTTTAAAGTTTTGAGCCTGTTTTGCCTTTCTCCTAATCCTATCTCACAGCAGGAAGTGAGTGCACTGGTGATTGGCCAGCACCGAACCTGCCACACTCTTTAGAGCATTGGCCAGGAAATCTCAAAATTGGTGAAATTTCAGATTTGCGAACCAAAACCACTACACGAAATTGGTATTTCTGCCTGGTTTTGAACTGAAACCACCACAGTACCAATTTTTAGTTTACTGTATTTCCCTCCTTAATTGTGGAGGGGGGCAATCTAAACATGCTGTAACATATATGCATACTCATGACTTCAACAAATCTATTTGGTGTGAATCAGCTGAAACATCAGTCTATATCTGTTGTGTTGTGTCATTATGCTCCCCCGGTTTAAGCTGGAATGTTCTGTTACCCCCTTTTTCTGTATAATGGTTCTGTCTGGAATTCCCCCTCTTTCCCAGTTATCTGTCAATCACCAGTTACCCTGGAAACCCGCGCCCTTTCTGTCACCCCCAAATGCCCCCCTTTTATCCAGAAACTTCGGTGTTATACATGGAATTATTGGGCCGGGGACCGGGGTCCCACCTTTGAGCTCTCTCCGTTGGCTACCCGTCCTGTCTCTCTGAAAAGCCCGCGCTCACCGTGGGTTCCCATTCGCTGCCTGTCTGAGCTCTCCCCCTCCCTTTTCTCCTATACAACACGTGTATTCCCTCCCCCCCGCCGCCCTTCGGTCCGGCGGCTTCCCCTGGGTGTTACTCTGCGTTCTGGAATAAAACCTGGACTGGCCCTGGTCGGAGGGATGCTCTCCATCCCTTTTTGTCTGCCTCTGGCAGAGCTGACAGCCGATCCAGCGCGCGCCTGTCGATGGAGCGGCTCCCGCGTGCCGAACCGAGAAACCACGCACCCCCCCCCCCCCCCCCCCCCCCAACTCCGTCCGCTGGCAGGCAGGAACTTTAAAGTCACGGTCACCGTATATATCCTTAAAGGAGAAAGCCCTGAAACTACAAATTTCTTGTGACACATGCTATTCTGTTTATCAATAACTGTGCCAGCCACTCTAAGGCTATATGAACAGTGTTATAAAATTGACTCAAAACGAGTAGTTTCCAATCAAAGAATTTATTAATTATTGAAGCAGTTATACTACGTAAGCAAAGGCTCAGTGCTGGGCGACAGGGGAGTCTCCACTCCACCTACTGCCGCTCCAACTAGTTTCTGATTCAGTCCTTTTATCCTCTCTATCCTTCAGGAGTCCATGTTATCTCGGAGTACTCTGCGCCTGCGCTGGTTGTTGCTAGGGGGTCATCCTTCTGTCTCCTGGTGGTCGGTGATAAAGGCTGCGGAGTCTTCCTCAGCTGCGTCTTCTTCACCCTATGTCCTTATTTGGTGACTTCTCCGTGGAAAATTACCAAAATCTTATGATTAACGCAACATGTGCCCTATCAAGTTTAAGCAAGCAAATGTCCTGCCTTGCAAACTGTGCCCTATCAAGCTTAAGCAAGCAAATATCCTGCCTTGCAGACTGTTTATCTGCCCCTGCCCCTTCCCCAGCTTTTCCCTGGTCGTTATCTCTGTGAGTTATCTGCTTGTACCATTTGTCAGCGGGAAAGGTTTCCCTGCTGGGTGTTTATCTGCCCCTGCCCTTTCCCCAGCCTTTCCCTGGTCGTTATTTCTGTGAGTTATCTGTTTGTACCATTTGCTGGGTGGGACTATGTGTGGGCTCCTGCAACCCCTTCCCTGGTATCCTTGTGGCTCATATCTCATGAAGTAGTACAGAAATAGTCAGCAGACAACTCTTGTAACACACTGATCTCTTTTTCGTGACGAACAAAATGTAATCCCTCATCTCAAACAGTACACAATATAAGGAATAATAACCCAATCCAGAAAACAAGGAAGCATATAGTAGAGGAAATGTATTTGAATATGTGTATAGAGGCTTTGCCCCAGAGGTCCCGGTTGCCCTCGATGGGCTGCAGCTGCGATGTCCTTAATTGGGCTGCGGCTGTGACCAATGAAGATGACCGGGATAAAAGGGGGCGGGTAAGCCAGTCAGGAAGAGTCTTGGAGGAGCCCTGACCCGAGAGAGAGAACAGTGTGTAGAAGAAGGAGTCTGTGCAGCGAAGATCTGCAGCCATGAGAATATGCCAAAGAGGTATGGACTCTAGAAATAATAGAAGAACAACAGAAGCATGTTCTGGTTTCTTCCATAGAATTACTCATATGCTTCTTATGTTAAATACAGTATGGGATTTCTTAGACTGAAAATGTTTTGGTTTCAGGCTCCAATTAGCCCTAGCATAAGAAGAAGGTGTCAGAAAAAATACATGTCTTTCAAATAATCTGCATGTAAATAACAATTTAAAAACACATTGGCACTGTGCCTTGTTTATTCAATTTTAACAGCAAAAACCCCTCTTCTCCCCTCACCTCTGTGTAGTTCATTTGTGTGCCCCCTAGGCAAGTCTGCCCATGAAGCACCCTTCTTGCAGCATGACCCCTGAAAGCCAGTGGGTTTCTGTGCTCCTTTTTCAGAACAAAGCACCAGGATATGACAGCATTTTCATGAATCAGATTACAGCCCCAGCAAAGGATATGCAGAATTAGACCTCCAGCTGAAGGGAACAATTGGAAACACCTAATTTTGCTTAAAATATGTTAAAGAAAAGTCAGCATTAGAAAAATGTGGGATCTTATGGTATAACTTTATGAAGAAAAAAGTTCCCTTTAGCCAGTATACTTTCTCTAAGCAAATTAGCATACAAATTTAAACAGCAGCAACAAATACTACTGAAATTATTAAAACTACTCCAGGGGCAGTGCCTCTTGGATAACATATTTAAGAAGGGAAGAAAAATTGTGAAACACCAGCAGCTGGGAGAGCAGGGTGAGAATATGTGAGAGGAACAACTGCAGACACCCAGGTCAGTGCAGAAGGAGGGGCGGGAGGTGCTTCAGGTGCCAGAGTTGAGATTCCCCTGCAGCCTGTGGTGCAGCCCATGATGAGGCAGCTGTGCCCCTGCAGTCCATGGGGGAGCAGAGATCCACCTGCAGCCCCTGAAGGAGCCCATGCTGGAGCAGGCTGTGCCAGAAGGACTGACCTCGTGGAAAGGGACCTGCATTGGAGTAGGGGAAGAGTCCTCCCCTGAGGAAGAAGGAGCAGCAGAGAGAATGTGTGAACTGACTGCAGCCCCATTCCCTGTCCTCTTGCACTGATGGGGGGGGGAGGTAAAGAATTTGGGTTTAAAGTTAGGCCCAGAAAGAAAGGAAGGGTTAGGGGAAGGTGTTTTAAGATTTAGTTTTTATTTTCTCACTATCCTAATTTGATTTGATTGATAATAAATGAAGCTAGTTTCCCCAAATTGAGTTGTTTTGCCCATGACGGTATTTGGTGAGTGATCTCCCCCTGACCTTATCTCCACCCATGAGTCTTTCATTGTATTTTCTCTCCCATGCCCACTTGAAGAGTGGAGTGATAAAGTGGCTTGGTGGGCATCTGTTCAGCCAGGGTCAACCCATAACACCTTGGCAAAAGCTTTAAGACCCAGTTGTGCTGGAAGAGCACCAAAATTATAAAACTCAGCACATACGGGTGTGAGGAGTCCATGCATGTTCACAGCAAGCTGGCAACATGCAGTGGTTCAGCCTTCCTTTCCCACAACAATCCATTGGCAGAATCTGACAAGGAGCAGCCTGGGACACTTGGCTGAGGCAGTGCCACCTCCAGGGGCCAGATCTCCACCCGAGCAGGGGACATAGCTGGCCACCACTGATGCTGTGGTTCCACTGCTGTACCTGAAAATTGGCTCCCTCCCCATTGCCTCCAGCCTTGGCTTTGCAGTGCTTCACTGCCTCTTTCAACCTTTCAGCAGGCTAACTCTGGGCACAGGAGGCCTACCTGGGATTGTGGGCCTCAGCACTGCTGCAGTTCCTGCCAACCACCTGCCATCACTCTTCTCCTCATGAGATGGGGACAGACCTCCTTGCCTCACCACATCCCCTGCTTGCCCAACTCCCAACACCCCAGCTGAGAGGGCTTGCAGTCCAGGCTAGTCAGCCACTGCAGCCATCTTTGTTACAAAACCTTGGACAGCTCTGGCGGCGATGAGCTGCAATCCCACGACTGGCTATCACCTGCCAGGCACAGCCCCCTGCACACCACTTACACCCTTCGGGTCATTGTACCCCATGTTAGAGACCCTTACCCTAGGATTTACATGCTGCACCTCCCTTTCTAGTGTCAGATCTTTTAATGGTACAAATTATTTCCTCAACAGGCCACCAAACTCTCAAAGGAATCGGAAAGACAAGTCCCAGCAGAGACGTTTATAGATGTCAGTCAGGGAAAGAAGTATGAGGGAGCTGTGAGAGCATTACTCACACCACACACAAAGCTGTGGGCAGTATGCAAACACAGGCATGCTCCCACAGTTAGGTCTAGCCATGGCTAAAGCTTTACAAGATCTGAGCTAGTGAGCTCCAGGTTCTGTTGTACCTGCCTGAGCTGCTAAGTGTTTAACAAGCTACAAATTATTTGTATTTTCATTGTAAACAGGTTGCTTTAATTTAAAAATTATTTTCTAGAAGCAAACACTACAGTTTAAGAAGGAAGTTGTTAGAAATAACAAAAAAAATTTCTGACTGCATGTTACATTTTCACAATAGTCCCTATAGAACACATACTTTGGTCCTTAAAAGTAAACAACCAAATTAAATATCTATTTAAATGTTTCCTCATTTGAAATAATACTGTTACAGAATTGGTGTAAGAGACTACCATATTCTGCACCATTAGCTAATTAAAAATTCCACTGCAAGCATGAAACAGTAGAAGCTGCATGATCCTCCTCTAGTGACCATCTCACACAGGACTGACATCCAATTCCATCCTCATAAGCCTGCAGATGAAACATCCTTTTGCAACTGTTTTCAAAAAAAGCAGCTAATCCTTTTTAATATTGTGTGAATAACTTGGCAAATCTCAAACTATTGATCAGCACCCTTTCCTCTCCCTGCCCTTCTTTCAGAAGTAGCTTGTGGCCGACTTAATGTGTGCCTTGGCTGGGTTTCGGGGTATCCCCGGCTGGCTGTCGCAGGTCCGGATAGCGCAGTCCTGTTCAGCACAGCCTGCCTGGGCTCCCAGGCAGCTCCCAGCCACAGGCTACCTTAGCAAGCTCAGCTCTTAAGTGAGATCTGCTCTTTAGTGATTATCAGCTCATTTATGATTTCAGCTCTTTAGCTTGCTAAGTGCCTTAGGCAGACGCAGGGAGAGAGAAGAAGGCTGTGTAAGGTTCCACAGAGATGTCTTTATTGAAGTCTTCTGTGAAGGTTCTCAGGGACAGCTCTTCTGTCAAACTGGGCAAAAGTAGGGGTTTTTATAGTATGCAGGAGTTTTAGAAATTGTCCAATAGTAAATGACAAGGCGAATGTGACCTATAGTCTTACAGAGAGATAAGCAAGGGTCCAAAGGCGGAAGAGGGGCATCTTAGGTCTGGTCATCATGACATGGCATTTCTTAGGCTGCTGAATGCCATGGAGGCATTGCAGGCCCTGTGCCTGCTACAGTGGCCTCTCATGAATATTGTATATAAATCCACAAGTCTCAATTTAATGTTCACTTTTTATTTTGTATCCAGACACACCTCACAGGTTTTTGTTCATTCCACCTTTTCCATTTCTCACTGCCTAGACCCCAGTGCTTTAGGCCAATTACTTTCATTCAGCATAAATTCAAGCATTCCCTTCATGTGACACAGCCCACTGCAGGCACCAGGCAAAAAGTGCAGCTGCATGCTGCCTCATTGCAAGCTACAGACCAGTACCTGCATAACAGAGGGCACTCTGGGAACCAGCAGTATATACTTATTTAAAGGAAAAAACTCCTCCAGTGGTGAATAGGTATATAGTTTGGAGAGGTCTGTAGGTCTATACAGACATTTGTGGCAGAAAGAGGATGGCAAGTTGGCTGTAATAGAGGGCATCCAGAACTTGACTCTCCAAGTCAATCATCACTCCTGCAGTTGCAGTAAGGAGGCATGGGGGACTCCACTGGTAGAAGCAATTTGAGAAGGAAATTCTAGGGAAGAGGGGATTGCAAAGGGAAACACTTTCCAGTGGAGTTATTATTTAAGAGCCTTTCACCCTGTCCCTCAGTGAGGAGAGGTTTGGTCATGCCCCCACCGCATTTCCACCCAGGCTCAACAGAAGTCTGTATAGAGGCAGCACTGGGCACAACAACAAAGCATCATTTCTCTCCTACCAAATTTGCAGGCTGTTCTTAAAAAGGAGAGATCAAACAGAACAAAAAAATAGCTCAACTGTGCTTACCAAATTATAGCCCTGCTATCAATATCACCTAACTGCTCATTTTACATTGGACTTAAATTGCCTAAGTTAGTTTCATTAATTAGACACAACCAGATTGTTCCTTTAATTCCACTGATACAGATCTGGTGTCTATATGCCTAAATGCCTAAAAATTTAGAGTTATGCAGCTAAGCATATTACACCCCCTCCATGTTTAAAAAGACAGGCTTCTTATCAGAAGCCAGGTATAAGTCCAATAGCTATCTTTTACTTTCATTATTAACATCAGGCCATTCTTTTCTCTGCACAGAATCTCATCCCATATTATTTGCATCTCAGAACATACAAAACTGTTGCCGTTCATTTCGGGGGAGGCTCCCCGGGGAGTCCCTGGGGGGCCCCCTAAGCTGTATGTTTACTGGTAGCAGCAGGCAGGCAAGGAGACTCCACACGGCTTCTGAGGGTGCTAATTAGATGAGGGTTTATTGGGGGTCCCACCCCCGGGAGCAGCATAGTTTCTGAGGGAGAAGGGGGAGAAGCGGGAGGGAGGAGGAGGGGGAGAGAGAGAGCCTAGGGAGAGAAGGGCTAAGAGAGAGCAAAGGGTCAAGAGAGCATCTAGTCTCCCTCTCACAGCTTAACAGGGAGATTCAAAGTGGGCGCGGAATAAGACTTGGGCCAATGGGATTACAGATACATGATACTTCAGGGGAGGATCACAGGCTTGGAATAAACCGTACATTTTCGAGGGGTGAGACAGAGCATACCATGTAACTAAAATGTAACACCACAATTCACTCTTTTTTTGTTAGAAAGAAAAGATAAAGAGAAATATGACAACAATTTAAAAAATGAAGCAGTAATTACACAGTTTCACAGCATAAAAATAAATACAATTCCGGTGAGGATTATGTTTTAAACAGTCAATTTGACCTGATGTTTGCCTTTGGTGGTAGGTATTAAAGATAAAATGAGCATTTAATTGTAATAAACGGGTTATGTGGGTCCATATTGCAGATTTTAAACGAATTTAAAGCATGGGCAAGTGCTTAAAGGGCTTTAGCCTTATACACTAAACTCATATGAGAGTTCTGGGATTGGCCTTTTCAGCGTGACTGGCCCAATGATGTCTAACTTTTTCCAACTGGCTTTTCGGACCACCACAGCCCCCAGTTTAGGCTACGGTGACGACTTTTGCTCCCCCTCTCAGGGACAGGGAATCATCTGGCGCCCCCCAGACTACAGGCAGGTTTGTGGCCTCAGATTCTCACCCTTGGATCTGAGCTTTACCGCTGCTTTCACCTTCCAACTGGTTTAACCCAGAAGACCCCCCAGTTTTAGGTCATTAAAAGAAAAACAAAAAGAAAAAAAAAAGAAATTCGGCTTCAGCTACTACCTATACTCAGGGAGCATTCACCACAAAACCGTCAAAATACTTTCCCAGACACCATTTTATGTTATCAGTCACCCTAAGAACCTACTAAAGACAGCATAAACCCAACAGCGATTTTGATTCAGCAGTCTAATACTATCTGAACACTTGCTATTAAAGAAACAATCGAAAACTGCTTCTCGTTGGATCTACCCTTGTGACCTGACAGGCCCTTGCTTTCTAAAACTGAAAATATGACAATCTGCAATATGAACACGCATTTAAACTAGAAACGCATAATTATAAAAACTACTTCATGGGAATGGGAGGGAAATGGAGAGAAGACAGATATTGGATCAGAATGATAAAAAGGTTAGAGGGTTTTAGGATAAAAGTTCTAGCTGACGAGCTCTTTTCAGCTAGAACAAGTGGATAGGGATTGGGAATTGGGGAGGTTATGGGGAGCCAGGGACTCTGCGAAAGAAAAACCTTTTCAGGGTACCCTGCGCCTTCGAGCGGTTTGCTCCCAGTGAACTACCCAAAATAAGGAAAAAAGGGGTATGGATTGCAGAGAAGGATATTATTCTGCTCCTGGAGTAACAGGGGAAGGAGATCATAAAGTAGAATTTTCAATTCAACAAAATGTTGAGGCTTAGCCGTGTGGCTGCTGTGCCGGGCTTAGCAGGACGGAGTGGACTTCTGGGGGTTTGTTAAGGGGAAGGCAGGTTAGGGATGGAGTTAGGGAGAAAGAGCAGCGAGGGGGGGAGAGAGTAAAACCGAGGAAAGAGGTCACAAAACTGACGAAAGCAGTTTTGGGGGGGGAGGGGGGGGGAGGAGGTGCGGGGCTCGGGCAAAGCTGAAAACTGCTTCTTGCTCGTCTGGTGGCTCCCCCGCGGAAACTGGTGGGCTTTGGTTTCTTCTTTCGCCGCTGCTGTGGTCCAGGGCAGCGGCTGCTCGGGTTCGACGATCCGCACGGCCCGCCCGCTCTGCGGGGCCCTCCCCCGCCGCCTCCGGGCAGGGGGCAGCGGGCTCGGCTCCCGGCGAGCGGCGGTTCCGAGCAGCCACGTGGTGGCCACGTTGGCGCAGGGGAGCCGGCAGCTGCTGGCGGTGATCTGAAAAGCCGCGCGGGCTGCGATGGTGCAATGGCGGCGCGGTGTCTCGCGGGGCATCTGCGCGGTGGTGGCGGGGCCGCCCGGGGTCGCGGCTGCGGCCCGGCGCGGCCGCCCCACGATACTGGAGGCGGCGCAGAAGCGGTGCTCCATGGGGTTCTGCGCTGTGCCGGCGGGGCGATGAAGGTCCATTTTCGTCTTAGGGTTGTCGGTACTCGAACCGCACGTTGGGAGCCATTTGTCGCAGTTCGTTTAGAGGGAGTCCCCGGGGGGCCCCCTAAGCTGTATGTTCACTGGTAGCAGCAGGCAGGCAAGGAGACTCCACACGGCTTCTGAGGGTGCTAATTAGATGAGGGTTTATTGGGGGTCCCACCCCCGGGAGCAGCATAGCTTCTGAGGGAGAAGGATGGGAAGGGGAGAGAGTGAGAGCCTAGGGAGAGAAGGGCTAAGAGAGCAAAGGGCCAAGAGAGCGTCTCGTCTCCCTCTCACAGTTTAACAGGGAGATTCAAAATGGGCGCGGAATAAGACTTGGGCCAATGGGATTACAAATACATGATACTTCAGGGGAGGATCACAGGCTTGGAATAAACCGTACATTTTCGAGGGGTGAGACAGAGCATACCATTTAACTAAAATGTAACACCACACAAAACTATCATGACATAAGATGGACTGTATGCCTCATAAGAGGAGGAGGGATTTGGCTACAGAGAGCCAGTCCATTATATGAACGCAAGCAGGTAGCTATTGGTCAATAGCTGGGTTGTAACCAGAGTCGAACGCGGAGTCTTTTGAATAGCCTATAAAAAGGTCTGTGTACACCAATAAAGGCTCTCTGCTGCATGAAACCTCAATGTCGTGTCATCTCTCAGTCTCCCAACACACCATGACACAAAACATCACAAAAAAAGAATGCAAATTACATTAATTAAATGGTTTGAAATTTTAATTGAGATTCATGTTTGTTTTGCAACAGTTTCTCCAAGGCTAGCTATGATGAAACACAAGAATCATTTTGAACGATACTAAATAAAAGCAAAAATCTCAAGAAATAATTTTGCATTTGGAGAAGACTGAATAGAAAAGCCTGATTTTAAGCAAGATCTACAGGAATACCAAGAGCATTAGGGAACATCCTTGCAAAAATTCCTCCCTTTACTTAGGGCTTTGAAAACAAAGTTTTTCAGAAATAGGGAGGCACTTCTAATCTCAAGGCAATAATTGAGCATTGGAAGTCCTTATCATCCTTAAACATAGAGCCAGACAATATTTTCTAAACAAACTTAAGATTAATAGGTCATTACTGTAAAGTTATTAAAATTATATTGATTCTTGTCACTGGGATCTGGCACTGTAATTGACAGTCACTCAGTTGTTCCTAATTTATTGGATTAAGAAAATAATGCAATATTTCATAGATGCTATTGTTTTGTTGTCTAATACTGATTAAATATTTGCACTCCTACTTTTCAATTCACATTTTAGCATTCATACCTATGGCTTTTACTTTTAGTACAATGTCTTTGTGTCACGTGTCAGAATTTCATTAAAATAAGTTAGGAACCTGATACCATATAGATAAGCCTTCTCTATATGTTTAAAAATCTTCCTTTTCAAAAATGACAATTTATAAAAGAAGTGTCTGCTGGTAGCTTTCTTCCAGCTCATGTTTACCACAGATTCTACTGAGCTTTTCCTAATTTAAAGTGTCCTTTTTAAAGTGTCCTGCTGCCTCCACATGGAATGTTTCCTCTCTCATCTCCTCCTAAATTTAATGAAAAAAAACCCTAAATCAGCAGCTGACAATTTTAAGTAAAAATATAAAGCGCTATATAACATTATCCACATTGCCTTTTATTGAACTAGGTTGAACACTCTCTCTAGGAGCTTTGTGGAAATTTCACTCCTGTTGAAAAGGCACAGTATTTTTGTGCTCTGAGACCTCCAGCAACAATGTTTTTTCCCCAGCCTGAAAGTTAGGGACTGCTGTTAGGAAACAGCAAACAAACAGTCTGCCCAGAAAATTCACAGGTACCTGATTATCCACTTACATTAGAACCCACCAGATTTTACTGATTCTTCTGCCAAAAACACCCTGCAAATCTATAACAAGAGTTTGCTTCTATAGCAAGAAGAAAAGAGGCAAAGTTACTCTTACATATACCTAGGGATGATGTAAATGATACAAGCTGTTCATTATTAAAATCCTAACAAAGCTGTGGTGGTTTCTGTTCCATGGCACTACATGAATGGTAAAGTTATTTTTCACATAGGAGAGGTTTAGTTCTACATGAAGAAAACTAACTTTGGTCCACTTGTCCAGCTTCCTAAGGACAGCATATTGGAAAGGTGACCACAGACCATTGGTTCAAAAACCAATGTAAAAGCTAACAAAAATAATTGGGTACTTAATTCCTAAAGCTGCACAGTGTGGTCATTTGTCCTAGTTATCCACCTTTTCATTCTGTGTGTCCACTAATTGTTGAGTTTTTAAGTCTTCAGCTTGTTCATGATCTTCCATATCTGCATCATCTACTTGACTGGTTTCATTTTCTTCTGCTTCTCCTTGATCAACACTTTCATATTCTACTTGTTCAAGGTCTGTTCCATCTATAAGTTCTGCCTGTACTTCTTCCATCTGTATTCGACTTACACGCCCAACATGTAATTGCTCCACATGCACTTCAGCACCTTGTTCAGTCTGAATGTGTTCAACTTCTAAATAACTAATTTGCACCTGTTCTTGAAGTTCCTCCATCTGTGTGCTTTTCACTTGATTTTCCTGTATGAGATCCTGGTGCATCTGTTCCACAGTTACCTGTGCAGGATCCACTTGTACCTGAATTACTGGTAGGACATGGACTTGCTCCACTTGTTCTATTATAGTCATTGATGTTACTGGTTCAGCTTCCATAGCTTCCACTGGAAGAATCTCTTCTGTCACTATTTGTTCTGAAATATTGTGCATGTCTTTGAGATGCCTTCTTAGCTCACTGCCTTGCATAAACCACAAATCACATAAGGTACAGTGGTTGGGTTTGACACCTGTATGTATTACCAAATGATTTTTAAATTGATCCCAGCTGTTAAACACACTGTTACAAACCTGAAACAAAAAATACAGTGTGTTAAACAGTGCCAACAGAAATATAACAAAGTATAGTACCTATTTCAGATCATGGCTTCACATAGCATAGCTTCTTGCTACTTGGATTAAAAAACCCCACCATGTATGTTAGAGGTAAAAGCAGAGAAATCAGCTTCAAATGAACAGAAGACCTGGTATTTATTTATTTTTAAGATACAGTGTGCCATTTTGAGTTGTGCATACAGAGAATACCTACAAAATTAATCAGCCAGTACAGCATGTAAAGCTTTCCTATTTTAACTTTATGTGAAATCCACATACAGATTTACACCCCAATAAATGTCTGATGCTAGAATTTTGAGTGGAAATCTATTTATGTAATATCATATGATCAAAGTGCAATTCAAACTGTCCTTTTACTGAAGTTCTAGATGCAGTACTAATAGCCTACTTTTATTTATCAGTTTTCATTTGTTCATGGCATTGTAAGATTTAGCTGTATAGACTAAACTCTCACATTTTGCCATTTCAAAAAACAATATTTGAGCGATTTTAGCAGATAAAAATCTCTTAAAACTCCATCTTTTTAAGTTTCTTCCAGCTAAAAGTACTGCTTTGACTGCAGACACACTATTTTCATAAAGCACATGAGCACACTTCCCTTCAGCTGGCAGTGAGGTAAGTAGCTTGAAAACAATACACAAAGACTGCAGAAATGAATGAGGTACCAGGGTAGAAGAGAGAAGAGTGGGGTAGAATCAGGCTTGGAGTAAAGAAACAGGGTCAGGGATTTCTGTCCATACAAGTGCTCTTGGCTTCAGAAAGAAGCAAAGAACATGCATTTCACCGTTGGAACCCCTTCACTGTTGGCAAATAATTTGGAAACAGAATGTTCCATCTCCTCAATGTACAGCAACAGCACAAAAGGATGATGGAGTATCTGACAGGGATTAACTCAAGGAATGGGTCTATGTAATGCAGCTGAATATCCCCATTTTGCTGTTGAAATCTTAAAATCACATTTGTGATGCTAGCAACATGCTTTTTGTATATGTGTGTCCCCATGGCTCATGCTTTAGAAAGAAGTTGCACACACAGACTTCTCAAAATACTAACTGTGGTGGTTTGACAGGAAATGTGTTTTCTGGGATGCTGTGGTTAGGCCAATGGATGTTCAGATTTTAATATTGGCATCTAATGTGGCCATTGGGACATTGGATCCGCCTCTGAGAACATGGGGTTAAAAGCAGAGCTCTCCCCTGGGAGGCTCTCTTGGGTTTCCGGCGGGAAAGAGTTCGGGTCTCTCCCCCCGCCCAGCTGCTGGCTGGGCAGGGAGAGGGGAAAAGCCATGTGGCCAAGAGAGGTAGGCCTGACCCCGGGGATGGAAGGGTGGAAGAGAGAGAGAGACACCAGGAGCCATCGGGCAGCCCCCCCCCCCCCCCCCCCCCGGGAGACAGAGAGAGAGAGAGAGAGCCGGTGCCTGGGACTGTTACCTTGAAAAGAAGGGGGGGGCGGGGGGGGTGTGCAGCCGGCCGCTTGTAGGAGCTTTTAACCCCTTTTCGGACAATGAAAACTTTACAGAACATTGACCTTTCCTAGAAGAGAGATAGAGTGGAAGATGAGGAAGGAAATGGGCAAGTGTGAGAGAGGTCTGGGCGAGTGAGAAATAGTGGAAGAATAGAGAAGTATCTTAGTGGGAAGAGATGATGGAGTGGCTTTTGCTGGACTCTTTTTGTACAGCCATGGACAGAACCATGTTCCTTGTGATACAGAGACTGCATCTAGGGGGAGGCAATGCCTCAGAACCAAGAGGGTTCAGTGTTGGTACCCCTCGGCCCCAGGGGGTGAAAAAATATGGGGGGGACAGGTGTCCCAAAGGTGAGACTGTGCCCTTTTTGGAACAGGACAAAGCATCCTTAAAAAGACAACCCTAGAAGCAGCTCTGGTCCATGTTCAGTGGTGAGAGCACTGGACATGAAAGGAAGAGGTCACGACGGCAGATGTACTCCGGGCGGTGCCACGAGTGACACAGAAACACACGAGGCTTCAACTGTGTTTCCAGGGGAAGCCCATGGTACAAGAAGGACTCCTCTCCTCTTGATGAACTGAGGATTGATTGTCTGAAGGGTGGTGCTGGACCAAGAGTTGGTGATTTGGGAAATAGATGTATTGTATTGGAATTTGGTGGGGGGAGGAGGAAGTGTATTTGTAAGGTTTTCATTTTTCCTGTGTGTGTTCCTTTTTATATATAGTTGTAGTGTAGTTAATAAAGTTCTGTTTTCTTTATTTCTAAGTGGGAGCCTGCTTTGCTTATTCCTGGTCACATCTCACAGCAGAAACCAGGGAGAGGGTATCCTCATGGGGGCACTGGCATTGTGCCAGTGTCAAACCATGACACTAACCTTATAGATAAGTACTCAAAATTAATTAGTCATACATAAAGGTAATGACTATCAGTAATGCCCAAGCACATAATTACTGTTCTTGCCATGTGGAGCCTAATTCAGTTCTCACGGCATTCACTGAAGAGCATCCAAAGTGCTCATCAAGCAAGTGCAATTTTGTTTTTTCTTTCTTGTTCAGTGAGCCAAGATTTTATTTGTTGAGCACCATTCAAATTCAGTTTTAAACAGAAAAATAAATCAAGAATTTGTGCAAGAATTCTTGTAGTTGCTGAGGGCTGAAATAACACTAACCCATATTCACAGTTATCCGTAACAGAAAGCTACAAGGTGAAGTAATTAAACCAAAGGCTCACAAAGACAAAACAGAATCTTCAGTGAAGCTACTAGGTACAATTTTGTGTTATATAGTAGTTCTCATGTTCAAAACAAACTTATCTTTTAAGACAAAGGCATGCTCCCAAGAATTAACTTTAGTCTAGTATAACAACTAAGCAATGCCACAGCATGGGTAAAACTTGGATTAAATGATGAATTTATTCACCTCCTGCAGTATTTGCTGCTTTCTTTGAATAAGATCACTCTTTTTTTTCAAAATAAAGCCAATATCCAACAGTTTTCTTTACTATATGACCCAATTTAACCTCAAACCACAGCAATTCTGTGAGCTGAATAAGGTGAGAGCCTTATTTGAGACTGTCACAGCAGTGGGGCAGCAAAATGGCAAATAAAAATGCTACAACCAACCTCAGCTCTCATATTTTCTAGCTTTTCAGAATCAACTTTTAAAACCTAAGTAATAGTCTTCTGAACAGCTTTTCACATGTCAGTTGTGTAGTAACCAAGTACCCTAGCTATCCATCTACAGCATTTATATTTGCTTAAAAGACATTACAGATTGTCATCATAAGTTGAAATGACTTCCTAGCCAGTCAGTATATTGGTATTAAACAGAAAAAAAAAATTAGGAAATTGTCACCATTGAGTCAGAGATGACACACAGTTCAGTCAGAAGGCAAAGTAGCAAAGGCCCTGTTTATTCCATCCTCTCTTCTTTAATAGCTTAGTTCGCTATGGGTGGACCTGATTTGTCATTTAATCAATACATTTCACCTGTTTGGCTAATTAACAAGACACCCCCCCCCCCCCCCCCCCCCCCCATTTGTAAACAATCTTATGAGAAAAACAGCAAAACAGATTATTAGAAAAACACCACCTGCAGGTTAATATTTTGCTATCAATGTTTATCTCCAGCTGCCTAAAGCTTCCCAGGCCGATTCTAGGAAAACTTAGCTATAGCTTTCTCTGTCTCTGACTACAGAGCTACCATCACAGGAAATAAAATAGTACTTTGTATTTTGGACTTTAGTGAAGCATGCTCACGAGCAGGAAAGGCCTAGGTCTGTGCATCAAGAAGCAAAAATATTAGTAAGATGCAGATGAACACTTACCTACTCACAAGAATCTAACTGATTAACTATTATGAAGCTCCATATCAGTAATTTCATATTTTAAATGGAACTACTTAGATATAAGAATTTACCTTCATGTCATGGTTGAATGCAGCCTTTATAATTTATTTTGCTAAAAATAGTTATTGGATACAAAAGTCCACTCTCTATGCCTTTCCTGCTCAGTACTCTCACACTCCCTCCCTCAGCACAGGAAGGTGTCTAGCCTCAAACTCTGCTACTTCTATTACCCACCTGACATTCGTACAGCTTCTTTCTTCCCTTTTTAGCTCCAGCTCCAGACTGACAGGCTGTCAGGTGACATTTGAGTGTACTATTCCTAGCAAAATGCTCATGGCAGTTTGGACATTCAAATGGTTTTTCACCTGTTAAGACAAACATGGGGATTTGTAAGTGTATAAAACCAGCCAGTTTTTGGTCAGCTCTTCCTTTTGTGTAGGTTGATAAATATGCTGTAAAGATGTGGCCAACTGGACTATTCTACAGAAGAAAAAGACATTCTATGTAAATTTTATGTAAATAAAATTGCAAAAACCAAATGTGGAGTCATAACTCTCATTTATAAAAACAAAACAAACTGGACAAAACAAAATAAAACCCACAGACATGATAAAGTAACACAATTCCCAGTGTCATTTAAGGTATATGCAGGTTTTTATGAAAGTTAGGCTATTATTCTGATGAAATATCTTAAAGAAAAAGGAGCTATTTCTCTCTTTTCACCTGATAATAACAGTTAAAGACTCAACATTGGTATATACAAAGTGACACATTAAAGAAAGAGGTATTTAAATAATACAAAGTTTTATTTTCAAGAACAATGACAGCTTATGCTTGAGAGCTGAAACTAAGCTCCAGAAAAAGAAGTTGGCACAGAATGACCATGAAGTAACAATGCATTGGTATTAAAACAAACCAAACCCAGAAATTTTAATTCAAAGTAGTATACTGTTATTAGCATCATCAAATAGTAACAAAGAGCAGCTGCTGTTTCTGTTTACTAATTTCATCATGCAGAAATACAATGAAATTCAAGGAAATTAAAGTACAAAAAATTGGTATCAGTGTGTTTCTTCTAAGTCTGATAATTAATCTGTGGAGGTACTGATACCAACATCACTATTGAAACAAACTATTTAATGAACTCCAAAAGATGCTGAGACATTTCATTGAGTAACATAAGAATCTATTCTAGCTTAATTCAGTTTAAAAGCCTACATTTTCAGGGATATAGTAATTATTGACAACTGAGATGGAAAGCAAATAAACCTGTATTTTGAGAAATAAAGATATTCAGCACGATCTAACTTTTCAAAAGAAATCCATAACTAGCCTATAATTCTCACTTATACACTCAAAGGCCACGGAAAAACATTAAATGGAGGGAACATTCCCCTTAATGCTTAAAAAAGGCTACACTTTTGGAAACTTTCGTACAGGTAATGCAGAGTATGCTGAACTACCATCTGTCTCGCAGATCAAAAATCACAGACATTGCATGAGCAACCAAATACATTGGTGAGCCTAAAGAATGACCCAGGAGGTGATCTCCAGGAGTAAAAAACTGGACAAGTGTCGTGGTGAGGGAAACTTGGACGCTCAATATGAGTGTTTAGCAAGCTTCATTTATTGAATAGAGCATCAGACTTTTATGCACAACAAGTAATAAGCTCATACATATTCTGCAAGCTAAGCAATCTATTTGCTATACTACAATATTAGCTCTTCCTCATACCTTAGGGATTACATCTTTCTTTTCTCATGTCTCTCTAACTACTTGTTATTGTATCACAGCTATACTCAAGGACAAAGTGCTTTGCAGGTGCAAAGACCCAGATTAGCTGCATCTTCCCAATTCTTGGTCTAGAACGTGGCCCCTGTCACGTAGTCATTCCTCCACAGACAAGGAAGGCAAGAGACTGGCATGGCTGAGTGGGGAACTGCTGGTCAAACTAAAGGGAAAGAAGGAAATGCACAGGTAGTGGGAACAAGGACAGCTATCCTGAGAAGAGTATAGAGATGGAGTTTGGTTGTGGTAGAGATGGGATGAGGAAGGCCAAGGTGAAACTTGAACCGAACCTGGCAAGGGACACAAAGAATAACAGGAAGGGCTTCTACAGGTCTGTCAGCCAGAAAAGGAAGGTCAAATAAAGTATTACCCCCTGATAAACAGTGCTGGAAAACTGGTAACAATAGACAAAGAGAAGGTTGAGGTACTCAACTATTTTGACTCAATCTTCAATGCCAACCTCTCTTCACACACCTGTCGAATGGATGGACAGCAGGATGGGGACTGGGGGAGCAAAGTCCTTCCCACTCTAAGATCAGGCTCATGACCACCTGAGGAACCTGAATGCACATAAGTCCATGGGACCTGATAAAATGCATCCCAGAGTCCTGAAAGAATTGGCTGATGCAGTTGCCAAGCAACTCTCCACGATATTTGAAAAGCCATGGCAGTCAGGTGAAGTCCCAGGAGACTGGAAAAAGAGAAACATCGTCCCCATCTTTAAAAAGGGTAGAATTCACAGAATTCACAGAATGACTAGGTTGGAAAAGACCTTCAAGATCATTGAGTCCAACCCATGCCCTAACACCTCAACTAAACAATGGCACCAAGTGCCACATCCAGTCTATTTTTAAACACATTCAGGGATAGTGACTCCACCACCTCCCTGAGCAGACCATTCCAGAACTTTATCACCCTTTCTGTAAAAAAATTTTTCCTAATATCCAACCTATATTTCCCTTGACGCAGCTTGAGACTGTGTCCTCTGGTTCTGTCAGTTGCTGCCTGGTGAAAGAGACCAACCCCCACCTGACTACAACCACCTTTCAGGAAGTTGTAGAGAGTGATAAGGTTGACTCTGAGTCGCCTTTTATCCAGGCTAAACAACCCCAGCTCCCTCAGCCGTTCCTCATAGGGCTTGTGTTCCAAGCCCCTCACCAACCTCGTTGCCCTCCTCTGGATGTGCTCAAGCATCTTAACATCCTTCCTAAACTGAGGGGCCCAGAACTGGACACAGTACTCAAGGCGTGACCTCACCAGTGCCAAATATAGGGGAAGGATGACCTCCCTGGTCCTGCTGGCCACACTATTCCTGATACTGGCCAGGATGCCATTGGCCTTCTTGGCAGCCAGGACACACTGCTGGCTCTTGTTCAGCCAGCTGTCGACCAGTGCTGCCAGGTCCTTTTCCACCTGAGCACTGTCCAGCCACACTGTCCCCAGCCTATAGCGTTGCAGGGGGTTATTGTGGCCAAAAAGCAGGACTCGGCACTTGGATTTATTAAACTTCATCCTGTTAGACTCTGCCCATCCATTCAACCGTTCCAAGTCTCTCTGCAGAGCCCTTCTACCCTCCAACAGATCGAGACATGATCCCAGCTTAGTGTCACTCGCAAACTTACTAATGAAAAACTCAATCCCTTCATCCATGTCATCAATAAAGATATTAAATAGAACTGGTCCCAGCACAGACTCCTGAAGGACACCACTGGTGCCTGGCTGCCAGCTGGATGCTGCACCGTTCACCACCACTCTCTGAGCCCGGACATCCAGCCAGTTCCTAACCCATCGAAGAGTGCTCCCGTCCAAGCCATGGGCTGCCAGCTTCTCCAGGAGTATGCTGTGGGAGACAGTATCAAAGGCCTTGCTGAAGTCCAGGTACACAAAATCAACAGCCTTTCCTGCATCCACCAGGTGGGTCACTTGTTCATAAAAGGAGATCAGGTTGGTCAAACACGACCTACCCCTCCTAAACCCATGCTGGCTGGGTCTGATACCCTGGCCATCCTGTAAGTTCTGTGTGATGACACAATATAAACCATTCCATAGCCTTACCTGGTATAGAGGTCAGGCTAACTGGCCTATAATTGCCAGGATCCTCCTTCCCACCCTTTTTATGAATGGGCGTCACATTGGCCAGCTTCCAGTCATCTGGAACCTCACCAGTGAGCCAGAACTGCTGGTAAATGATGGAGAGTGGCTTCGCAAGCTCATCTGCCACCTCCCTCATCACCCTGGGATGGATCCCATCTGGCCCCAAGGATTTATGAATGTCCAAGCAGCTCAGCAGTTCTCTGACTGCCTCCTCTTGGATAATGGGGGGACCATTCTGCTCCCTGATATCATCAAACAACCCAAGAGGACAGTTATCCTGTAAAGGCAAGTCTTCTCACTAAAAACCGAGACAAAGAAGGCGTTAAACACCTCTGCCTTCTCCTCATCTGCAATTACAAAGTTCCCTTCTGTATCTAATAAAGAACAAAAGTAAGTCTTTCTCTTCCTTTTACCATTAATATATTTATAAAAACATTTTTTTATTATCCTTTACAAAAGTCACCATTTTAAGTTCAAACTGAGCTTTAGCCTCCCTAATTTTTTTTTACATACTCTAGCAACCCTCTGAAATACTACCTGAGAGACCTGACCCTCCTTCCAAAGATAATACATAGGGTTTTTTATTCCTGAGTTCCTCCAAAATCTCCTTGCCTATCCAGGCTGGACATTTGCCTCGTCGACTCATCTTTTGGCACACAGGGACAGTCTGTTCCTGTACCCTCAAGATCTCCATTTTGAAGCACGCCCACCCTTCCTGAACTCGTTTATTTTTAGGGACTACTTCCCAAGGAACTCTCTGAATAAGTCTCCTGAACAGGCCAAAGTCTGCCCTCCAAAAGTCCAATGTAAAAGTCTTATTAATGTTCCTCTTGACTTCACCAAATATTGAGAATTTTATAATTTCATGATCACTATGCCCCTAGCGGCCTCAACCATCACATTTCCCACCAACCCATCTCTATTTGCAAATAGCAGATCTAACATAGTCCCTCCCCTGGTGGGCTCACCCACCAGCTGCGACAAAAAGTTGTCCTCCGCAAACTCCAAAAATTTCCTGGACTGCCTTTTTTCAGCTATATTGAGTTCCCAGCAAATGTCCGGCAGGTTGAAATTGCCAACGAGAACAAGGGCTGATGATTCAGAAACATTCTCTAGCTGCTTATAGAATGAATTGTCCACCTCTTCTTCCTGGTTGGGTGGATGATAACAGACTCCCAGTAGGATGTCAGCCTTATTGGCCTTCCACCTAATTCTTACCCATAGGCATTCAACTTCATCATTATTAGTTAGGCATCCAAAGCCTCCCTAATATAAAGGGCCACCCCTCCACCTCTTCTCCCTTTTCTGTCTCTTCTGAAGAGCTTGTAGCCACCCAGTGCAGTGCTCCAACTATGTGAGTCATCCCACCATGTTTCCGTGATGGCAATTACATCATAGCTCTGCTCTTGCACCATGGCCTCCAGCTCTTCTTGTTTGTTACCCATGCTATGTGCATTAGTATACATGCACCTCAGCTGGGCTGCTGATTTCACTCCTGTCTCAGGCTTACCACCCTTGGGCCTGCTTCCAGACAGCCCAACAGCATCCCCTTCCTCCTTCAAACCTAGTTTAAAGCCCTCTACACAAGTTCTGTCAGTTCACAAGCTAAAAACCTTCTACCCTTAACAGAGAGATGGAGCCCATCTGGAAAGGACCCTGGGAACCACTGCTCTGTCAGCTTTACCTCTGTGCCTGGGAAAATCATGGAACAGATCCTCTGGGAAAGTTCTGCAAAGGCACATGGAGGGCAGGGAGGTGATTCAGGACAACCAGCATGGCTTCACCAAGGGCAAGTTCTGCCTGACCAACCCAGTGGCCTCCTCTGATGGAGTGACTCCATCAGTGGACAAGGGAAAGGCTAGAGATGTCCTTTCTGTGGACTTCTGTAAAGCCTTTGACATGGAGCCCCCACAACATCTTTCTCTGTAAATTGGAGAGAGAGATTCAATGGGTGGACTCTTAGATGGGTAACAAAGTGGTTGGATGGTTGTGGTTTGACACTGGCCAAACACCAGGTATCAACGAAAGTCATTCACTTACCTTTTTTTGCTACAGTTGGGCAGAGGAGAGGGAAAAAATTAACGAAGGGTTCATGAGTTGAGATAAGGACTGGGAGAAAAATACTCTAAGGGCAACACAGGTTCAAATTTAAAGGTATAAAGTAAATTTATTATTAACAGTCAGAGGAAGATAATGAGATGTAAAATAAGCCTTTAAAACACTTTTTCCCCCTAGTCCTTCTCTCTTTTCCACCAATAGCGCAGGGAGACAGGGCATGGGGGTCTTGGTCAGTTTGTCATTTGAGATCTTTTTTTTTGTTCACTCAGGGAGACGAGTCTTTTCTCTGCTATGCCATGGGGCCCCTCCTGTGGGCAAACTGTCTTCCCAAAACTGTTGTGGTGTGGGTCACTTGTCCATGGGGTGCAGTCTTTTAAGGCTAGGTTGCTCTAGTTTGGAAGCAAGGGTCTTTTTGCTCTATCTCTGGAAGCAAGGGCCCTCTCTCTTTATTCAAGTTTCTTACTAGATAACAGTTTTCTCTGGTATCCACCCACTCCAGCGTGAGCACTTTTCTCATGAGCTGCGAGTGGATTCTGCATCTCCCATGGATGACATGCATTACAGGGAGACAGTTTGTTTCACCATAGTCCTCACTATGGCTTGTAGAGGAATTTTGGCTCCGATGCTTGGAGCACCTCCTCCCCCTCTTTCTTTTCCACTAACCTTGGTGCTGCCATATTTCTTCCTTATATGTCCTCACTTCCTCCTCTTCTCTGACTAGAAGAAAAATTGCTGCTTGTGGGTACCATTACCAACAAGTTTCACTAATTCAAAGATTCCTGAAGGATCCTGCAGCGCCAAGAAGTTGATTTCGTCCAGGTTCCGCATCAGGGAGTCGTCCACCATGTTTTTGCCATCGGCCATGTGACCCTGCTGACACCACATGGGCAGTGGTGGCCGCTGCAGCGCTGGCACTATTTAATGCCTTTCTTCAGGTGGGGCACCAGGAAGGAGAAGATACCGCCCCTGTCCTTTTGCCCGCAGGAAATTGAAAGATGAATTGGAAAGGAAGGAGCCATTTGCAGCTTTTGGAAATGGCTCTTCTCAAGTGTGAGGGCAAGATATCCATGTAAGGAAGAACTTGTGAAATCCCCAGGGAAGTGGACCACTGCAGATGAAGGTAGCCAGTACTTGAGAGAACTAGCAGTGCTGGAAATCATCTATAGTGATCTAAAGAATGACAGTGTTTCTAAAGATCCAGAGGATGTCCCTTGAACACTGGCCATGTGGAGGAAGGTGGTTCAAGGTGCCCCAGCATCATATTCCAGCAGATTGGTAGCACTGTATTATCCACAAATGGATACACCAACTGTAGAGGTGGTGTCCTCCTGGCTCCGAAATGTAGAAGAAACCCTGGCTACTCCCTCATCCCGATGAGCCAGTACCCCAACTTTTAGGGGCAGCCCAAGAGATTGCGCCTCTCCAACCCCGGTCAGAACGAAGGGAAGCCCCAAGAACAGGCCATGTAATGAACTCTGGTTCTTTCTGCGTGACCAGGGGGAGGATATGAGGAAGTGGGATGGTGAACCCACCTTTAAGCTGAAAGCCTGTGTCCATGAACTGAGAGGGAAGAGACGTGTTAAGAAGGGGCCGCCCAAGAAGACTGTCAGTGTAGTTGCCACAGAGAGACCAGAAGACAATCAGCCATCTCCCAGATATAAGAGAACTAAAACCATTTCCTACAGTCCTGATGAGGGCACTTCTGATCTAGCATTGCAAAGGTCAGATAGTGAATACTCTGACCAGGAACAGGAATAGAGGGTCCCTGCCTTCGGCCAGGAGGCAGAAAGAGATGACTGGGTATACTGGACTTTGTGGATTTGATGGCCTGGCACATCCAATCTACAGAAGTATAAAGCTTTAGTAGATACTGGTGCACTGATGCCATCAAGGCACAAGAGTGCAGAACCTGTCTGGATCTCTGGAGTGACAGGGGGATGCCAAGAGTTGCCTGTAATAGAGGCTGAGGTGAGCTTAACAGGGGACAGATAGCAAAAGCACCCCATTGTGACTGGCCCAGAGGCCCCTTGTATCCTTGGCATCGATTACCTCAGGAGAGGGTACTTTAAGGATCCAAAAGGCTATTGATGGGCTTTTGGTATAGCTACAGTGAATACAGAGAAGATGAAACAGTTATCTACCCTGCCTGGCCTCTCAGAAGATCCCTTCACTGTAGGATTGCTGCAGGTGGAAGACTCACAAGTACCAATTGCTACCAGGACAGTGCATCAGTGGCAATATCGCACAAACTGAGACTCTATAACTCCTATCCATGAACTAATTTGTCGACTGGAGAGCCAAGGAGTAATCAGCAGAACCTGCTAACCCTTCAACAGCCCCATATGGCCTGCGTGGAAGTCAAATGGGGAATGGAGGCTAACAGTAGACTATTGGGGCCTGAACAAAGTCACGCCATCTATAAGTGCTGCTGTACCAGACATGTTGGAACTCCAATATGAGCTGGAGTCAAAACCAGCCAAATGGTATGCCACAACTGACATTGCTAATGCATTTTTCTCAGTCTGTCTGGTGGCAGAGTGCAGACCAAAATTTGCTTTTACCTGGAGGGGTGTCCAATACACCTGACACCGACTGCCCCAGGGGTGGAAACACAGTCCCATCATCTGCCATGGCCTGATCCAGACTGCCCTGGAACAGGCTGGAGCTCCAGGAGACCTACAATATATTGATGATATCATTGTGTGGGGTGATATAGCAGAAGTTTTTGAGAAAGGAAATAAAATGATCCAAATTCTTTTTAAAGCTGGTCTTGTCATAAAACAAAGTAAGGCAAAGGAACTTGCACAGGAGATGCAGTTCTTGGGAACAAAATGGCAGGATGGATGCTGCCATGTGCCTACAGAGGTGGTTGACAAAATTGCAACTATGTCTCCACCAGCTAATAACAAGGAAACACAAGCTTTCCTGGGCTTTGTGGGGTTCTGGAGAATGCACATTCCAGGTTATAGTCAGCTTGTGGGCCCCCTCTATCAAGCGACCCAGAAGAAGAACCACTTCGAGTGGGGCCTTGACCAACAACAGGCTTTTGAGCAGATCAGACAGAAAATAGCTCGTGCGGTAGCTCTTGGGCCTGTTCAGACAGGACCAGATGTGCAAAATATACTCTCCATTGCAGCTGGGGAGCAGGGCCTCACCTGAAGCCTCTGGCAAAGAACCGCAGGAGAAACCTGAAGTCAACCACTAGGGTTTTGGAGCTGGAATTATCAAGGATCAGAAGCCCACTATACTCCAACTGAAAAAGAGATACTAGCAGCTTACGAGGGGGTTCAAGCCGCCTCAGAAGTTGTTTGGACAGAAGTGTGTCTCCTCCTAGCACCACAATTGCCCATGCTACACTGGATGTTCAGAGGAAACATTCCCTCAACACATCATGCAACCAGCATTACATGGAGTAAGTGGGTAGCATTAATTACACAACGAGCCCAAATGGGAAAACCCAATTTCCCAGGAATCCTAGAAGAGATTTTGGATTGGCCAGAAGCCAGAGATTTTGGAGCATTGCCTGAGAAGGTGACTTGTGCCTAAGAAGCACCACCATATAATGAGTTACCAGAAAACAAAAGAAGCTATGCTTTATTTACTGATGGATCCTGCCGAGTGATAGAAAACCATCAGAAGTGGATAGCTGCTGTGTGGAGTCGTACACAACAAGTCATTTAGGCTGCTGAAGGGGAAGGTAAATCAAGACAATTTGCAGAGGTGAAAGCCATTCAACTAGCCCTAGAGATTGCTGAGAGAGAAAAGTGGCCCATACTTTATACAGACTCCTGGATGGTGGTTAATGCCCTATGGAGATGGCTGCAGCAGTGGAAGAAAAGCAATTGGCAATGCAGGGGTAAACCCATCTGGGCTGCTGCATTATGGCAGGACATTGCTGCATGAATAGAAAACATAACTCTGAAAGTACATCATGTAGATGCACAGAAGTTGTGCCACTGAGGAGCATCAAAACAATGAACGGGTAGATAAGGCCACCAAAATCGGAATAGCTCAGGTAGACCTAGATTTGGAAAGAAAGGGTGAGCTATTTATAGCCCTATGGGCCTCTGAAACATCAGGGCATCTTGGAAGGGATGCAACATGGATGGGCTCGTGATCGAGGGGTAGACCTGACCATGGAGGCTATTTCACAGGTTATCCATCAGTGTGAAACATGCTGCCATCAAGCGAGCCACACAAGTGAAGCCTCCTTGGAGTGGAGTGCATTGGCTGGGCTTCCAGTATGGTGAAGCCTGGCAAATTGATTACATTGGGCCATTGCCATGGACACACCAAGGCAAGAGTTATATCCTCACCATGGTAGAGGCCACAACTGGCTGGCTGGAAATGTACCCAGTAAACCATGCCACCACCCAGAACATGATTTCAGGTCTTGAAAGGCACATTTTGTGGTGACATGGAACCCCAGATAGAATTTGGTCAGACAATGGGACTCATTT
Organism: Agelaius phoeniceus; assembly: GCF_051311805.1. Lineage (NCBI taxonomy): Eukaryota > Metazoa > Chordata > Aves > Passeriformes > Icteridae > Agelaius > Agelaius phoeniceus. The sequence goes on along the minus strand of NC_135301.1, from coordinate 24,244,153 downwards.
TCAAAATAATCTTATAAACCCTAGGCAAAGAGACATGGAATTAAGTGGATATATCACATTCCCTATCATCCACAGGCCTCTGGGAAGATTGAAAGCTATAACAGGCTGCTAAAAACTATGTTAGGGGTGTTAGGTAATGGGATATGGAAGCACTGGGATGCAAACTTGGCAGAAGCCACTTGGTTAGTCAACACTAGGGGATCTGCTAACTGCCCTTGTCCTGCCCAAACTAAGCCCTTAGACACTGTGGGAGGAGACAAAGTCCCTGCACTACACACAGGGAAGTGGCTGGGGAAGTCAGTGTGGATTTCTTCCCCCATGGGAAAAGGCAAACCCATTTGTGGGATTGTCTTTGCCCAAGGACCTGGGTGTACTTGGTGGGCGATGCAGGAGGATGGGGAGACTCGGTGTGTACCTCGAGGAGATTTAACCTTTGGGTAAGAATAACCTATAGTGTAAGTTGCATGTTACAGAAGGTAAAGCAGCAGGAGGGACATGAACTGACAAAGAATGAATTTTGCAAGGAGCAAGAAGAATGTGATGATGAACAGGGATAGTGGCAGTGCCCAACCATGAACTATCAAGTGTACTATTTTTCCCGTCCTGACCCCACATCCTGATGGAATGGAGACCACCTGGAGGGATGTGAAAGGATAGGCAATAGTTGTTAATAAAATGTATGTTTGGTATAGAGATAGTTTAAGCATCCTAGTAATGAGAGCATATATATTATATGGGATCTGAGCATGACGCAAATGGTATGGAATAAGGGGTAGAGATTGTATTGGGTCTGACCAAGGTAAAGTTCATAGCCCTTACAGTGCTATGCTTTGCATTGGTAGCTGGAAGGGTGTTGATAACAGACCAGTGTTTTGGCTACTGCCGAGCAGCGCTGTCCCTCTGATATTCCTTCCCCCATCAAAGGGGATGGGAGTGGGCAAGATCCTGGGAGGGGACACAACCAGGCCAGCTAACCCAAATTGGCCAAAGGGATATTCCATACCATATGACATCAGTTCAGATATATAAGCTAAGGAAGAGAGGAGGAAGCAGGGGGGACAATTCATGAGTTTTTAATGTTTGGCTTCCGGAGGAACCATTACACATGTTGAAGCCCTGCTTTCCAGGAAGTGTCTGAACATCGCTGCTGATGGGAAGTAGAGACTGACCTTTTTTCTCTTTAGGCCATGTGCACGCAGATCTCTGCTTATTTCTTTCTTTTACTATAACAAAACCGGCTTATCTCACCCTGCTGGTTGTTCTCCATCTTTTTCTCTTCCCTGACCCAGTAGGAAAGAGTGACTGAATGGGCACCTGGCACCCAGCCAGGGTCAACCCGCTACACAGTGTTACTTAATATCTCCATTAATGACACACACAAAGGGGTCGAGGGCACCCTCAGCAGGTTTGCAGATGACACCAAGCTCATTGGTGCAGGTGACACACCTGAAGGACAGGGCCATCCAGAGGGACCTGGACAAGCTCAAGAAGTGGCCCATGGGAATCTCATGAGGTTTAACAAGACCAAGTGCTGGTGCTGCACCTGGGTTGTGGCAATCCCCAGGATCAATCCAGGCTGAGGGATGAACAGATCAAGAGCAGCCCTGGGGAGAAGGACCTGGGGGTACTGGTGGGTGAGAGGCTGGACATGCCCTGGCTGTGTGCACTGGCACCCAGAAATCCCGTGTGCTGGGCTGATTCCACAGTGTGGGCAGCAGGGGAGGAGGGAATTCTTCCCCTCTGCTCTGGTAAGACCCGACCTGCAGTTCTGCCTCCAGCTCTGGTGTTCCCAGCACAGAAAGGACATAGACCTGTTAGAGCGAGTTCAGAGGAGGCACCAAGATGATCAGAGGGATGGAGCATCTTTCTGTCTTGGAGTGAGTTATTACGATAGTATATTTCCTGATCCTCTGCTTTGTGCCCAAAAAATGGTTGCTGTATCTTTAAGGCAAGGGACTGGATGTGTGTGGGGCTGGGGGTGGGGAGAGCCCGTTTCGGTGCAGGCTTTTTTAAAAGCCTTGCTGTCCAGGTTTTCTGTGGCTCAGGGGATATCGTGAGAGGTGTAAGCTTGGCCTGGGACCTAGGGGGGGTGGGGGGTGGGGCTTGGGGCTCTCTCGCTCTCTTCTGGTTCAGGACTGAGGTGGTGGCCACAAGGAGACACAGTGAGTACATCTGACTTGAAATATTGTTGCCCTCTTTTTTTTTTTTCCCAGCACCGCTTCCCTGTTGTTCGGGAGCCCAGAGCCAGCGCATGTGGTGCCACCTGGGACTGGGACCATGCCTCACCGGACCCTGGCCTGCAGTGTGGTGTCTGTGGCTACTCCTGTGTGTTAGGCTCCAGGACTTCGTTTTGCTGCAGATTCTACACTGCAAGCCTGCTCGTTTTTTCCCTGTTTCTCAGCCATTTGGGGGTCCAGAGCCAACGTGTGGGGTGCTGCCAGGGCTGGGGCTGCCCCCACCGGGCCACTTCTCGGCACAGTAGCCCGACATTGCTACCAAGCCCTGCCCACCTCCCCAGAGTGTGCCAGCTGACAGTGGGGGTACCAGAACCAACTGCTGCCTGTGAGCTTTGCAAAAGGAGCAATCTCCTGTCCTCCTCTTTGCTCGAGCTCCCACCACCACCGCCTGAAGATGTTGCCAAGCTTGTGTCAGAGCGCCCCCTGAAGCCACAGAGGGCAGCCTCTCTGCCCTGCTAGAAGCAAAACAGTGCCCCCTGCCGGTTGTGGTTGTAACTACACCCAAGGGAAAAATTACCAGGCAGGAAAACTTGTTATTGTTTTTGTTGTTTGTTCTGATTTCTATTTATAGTTAATTTGCCAGTAAAGAAATGTTATTCCTTTCCCCACAATTTTGCCTGGAAACCCTGTATTTTGAAGTGATAATTTGGAGGAAGGGGATCATCTTTTCCATTCCATGAAGATTCCCACCTTTCTTGGCAGACATCTGTCTTTTAAACTGAGACACTTGGCTATGAAAAGCTGAGAGAATTGGGATTGTTCAGCCTGGAGAAGAGAGGCTCCAGCATGACCTAACTGTGACCTTCCAGGTCCTAAAGGGAGCTGACAAGAAAGATGGAGAGAGACTATTTTCAAGGGCCTGGAGTGAGAGGACAAGGGGGAATGGCTTAAAATTGAAAATAAGTAGGTTTAGATTAGATATTAGGAAAAACTCTTTGCTGTAAGGAGGGTGAGGCCCTGGCACAGGTTGCCCAGAGAAGCTGTGGCTGTCCCATCCCTGGAAGTGTTCAAGGCCGGGTTGGACAGGGCTTGGAACAACCTGGTCTAGTGGAAGGCACTCATGGCAGGAAGGGCTGGAATGAGATGAGCTTTAAGGTCTCTTCCAATCCAGGCCATTCTATGATTTTATGAATATTACAGAACAAAACACACCACAAACCTTCACCTGCTCTGCAATCTCATCACATTTAAAGTTACTTGAAGCGAGGCACTGCCCAGTTAAGGACAGATTTATTCTATTTTTACCCAAATTCTTCAACAATCTTCATATTCTGCCTAACGTATCTGAAACTGACAATTCAAAGACAGCAGTGGCAATATCCAAAGGCCAAAAAGACATTGAGTGACTTCTTGCACAGTAAAAATCAATGCAGTGACTTCAGCAGCAGCAATGGAAAACAGAGAGCGTATCAGCCTGCCTCTAGCTTCAGAAGTACACTGGTGAGCTGGTAACTGAACTCCTCTGCTAAAGGTGACAACTTGCTTCTCTTCCCCTGGGGTGTCATTAAACTATGAGTTTATAAAATGTCACTTAGATAAGACTAAAGAGGGAGGGTTCTTGACCTGATCTAACAATTAATTTTTTTCCATTTACGAGAACAGGCCAGATTTCACTTGCCAATCATAAGTAACTCACAGGACAGAAATTCTGATCTAAGATAGTCCAATATTTTGTTGGACCTTTATAATCCTGCAGCCACAGGAAGGGGATTGCCCAAAATAAATATTTTTTAACCCAAAGACATTCATAATAACACAGTGACTTCTATTTGCCCAATATGTAAGAAATACCAGGGAATTCACCCATAACCATAAAGCTGCCATATCATTGTTTAGATTTGGTTTAGAGAGATATAGTAAGGTTGTTGGGATTTTTTGTTTGGGTGTCTTTCTTTTTTTCTCCCCCAGAAACACAAAGGCAGGCATTTATCAAATGAACTTCTTGGGATCATTTATTCATGGTATGTAAATAGAGTCCATTTATTCACTCCCATGGAAGATGTTATTTGCAGTTCAAAGTACACTACCTGTGAAACATATTTTGCATTCATGAGGAATGACAAAGACCTTGATGAATTTTTCTCAAGAAGTTTGTATAATCCGAATACAAATTACTTCAATTACAGAGTTTTCAGACATGGGCTGATTAATTTGGCTGCTTCAAGCCCATCACTGGAACGGGAAGTAATTAGATTCCATGGTGATACTTGCATCAATACATATTTAGAATGTACTCTGCACCTCTTGTGATATGCTAAGTTGCTTCATCCCTAAAATCCTTCTGTCACAACAGCAATGAATATACTGTTATATTTGGCTTATTCTGTTAATCCAATCCTCCACAAACTTCTCTGAAAAGACTTTTGTTAGGTAGCTTGCATTTGGCTTGGTCATAATGGAGAAACACTCCGGGCTTCATAGGGAAGAAGGATTTGCCAAAGAGTTTTCATAAATGCAACTTTTAAGGGGCTATTTGGAGTACATTTGATGCAGTGTCATATACAGATACAAAGAAGTTCCAATTAAAAGGCTTTTGCAACAGCAAGCTGGAAAAGAAATAAGACTGCTACCCTCTATTAAATTCTTACTGATGATTCATGACTGATATATCAAAAAAATATGTCTGAAAGATCAGGACAACATATATTTTACATTCAGAGAGCTATCTATATAATATTCAGTGCCTATTCAGATAGTACAGACTTTTCAGTGACATGAAGAAATAGCGTCTTAACCTCCCATATTACATAGAAGAAACACAAGCAATTTTGGACTCAAAAGATACTGTTCAAAGAGGCAGATTTTACAGTAACAAGTCTACTATAGTCACAAGAAATGTTTTGCTGAGCTAATTAACAAAAAAAATGAAATCAGATGAGATGTCAAGAGGAAGGGGGTACTTTATGCCTAATGCATTATTAGGCATTTGCTCATATGTTCTGTTAGTAAAAGAAACTTTAAAATATATATTCCACTGAGAAGCTCATGGTTTAGATCATATTTCAACAGAAACATTTACTAGTAGAATTGTGAAAACAAGAGCATGTCATGGCAGCTCCTCAGTTTGGTACTTTTCAAGAAAAAAACATGCTTTAAGAAATTATTTTGAAAGTAATATTTTAGGATTTAATAGACTGAAAAGAGAAGCTTTCTGGTTTTAGGCATCTATTTTTAACCACCTCAATTCCTCAAAGTTTATATCAACGTAAAACAAACAAACAAAAAAACAAAAACCAAACCAGCATTTTAGTTGCAACTACAAGCCAAGTATTTCTAGCACTCAGGACTCATGCATTTTCTTCAGCATATTTTCTATTTCCCCAAAATATGTAAAACCTCAAAATGCTAGACCCAAAGCCACAAGAACAGGACCATATCAGTGTTCTTACCTGTGTGCTTTCGGAGGTGCTCTTTAAAATGTCCAAAGTGATCAAACTGCTTATCACAGTATTGGCATATATGTATTTTCTTGCCAGGTCTTTGCTTCTTGCTAGCACCACCTTCATCAAGGTGGTGACAGGTGAGGTGTTGTTTCAAAGCACTCTCTCGTAGGTAGCTTTTATTGCATAGATCACACTTGTAACTCTCAGCAGAGTGTGTTTTCGTGTGTTCCTTAAAATGGTAAAACAATTTAAATGAACGGTTACATTTTTCACAGTGGAATAAATTCTTCACATGCGACACTTGAAGTTCCACAAGTTCAATATCTTCTACCTGTTTGCATGAGGGATCAGTTGCACCACCTTCTTCTTGAATCCGGCATTTTGTCTCTCCTTGACGATACTTACTGGTGATATCTGCCAAAAGAGCCAAAGCAGATTCATCTGATGTTCCTGTTGTATGTATGTACTTTATAGATTGCTCTGCAGAAGCTACTTCAAGTGTTTCAATGCTGTCATCTTCCACTTCAATCGTCCCTTCAGCAATCTCAACCTCAATTTCAACAGGCTCTGATTCTGCAGATGGCAGTGCTTCTGTGATAACATTAGATGTTTCAGCAATCTTCCTCTTTTTTGCTTTATTTTTACCTTGTCTTTGATTTGATTCTAAGGGTGATGAATTTTCTTTGTTCCTGCAAAACATTTACATAAACATAGTTAAGATCCATAAGCACTTACATAACAATCCCTGCCTGACGCTGAGCTTCTGCATTAAACACTAGCTAGATGTTTCTCAAAGAAGCTGAATGATGAGTGGCCACATAACCTGCACCCATTTCAGATGTTAATTTGTCCTTAATCTATACTCTGTAGAGCTGTAGAACAGCACAGTTAAAGTTGTGGAGCCTTTAACACAAGGTTATTAAAGTGTTTTAAATGGCTCAATTTGAATGATACAAAGCACCTATCAAGAAGAAAGGCCAGTTAGCCTAATGGCATAGGTTTATACAAGAAATGCAAAATGCTGTATTTTGGCCTGCCTACTCAGAAATAAGATTCAAGTTCTTCCTACACTATTCACCTCTCAAGCTCTGGAGTGCATGAAACTGCCTGAAGCACTTAGAGCTTCTTACAAAACACTACAGCTGTGACTTCACACAATGATTATTATAACACCTTGTACTTTAGGAAAACACACAGCTAACAGTTGAAGTAAAAAAGAAAAACGTCACTGGGATGTGAAAAGAGTATTTTAATTTAATTTATCTGGGCTTAAGCACAGCTTCCAGCTCTGTTCTTCTTTTCCTTGCACCATAAATACAGAACCCCCTTCCTCCAAGATGTCAGAGATAGCATCCCATCTCAAACATGGACAGAGTTGACTGGGTGTCTCAGTTTGGAGACAAATTCTAGGAGAAAAATGCTGTAAAATGAGTTTTTCTCTCTAAAAAGAGAGGGCTTCAATAACTCCCATTTCTTCTGCCAATGAGAGAAATGGATACCAGGGGATGAAAGTGAAAAAAACCCAGAAAACTGTTTATTAACAAAGCAAGATACCCACAAAGCACAGGAAAAAAAAAGAAAATTGAACTTTACACCCCACTCCCACCTTGCTGCGTGGCTGAGAGGCAACGATGGCGACTGCCCTTTGTCAGTGGAGGAGAAAAGAGTTCACAAAGCAGCAGGGAATCTGCTGGATTTCTGGTGTGGGTCTTCTCCTCTCAGCCGGCAAAGTTGGTGGAGTTTAATGTCCCTTCTTTGGCTGTCTTGGTCTTTCTGGGGTTCAGACCAGGCAGGGCCACCCCACAGGCTCCTCAGGCAGGAGAAAAAAAACCAAACCACAAACCCAAAAAAAACCTGCCAAAAGGATTTGCCAGTGAAAAGCCTCCAGGCCAGGGGAAGGAGAAAAAAACAGAAAAAAACCCAGAAGCTTCTTGCCTAAGTTGGCGAAAATTAATCCAGCAAACAAGTCGATTAAGTAACAATCCGTGTAGGCACCAACCACTTCTGAGAGAGATAGCTTGAACAGAGCGCCGCGCATGAGCCCAAGGCTTCCTGCCCCACCCTCTGAGTCCATCTTAAAACTACAGAAGTTGTTTTCTGGGCATAAAGCAGACAGGGAATAAAGCATCATCATAAAATCACCCCAAGACACTGGGGCAATGCTTTCAAGTCACACACTCATGATTATCCACAGCACTTACGTGCTGGAGGTTTATCTACTGATTATCAGTTTTGAAAATGAGTGGCTATCTTCCCCTCAAATCAGACTGCAATCAGAGTACTTTGTACCTTTACCTTCCTTTGCAGCCTGATAAATCCTTTTATGTAACCTACTCCCTATCACTTTCAGGTTTTCTAGCAATAGGGGTGATAAGGTTTTCCTCCAGTTTTGGTATGTCATACAGTAGAGATGTGTGGCTAATGACCTAATGCAGGATACAGCTTATTAAACTGCACTTTACTATATTCAGACACAGGAAGACACAGCAGCTAAACTTAAGTTTCATCTAGGACATATTTCTGATGCCTAGAATGTGACAGTTACTTTGCACATTACTGCAAGGAGCTCCAGGAACACATACAAAAATAATAATCTGCTCAGCAAAGAGGAGACTACTGTCCTTGAGTACATTGTGTGGCTCAGGTGTGGAACTGAATGAGGATACACACATACAATACACTGTACCTCAAGGAATAACATAGTTGTTTTCTTTCATGTCTAGATTATGTGCTGTGCAACTCTGATGCATTACGCAAATGGTTAGTTTTATAATAACCTCTACTTTAGCTGAAGTTTCTGATGCTTGCCCCTTTTAATCAAAGCTCAGCTAGAGGCACTGTATTGCAATTTGTCCCCTTCCTACTATGAAGGAGAGAACTGAGACTGAGTGGTACTCAAGTTTGTTTTTCTAACTGAAGACACCCACCCAAATATCTATGAACAATGGAAATAATTCTAAGAATAGACTGGCTTGCACCATGTGTGTGTTAAGCCAAACATTTATTTCCTTGTAACATAAGAATTACAGCATTTACTAGTGCTGCATAACCAACAAACATTATACATTAGTGGGAATTAATTGCAGACTAGACAGTTTAGCTTGATGGACTGATCTGAATCCTGGTTAAACAGCTCTACCAGTGTACAGAGACTCAAAGTGATACCAATTAGAACACAGTTTTTCGATTTCAAGTGTCTTAAATTTCTCAAACAGACAGCAATGGTCTGCTTTTCCCTAAATGAAAAAAAAAAAAAAGTTCTTAGTTCTTTTGGTGATACCATGTTTAATCTCAATGTCAAAAAAGGGTATTGTTGGGGTTGGAGAGTAGAACTAGAAATGCACAAACCTATATTTTCTATCAAAAAAATACAACATAGTTATTCAGCTCTGCTACCAATCAACAGAATAACTTGATTCCAAAAAACAAAAAAAACACTGATGTTGAAAAACAAGTTTCCAGGGTACCATGTCATGGAGGTTTTGTTTGTTTGGCTACTAGAGGAACTCCATGTCAGAGCCATTCTCCTTAGCTTAGTGTGTCTATGGGTAGATAAAGAAGAAACAACAGTCTTTCCTTAGCCTGAACAAAGACCTTTCAGCATTCTAGAAGAGAAAGCAAGGATAACTGTAATGCTGGGAGTTATTTATTGCCACTCCTCCTGCTTCATGACAGAAGAACAGTATAGCATACAGAAGAAATGAGAACGTGACAGCACTTTGTGAAAGAGAAGGAAGAGGAAGAAAAATAGCATGATGGGAATGGCACCTGCTTTTCTCAGGTTGGAGTTTGGTAATGAATTACAGTTCCTTGTACTGGATAAAAGGTGCTAGAGCAACATTTGATTAAGTACTGATCCCATATAAAACCAATTATAACAACTACATTTGTTCAAGAAGTTTGAGACACTAAATTTGCAACAATAACCTTTAAAATCACTGCCTATTCTCTTGAAAGCAGAAAGCTGCATGAAATCAAAGGAGTAGTTCAAACTTGTTAATGTGGTCTAATTACCTGAGAGATATCATCACTGTACAGCCAGCTGTCAATCAGGTGCAGGCAGTCAGTATAGAAGCCTGGTATTAGTTATCACAAAGTCACAGCCCTACAATGTCTGCAACATTTACCAGCCATGTCACTTGTCATCGAGTTCTAGCCCAAAGAATGTGACATTCATTTGTTTAGCTTGTATAATTCTGACCCCTATCTTATAGTAGAAGAGTATACAATACCACATGAGTTTAGGAGGTTTCAGGATAAAGAAGAGCACTGGAAAATACTGGCAGCTCTCATACAAGGATTCTTAAGACTCTACATTTCAGTGTTGGGAAGAAAAAGGCTTATGTGTTTACCTGATTTCAAGTGCTTTGATAGCTTCTAACATCTGTAGATACTCAGCTGCTTTCCAAACATCATTTGCTTCTTCCTCACCTTGGACCATTAGTTTTGCTGTATAGGTGAACTCAATTAGGTGACGAAATGCCATGTTACTTACACCTGTTTACAAGCAAGAAAAACAGTCTCTTTTAACAATTCCTCAGTCTTTCACACTTGCCTGTTCACAGTACTCCAATAGCCAGTTTCAAGAAGATGCCACCCTTGAAAGGCTCACATTGGAATAAAAAGTCTAGTATAAAAACAGGTGAATGTGGAACAACTACAGTCATTCCATGACAAAGATAAAAAGGATAAGATGGACAAAAAGCTACTTGTATAAAATAAAAAAGTTCAAATTTAAACATAAAAATATGATCTCTCTCAAGAGATCTCTGAGCAGCAAGTTATTAGAAGTTGCGTTGCTCCAGGAAATTTCTTACCTACTAGGAAGGTATTGCTCCACATCTATCCTGTTCTTGCATCCCAGCAAAGGTATCTTTTTATTTTAAATTTTTCTTCAGGGGAAGTTTTTTTTCCCAGTGGTAATAGATACCTGTACTGGTTTTGGTTGGGACAGATTTAAATTTCTTCATTGTAGCTAGCATGGGGCTATGTTTTGGATCTGTGCTCAATCATAGAATGGTTTGGGTTGGAAGGGACCTTAAAGATCATCTCATTTCAACCCTCTGCCATGGGCAGAGATACCTTCCACTAAACCAGGTTGTTCCAAACTCCATCCAACCTGGGCTTGAACACTTCCAGGGATGAAAAATCCACAACTTCTCTGGGCAACCTGTGCAGGGTCTTGTTACCCTCACAGGAAAGAATTTTTTCCTAATATCTAATCTAAACCTACTGTCTGTCAGTGTGAAACCATTCCTTCTTGTCTTGTCACTCCAGACCTTTGCAAATAGTCTCTCTCCATCTTTCCCGTAGACTCCCTTCAGGTAGTGGAAGGCCCCAATTAGGTCACCCTGAAGCTTTTCTTCTCCAGGCTGAACAATCCCAATTCTCCTAGCCTTTCCTCATAGCAGAGGTGCTCCAGCCCTCTGATCATCTTGGTGACCTCCTCTGGACTTGCTCCAAGAGGTCGATGTCCTTCCTGTGCTGAAACAGTGTTGATAACACACTGCTGTTTCAGTTACTGCTGAGCAACACTTACACAGATCCAAGGCCTTTTCTGCTTCTCCCACTGGCCTGACAGTGAGCGGACTGGGGGTGTGTGGGCAGTTGGTAGGAGACACAGCCAGGACAGGTGACTCCAACTGACCAAAGGAATATTCCAAACCATATGACATCATGCTCAGTATATAAAATGTGTGTGGGAGGCAGGTGGAGGGGCCACTGCTAGGGGATTGGCTGGGCATTGGTCAGTTGGTGGCAAGCAACTGTTTTAATTTGCATCACTTGTCTTCCTTGGGTTTCTCCCCTCTTTTTTTCTCTTTTACTTATAATTTTCACAAAATTACTATTTATTTTTAATTATTAAACTGGTTTTATCTCAATCCACAAGTTCCTTTCTCACTTTTACACTTCTGATTCTCCCCCCATCCCACTGGTGGAAAATGAGCCAGCCTGGCTCTGTGGTGCTTAGTTGCCAGTCAGGGTTAAACCACAACATTACCTCACAACTCAAGAGCTGATATATAGAAAACTAATCAATATGATCAAGCATGCATTTAAGCCCATACCAGTGATACTACATTCATTTTGAGCATGAGCACACAACTCTGAAGGTTTTAATTTGCATGAATCAGACTACCTTCAATCTCCACCAAGGGCTCCTGAGTGAAATCTTGGAAGAATTTGTAGAAGAACTGGCTACAGGCAGCAAGAACAGCCTTATGAGCTTTGAAATGGTGACCTACAAAGAGAGAGAAAAAATTTGGTTTAGGATAACACCTTCTTCACTCATAGTGCAGAAAAAGTGCAGATGCAGAGAACAGCTGCAGAATCACCCAGTCTACAAATCTATTCCAGCAGCTCATAGTTACTCAGCATGTCTCTTTGTAACATGGGATACCACTGCAGCTAGCCTGTCCTATCTTATGCAGATCCTTGCTGACATCAGTGACCTTGTTGAAGCTCTTCAATTCAGTCAGCTAAAGGACTCACTCAAGAGTGTTTCTCTTTTCAAATATTTAAGTTGTGGGAAATTCCTGCTCAAACTTTTTCCTCTGTGTTCCAAGCTTGTTGTGGTTTGACACAGGCCAAATGCCAAGCACCCATGAAAGCTGTTCGCTCATCTTCTCTTGCTCTCAGTTGGGCAGAGGAGAGGGAAAAAAATTAACAAAGGGCTCATGAGTTGAGATGATGTATTGGTTTTGCATGACCTGGTTTTTGGTAGCAGGGGGGGCCACAGAGGTGGCTCCTGTGGGAAGTTGTTGGAAGCTCTCACCATGTCCAGCAGAGCCAATCCCTGATAGCTCTGAAGATGGACATGCTGCTGGCCAAAACTGGGCCAATGTGAGAAGTTGGTAATGCCTCTATGATGACATATTTAAGAAGAAAATCAAAGCAAAGTCACACAGTTTTTCTTCTAGTCAGAGAAGAGGAGGAGGTGAGAACATGTGAGGGAAAACAACATGGTGACACCAAGGTCAGTGGAGAAGGAGGGGGAGGAGGTGCTCCAGGCACCGGAGCCAAGATTCCTCTGCAGGCTGTGGTGAAGACCATGGTGATGCAGGCTGTCCCCCTGCAGCCCATGCATCCATGGGGGATGCAGAGATCCACCTGCAGCTCATGGAGGAGGTGCTCACACCAGAGTGGGTGGATGCCTGGAGGAGGCTGTGATCCAGTGGAAGACCCAGTGGAGAGAGGGGGCCCTTGCTTCCAGGCTGGAGCAGCCTGTCTTTGGAGGACTGCACCCTGTGAAGAGTGACCCACGTCACAGCAGTTTTGGGAGGATTGATTGCCCGTTGGGGGAATTCACATTGCAGCAGGTGCAGTAAGACTGCTGCCCATGAGAGTGGACCCATGCTGGAGAAGTTAATGGAGAACTGTCTCCCGTGGGAGGGACCCCATGATCTCACAGGGGAAGGACTCCTCTCCCAGAGCAGCAGGAGAAAGTCTCTATAATGAACTGACCCAAAAACCCCCATGCCCTGTCTCTCTGCACTGTCAGTAGGAATGGGCTGGGGGAAAAGGTGTTTTAAGGGCTTATTTTACTTCTCATTATCCTCCTCTGATTCTGTTAGTAATAAATTCACTTTGTACCTCTAAGCTGAGCCTGTTTTGCCCTTGAAGTGTTTTTCTCCTTGTCCTTAACTCATGAACCCTTAATTAATTCTTTTTCTCTCCTCTGCTCAGCTGTGTCAGCAGAGGGTGAGTGAGTGACTCTCATGGTTGCCTGGCGTTGGGCCAGTGTCAATCCACTACAGATGAGGATTGGGAGAAAACATTCCAAGGGCAAAACAGATTCAAATTTAAAGGTATAAGGTAAATTTATTATTAACAGAGTCAGAGGAGGACAATGAGAAGTAAAATAAGACTTTGAAACACCTTTTTTCCCTCCCAACCCCTCCCTCTTTCCCACCAACAGTGCAGGGAGACAGGGCGTGGGGATTTTGGTCAGTTCATCACCCAAGACCTTTTTCTGTTCACTCGGGGAGAGGAGTCTTTCCTCTGCTATGCCGTGGGGTCCCTCCCACAGGAGACAGTTCTCTGTGAACTTCTCCAGCATGGCTCCAATCTCACGAGCAGCAGTCCTGCCAAAATTGCTGCAATTTTGTCCCTGTCAGAGGCAAACAGTCTTTCTGAAACTGCTGCAGCATGGGTCACTAATTCACAGGGTTCAGTCTTCCAAGGATAGGCTGCTCTAGTTTGGAAGCAAGAGCCTTCTCTCTCTTTATCTGTGGAAGCACGGGCCCACTCTATTCAGGTCTCCTACTAGATCACAGCTTTCTCCAGCATCCACCCGCTCCAGCGTGAGTACTTCTTTCATGGGCTGTGAGTGGATCTCTGCATCCCCCGTGTACTTCATGGGCTGCAGAGGAACAGATTACCAGTCCTCACCACGGCCTGCAGAGGAATCTTGGCTCTGGGGCTTGGAGCACCTCCTCCCCCTCTTTTTTTCCACTGACCTTGGTACCGCCATATTGTTTTCCCTCACATGTCCTCACTTCCTCCTCTTCTTTGACTAGAAGAAAAACTGCTGTCCGTAAGTACCATTGCCAACAAGTTCCACCAATTCAAAGATTCCTGCAGGATCCCACAGCGCCAAAAGGTCAATCTTGTTTAGGTTCTGCACTGGGGAGTTGCTCGCCATGTTTGCGGCCAGGAGGCTCTGCTGCCACTATGTGGGCAGTGGCAACTGCTACGGCACTGGCGCTATTTAACACCTCTCTTTATGCGGGGCGCCGGGAAGAAGCCACTGCCGCCACCCCTACCCTTCTTCCCGCGGCACAGCTAGCTACGGGGGGCCAGCTAGGGGCGGCCAGGCAGGCAAGTCTCACCACAGGCTGCACCAAGATGGCAGCGGCCACGGCACCTCACCACCCCTGGAAAAACTGCACACGCACTGTTTTGATTTTCTTCACAAATATGTCATCACAGAGGCATTACCAACTTCTCTAATTGGGCCAGCAGCATGTCCATCTTCAGAGCCATCAGAGATTGGCTCTGTCGGACATGGTGGAAGCTTCTAGCAGCTTCTCACGGAAGCTACTTCTGTGGCCCTCCTCTGCTACCAAAATCTAGGCTGTGCAAAATCAACACAAAGCTCTCCTCAGATTTTGCTGCTCTTACATATGGATGTATTTAATCATCATTTCTGCCATCATAAAGATCCCTGAAAAACAAAATTGGTTTAGCTCTATTCTTCCTGTTTTCCAGACTGTTTATTCCCATCATGGTGTTGCCTTCTCCCTGGTCCAGGCATGAACATCCAGAAGGTTCCATGGGACGGAGGAAGGAGAACCAACATGTATTAGAACTACACAGCTGCACAAGAAAACAGTTTTGAGCTCAATACATGGATTTGGTAATACTAGAGCAGGAACAAATATTCAGGATAAGTTTTGTGCAAGTGCTGTCAGTGAAACTATGGTGATTCCAAATAATGATTTTTTTCTTCATTTGCTTAGTTTTTCTAATCCAGGCTCTGTAGGTCCCTTTTCTTTCAAGTGAATTCTTGCTATCCTTGTAAGGATCAGGTGGTACTCCTTTAGCTAGGTCTGTCCTAGTGGACACTGCCTATCTTCACTGAAGTGCTCATCCATTCTAAAACATGCTTGGGATAAGAAGCAATCTTAGGTGACCTATCAGACACCACCTTTTCTAATGAGATAATAAGCATTTGCATCTCCATCTTCCCTTTAAACTAATACTTATGTCTTTAGAACACACAGAAAAAGATAAGTGAGTTGTTCTACCCTATTTTAACTATAGATTAAAATAGTAGGCAGATACCCAAGAAGCAAGAAGTCGACCTTATTTCAAGCTGGTTTTTATTTTATTTTTTTTTTCCTTTTTAAATAATCAACCAATATTTGTACAACTTCAGCCCCTTGTTCGGAAGGGGCTCCCTACTCTCCCCCTCTACTCTGCTCTCATGAAACCCCACCTGGAGCACTGCATCCAGGTCTAGAGTCCTCAGCACAAGAACAAGAATAATGTGGACTTGTTATAGCAGGTCCAGAGGAGGCCACAAAGATGCTCATAGGGCTGAAACACCTCTCCTATGAAGACAGGCAGAGGGAATTGGAGCTATTCAGCCTGGAGAAGAAAATGCTTTGAGGAGACCTTAGAGCACCTTCCAATGCCTAAAGGGGGCTTAAAAAAAGAGTGACTTTTTACATGGGCAGATAGTGATAGGACAAGTGGAAATGGTTTTAAACTAAAAGAGGGGAGATTTAGATTAGATGTCAGGAAGAAATTCTTCCTTGCAAGAGTGGTGAGGCCCTGGCACAGGTTGACCCGAGAAACTGTGGCTGTCCCATCCCTGAAGTGTTCAAGGCTAGGCTGGATGGGCTGGAAGCAACCCGGTCTAATGGAAGGTGTCCCTGCCCATGGCAGGGGGTTAGAACCAGATGAGCTTTAAGGTCCCTTTTAGCCCAGGCCATTCTGGGATTCTATTAAAAGCAGAAACAAAATTATTAATCTCTGCTGGAGTCTGTTCAGCCCAAGATTAATAACTGAAACTGCAAGCAACTCACACACCAATACAGAGCCAAGAATGTTAGCAGCCCAGTTTGACAGTTGACCCATGACAAACCAAACAGCTTCCCAGCACAGCTTTCAGAATTCTGTGGGTACCAACTGGTTCTTAAGTGTATACATACCATCAACAATCAGTGTGATATCTGTAAACTGGTCTTGCTCACGTTGTTCATTGAGTCTATCCAAAATAACTTTATAGTGTTCAGGGAATTCCTGGATACATTCCATAATTTCTTCAGCTTCCATGGCAAAAGGATTAGTCTGCAAAAGATGTGGTAGGACAGTAAGAATACTGTGCCACTTAGAAAGTACTATGCACAGTCAGCTTATTATATAGACATGAACTAACTAGCACTTTTCAGAAACTAAAAAACCAATGGAAACATCAAACTGTCTTGGTAACAGGTTTACCTGATTTTAGCTGTTAGGTAGGAAACATGAGGGTTAATGAAGTATGGCTTTATTTATATGCAGTTTATAAACAGTTTTTTTCACTTTCCTCCAAGAAATTCCTTTCGTTGGGGGGAGGGAGTGCCAAGACCTGCCTTCTTCAGAGGAGACAATTTCAGAATGTTTCCTCCTAACTTGTCTCAAACCATGACAGCATGAAAAAACAGTCAAAGTTCGTAAATGCATTTCTTTATTCTACAAATTCAGCAAGGACCCACCTCCCTCAAAGCAAATACTGCAGGGGTGTAACATCTCCACAGCTAACTATTCTCCATCTTGGCAACATAATGTCATAATCTTTATAGTTACTTCTTGCAATTTTATCAATCCTCTTTGTGAAAGAATGGTTCTAAAATTTTTCGTACTTAAGTCACATTTTGTATCTAGTAAACGCAAGATGTTTACTTCCTTTAAATAAGGATGTAATAAAACAACACTTTTCAGCTTCTGGGTACAGAGGAGTGTCCAGGGATTTAATGTGTTGTCACACCTGGGAGCAAAGAGCTTCTTATTCACCCAGGCTTCTTACACTTCTCCCCCTACAAGGTGAAATATTCTTTGCCAACTTTTAAAGAGACATATAGGCTTGTAATCTCATGGTTATTCCTCCCTTACTTATACAACAAACATAGCTGGAGGTGGGAGTTGCAGAGATCCTCAAACTTCAAAAAGTTTAGCAGAAGTCTGTGCCTGTGGATGAGACACAGAGGGTGTACTGCTGATGCAAAAGAATCTCTGGAGAGAGTTCAAATGCTTCAATGAAAGCATTTTACAAATTAACTCTGGGAAAAATTACTTCAGATCTGTGCAGCAGCACTTATCTTCAACTTCCACATTCACATGGCTCACACTGAGAATGCCACAGAAAAAGCAAAGACATTTCAAAGTCACATTAATGCAGAAACTTTGTTTCTTGTCATAGTCTAACTCACTTTGAAGAACATATGGTTTCTGAAAGAAGATGATCATTAGGCTTGAATGACTTTTATAGTGAAGGGTATGTCTCAAATTCCCTTATTTTTGTACTTAGTATGGACAAAAGGAAGAAAGTTAGGAGAGCTGCTAGTATCAAACCAAACATTGAATATAGAGATGGAAAATTAAGGTGTGGCTAAGAAGCAGTTTTCTTTAGACCACTAGAAGAAACTAGATAGCAAGTGTTCCCTAACTTGTACAGATTTTTGTATGTGACTGGAATTGAAAAGTCCTGAGCTGATGCCACCATGCTTGATAACACCCCTGAGCAGATGTGTAAATTCTACCTTGCTTCCAACAAACACATACTGAAGAGGAATTACCTGGTTATGATAAAAGCAAAGTTATTGTACGACATCAGGTAAAATAAATTGTGGAATTCCTATTTTTACCACAAAACACACTTTCTTGCATCTCAGAAAAACTGTCCCATGGAGAAATCATTTTGCCAAGAGATGGAAAAGAGCAGAAGCAACAGCTTATGGAAGTCTAGTTTTATCTGCTATCACTGCTTTGCCAAGCAGATGCTGAAATACATATCAGGATCTTGAGAGGGCAAAAGAGAAAGTGAGGCTGAAGGAAAAGAATGCTGCTGCCTTCACGTCATCTTTAATGATGGCTCTAAGACAGATGATCAGCATCTTTCTTCCATCCATCATTCCATAAAGTTTCATGTAGAAAGTTGTGAGCCATTTACTTCACTGTTTAATTTTCTTGCCCACTTTTGACATATTGTACATTGATAGATGACTTGCAGTTAAAAGTGTAATTCCCTAAAAGTTAAACCAAACAAAATTTCAAGCTCAAATCTCATTTTTTCCACCTATCCAGAATTTACTTCCAAATTGTGTTTATAGGGAGATCTTACACCCCCAAAATAACAGAGCAAGCCCCCAATCAAAAAAATTTTTAAAAGTTTCAGTCTCTCAGAACACTAAAAATCACAAATAAAAAACAACTTATGATAGATAATTTGTCCTGAATTAACACAAGACTAGTAAAAAAAAGTTAATTTATCGCCCATCTAAATACAGTTGCAGCATTCATTGAATCTTCTCATTTCAAACTCAGTGGTATTGCAGAAGAAAGCCCAACAGAACAGCATATGTTCAATGAGAGCATGACTACTTTGGAGCAAGAAATGAAATGCAGTCCTCAGTGAAAAACCAAGATACCAAGGAAGGCAGACAGAAGCGATCCAAGTAGACACTTAGATGCAGATTCATTTATGAGTGATGAAAACTGGATTAATTCCATTATTTACGTGGATTTTTCAGTAGACCCAGTTGACTACTGACTTAACCTTATTAACTTCTGACACTAGATGCATCTCACAATATGCACACAATTAACAATTTTTTTCTTATAAATCTACCTCAATAAAGCCATCTTATTACTTCCACCCTCCTGGACTTCAACAGGAATTCCTCTTATTCCAGGCACAAGATATTTGTTTTCTTTGTTTATATGTATTGTATGCAAATGCAGGCAGGCAAAGCAGACAACACAGAACAGCAGACTGAGCACTGGCCAAACCCCTGCCATCTCATTGTAGCCACATCAGGAAAAGAAAATGAGGGGTGTTTGGTCGGTAACAGCAGTAGTTGCTTGAAAATAACACAGACATGAGAATTTCTTGTGCGCTTTTCTATTTATTTTTCTTCAAAGATAGCAACCACAGAGCAAGGACACAAGCCAGCCCCTCAGTTCCCTCTCAATCACATACAAGGCCTCGCTATCGCTAAGACAGAGGTGACCAAGGCACCCACGCCCTGACAAGTAGGGCAGGGCATACATTGGGGTGTCGCACTTTCAACGGGCAGAAGCCTCACGTTGTCCATAGCAGCTGAGAGGCAGAACTGCGACCCGCCGCCAAAACCCCTTGTAGTTCCCGCTGGCTCGAGTCAGCGCGAAACTCTCGAAAGCGAGGCCGAGGCCCAGCCCTGTCAAAGCCCCTCACAGCCCCGCGGACCGCCGCAGCCCCACTGGCGGGCGCTGACAGTAGTCTGCGCGAACCCCGCCAATCGTAAGGCGGCAGCAGAGCCCGCCTCAGGCGGAGAAGCAAATGTGCGTCCGCCGAGTCTCAGAAGTGGCAGAAAGGCCTAATCGGTGCTAAGTGCCTGCCGGGCACGGGCACGGGCACGGGCATTCCGAGAGAGGTGTGCGCAACCACCGGCAGGCGCAAGTATCCCACAAGGGCTCCCCTGAAGAAGAGACCCAACCAGTGCCGGCCCGAACCATGCGTTTAGCACACCGCCACCTCATTAGTCGTTATTACGTCATCAAAGGGCGCATTAAATCGATTCCTTTTCAATTCCCGGCTGGGTCACACTCTGGAGGCAGTTCTGCTGGGTAACTCACCGTAAGGAGCCCCTCACCCTGCCGCGCTTGCTTTGCCGTTACCGCTTCCTGCTCCCCTACACGGTGAAAAGCAGGGCAGGCGCCGGCCAATCGCTACTCGCATTCCCGGCTTGCACAGCGTGCGGAAGTGACGATAGGGCCACCTTTCACACGACAGGGTGCGCAGGTAGTGAGGGACGTGGTTCGACTGCTCGGAGCATCCTGAGAGTTGTAGTATGGGATGTGTGCGTGTGTCAGCACCGTATGGCTGCGGGTGGGTAGCGGCCGTTGGGGGTGGGTGACGTTGCCGTGAGGCGCCGCAGCCAGCCGGGTTGAGCCTGGTAACGGCGGGGGGAGGGGGCAGGGGGGCTACTTCCCCTAGGATCGGCCCGCTTCCGTGTCGCTAGCTCTCTTCGCAGGGGAGCAGGTCGTGCTGATATAAAATTTCAACAGCCAAACCGAATTTTATTTCTATATCTTTTATTTTAAAGAAAGCAAGCAAACAGCGCTAGGTGGCCGGGGAGTCACCGCTCCACTCACGGCACACACCACTTACAAGTTCGGTAAAGTATATATACTGTTTTTAAGCCTACAAAGCATTTTCCAGTGTGCTTGTGTTAGTCCAAATCAGCAAATATCAATAAGCTGGGATCAGCAATTTCATAATCTTTCCAGGTGGTTGTTGGCTTCCGGTCCTGCTTGTAGTCTGGAGGGAGGCCCTTCACCAGTGTCTGCTAAATAATTTTAGTCTCGTACAAGTGCATCAAGCTTTTTGTTATACATAAGCATTTAGTCACTTTGTTGCAATATCCCTTAGCTTTACCACAGCTTCCTCTATTTTATTCTAAGCATTAGTCGTTTTTGCCACCTCATCTCTTGACTCTACTATACTTTTTTTTTTTGTTCAATGCTTTATTTGGCTTTTCGGTCAGAAAGTTTCAAAACTGTTCTTTGTAGTTATCCCAGGGAACGTGTCCACTTTCGACACAACAGATACAAGCATTTGCTGATTCCATTGCCAATTGACACGAATCACAAAAACATTTTTCACAGTGCCCACGTGGGGTGGGGTAGCCGCAGGAACTAGTGGCCCCGACTGTTATTTCACACTGTCCCAGACCTAAAGCTCTCGCCCACTGCCAAACATGGACTGTGTGTACCCCTTTTCCAAACACCATTCTTTCCTCCCGAAGATCCAATAACTACCTTTGATTCGGTTGCAAAATCCATTCCCCCTTCCCCCATCAAAAAAGAGTATAATTGGGGTCCAGATGAACTGCACCTCTGAGATCTCCCCAGACGTGGCCTGGTGAACTCCATTGGCTGGACACCGAAGGACTCCGGCGTACTACTTTTGGTAGCTATATACCCATTCTTTTTCCTCCCTCTTTTCCCTTATTTTCTCCCTTTTTCCCTGATTCCTCCCCAACACATTTTTGCTGTGGTTATTTCAATAAAGGTGCATTTGTTTTGATTATCACTGCAAACCCCCTTGTACCGTGTCGGTTCTTTTGCACCCTGAGATCACCCCACGAACCATCACGAAACCCGTTTGTAAGGACGGATTGTGACACTACTTTATCCCCTAACCTGTTGCATATGCATAAAAGACATATGCATTAAACTGTCTTATAAATTTTATGAGCCTGTGCAGTTCTTCAGTCACGTAGTTGTAATGTGGTGTTTATAACCCAGATTCAGTTTTTCTGTCTGCTTCAGTCTCGAGGTCAGCGAGAGGCAGGGGGCGGGGGGGGCTTCTTATCTCTCTTCAGCTTGGATGGTTGCATTCCTTTCAAGTAGCCTTGCATCTCCTTTGTTCTCTCTGCAGGCCTTTTTGTGAGCACCCAAGGTAAAAGACTAAACAAAAAAATCCAAAATCTACTTAGTACAAATTTCTACGATAATAGATGTCTCTTAATGCTTTGCCATGTACATTTGATAAGGAGGTCAACACCGCTATTTGTTGTAGCATTCTCCAATTCCAAATTAGCACTATAAACTCACCCCAGCTAATATCAGTAAAACTACAATGGGGTGGCACAATGTATTGAAAACCCCAGTTGCAGTTGGTGACCATCCAAAGATTACATCCCACCAATTATGATCTGCATCTTGTTTTATTTTTTGCAGAATTCTGCTTTTTTCTTTTGCATTATGATGGACTGTAATTAGAGTATTTTCTCTGCTTTTCTGGATCTTCTTCAAAGTCTCAATTAGGTCTTGGTGTTTAATTAATTGTCTTACTAATGTAAGGTCCATTCCAATAGGAGTAGGTGATAGCCTGTGATACATTGTGTAATTGTTTCTGATCAGCTGGTGGGATTTCACTGGTGCCAAATATGAAAAATCACACCTGATAATCTTAACAAAATTACAAATACAAAAACTAGAATGATTTTTACTAGGTAAAACTACACTGTTGTTATCGATTTCTACAAAAGTACAAGCAGTCCTTAAGCATACACAACTTTTACCAGTGTATACAAACACAGTTTTCTGATTAGTGACTGGATGAATCTTGAAGTGGCAAATACTTTGTTCAGTGTCAAGACACACATCTTGAGCATCAATAGTGTTGCTTTCACAGATGAATCCTAGTTGTTCCCGGGTAACACAAGATTCTAAGTTTACTGTTTGCCACTTCTTATTCATCTTTCGTGCCCACACTCTATGTTCCGAAGGATAAATCACCATTTTCTCATGGTTTAATCCTAGTGCAACGATGGGGTGAATAACATAAACGGTGGCATTATGTAGAGTAAGTACAAAGGCAGTGGCTACATTAGAAGCAGAATCGTAGGTAAAATTTACCATAGTCCACCAAGATTGGAACTTTCTTTCAAAATTAATCACATTATCCCAAACAATATTTCGGATCTCAACTGGAAAATCACCTTCACCCTCTTCCCATATGATCAAGGCTGCTGTTGCTTGCATCCATAACTGTGCTTGTATACAACTGAAAGCTAAAGACACATTATCTTGAACTATACTAAGTGCCTCTACTATCAACTTGTGGTCTTGGTCCCCATCCTTTTCTCATTTTGGTAGCACTTTTGAAATTTGCCACTGACTAGTTCCTAATGCCAATAAAGATGACTGCAGGGGCTGTTTTAGTTTTGTTAGATCACTTGTTGCAGTGGCCAGCTTGTTCATTAATATTTCTGAGTAAATTCTGTTTAAAACTCCCAATCCTGTCTATAATATCTCAGTTAAATCCCTTCTTATTCTGTTCCTGAGGGGTATTTGTAACCTCATTGTCCAGCCCTCAAAGGATGTCCTCAGGTGTCAGGATCGGCGGAAGAATTGCAGCACACAATATGGGTGAACAACAAATCTCAAAGTTTATTGATAGCTCACACATATTTATATTGGTGTTAATGAAGCTTATACATATTGCAAAGCTGAGCTCATTATTGGTTAAAACACACATGAATCAACCACACTTACTTCTATGCTCTAATGATTATTTTGTTTCTATGTTTACATTCCTGTGGCTATTCTACCTATGCTATCTTCATTTTTCTGGCAAAAGATTTTCTCCCCTATCTTCATGTTGCAGCAAAGGTCACCATGACCCTTGTCAGTGATTGGACACTGACTACTTAATCCCCAGCTTGTTTCTCCTAACCTTATCCAACGGTATCACATCAAAGTGGCCTTTCTCAGCTAGCCAATTATCCACAAAGCTCTCCACACTCAGGAAAGAGGAACAGGATGGTTGGATTTCTGATATGTTGATTTGTATCAGTAATTTGACATGTTTGAGAGACCACTCTGGATTAAACAACAGTTGTTGACCCATATTCTTTATTATATATGGGCCTATTTCATAGACCTTAGTTTCAAGTTTGGTTTGGGTTTGAGTTGCTTGAGTACTGGTGTGAGTTGTATAAGGTTCTGTTGTTGTAAGAGATCTTAATCTATTTTTAATCTCATCTATTTTAAATTTGAATGAGAGCCCAGTAATATTATGAGCCCAGAGACAGGTCACCTCTACAGGCTGTATTAATGTGAAATTATACCAACAGCCTGATTTACTTGGGCCATTATAAACCTCTTGGTTTATGTATGCATGTAGGAAAAGCTGAAACACTAATTTGATTTGCTCTCTTATGGTCCCATTGATCATCTGGCATCCTACCCTGATTTCTTTTCCTTTGACCCCTTGAAGTGTTCACAGTCTCCATTCTTGCTACTCCTGCTTCCCATATACCTGACTCCCGTGCATTACCACAGTTGATAGGTTTAAATCTCTTACATCAGAATGTTTTCTCATGGATCTAGTGTACCAAATAAAAGCTTGGAACCAAGGCTATTCAACATTGTTTTGGATAGAGGTACCTTCTAATTCTAAGACTTCAATTGCAATTACACACAGAACAATTCTGCAAATGAAATTACTCCTGGCCGCAATATACTCATTTTGCCCAAGTAAGTTTTAGTTTCAGTTCATTGTCTCCCGGCGTCACTTTCCAAGGGGCTTCTGGGGCCTTCTTCACTCGAGAGTAGTGGATCCAGGCAGTCTGCTCCTTGATCTTAATCGTGGTGAAAATGGTGAGAAGCACCTGGAATGGCCCTTCCCACTGTGGTTCCAAAGTCTTTTCTGTAAGAAACTTAGCATATACATAATCTCCAGGTTGTATGTTATATACTGGTCCATCTAGCTCCCTGCTCCGAGTTCCAGCCACATGTTTTTCAATTTTACTTAAAGCCACCATGTATGTGGCCAATGTCACCTCTCTGATGTGTGTAGACATCCCCTTTTGTATACCATATGGTCTTCCATAAAGCATTTTAAAGGGACTCAACCTTTCTTTGGCTCTAGGTTTAGTTTGAATTCACAACAATGCCAGTGGAAGAGCTTGGGGCCAATTTGTTGCTTAATCAAATGGTTCATTTTTTCCACCTGGCCACTCGATTGGGGGTGGTATGGAGTTTGAAGTTCTCAATCCATGCCTAGATGCCTTCTAATTTGTTGCACTATTTTGGAAATGAAATGTGATCCTCTATCTGAGGACATCATGGCTGGAACTCCGAAGCATGGTATTATTTCTTGTAATAATACCCTGGTTACCTCCCGAGCCTTGGTAGTCCTGGTGGGGAATGCTTCTGGCCACCCTGAAAATGTATCTGTCAATACTAATAAATACCAATACCCCCCTTTCCTTGGGAGTTCTGAAAAGTCAATTTACCACTGCTGTCCCAGTCCATGGCCCTTCCCAATCTGACCAAGTTTTGGCGTGGGGGTATTCTTGGGGTTAGTCTGGAGGCAAAGATCACACTGTTGTGTCACTTGAGTAATAGTGGCATATAAATTCCTGGTAACGATTCTTTCAATCAGATAGGTGTTCAGGGCATCAACTCCCCAGTGTACTTTCTGGTGCTTCTCCCTTATTAGTGACCACAACAAATGGAAAGGGATTACTAGCTTCTCGTTAATAGTAGCCCACCCCTCTTTGTCATATATCCCTTCTTGATCTTGGATTAACTTTCTGTTTTTATTCTGGCTTACCTTCAAGGGTCATCTGGAATTAGGGCTCCCTCAGTGGAAATCTCACCTTTTGCTGTTTCTTTTGCCTCTCTGTCTGCCAGACCATTTCCTTCCTCCAATTCCAAGCTCACTTTCTGGTATGCCTTGATATGCATTCTCAGGTAGCTGGACAGCTTCTAACAGTTTTATTCTTTCTTGTGCATCCAAATTGCTCCATGTGCATGTACAACCTCAAATGCACACCTTGAGTTTGCCAGTTCTCTTTTGTGCAGAGGTGTTTGTTGATAGCAGTCTAGACTCTGTTACCTCTCTGCAAGTGGTGACAGCATACCTAACATGTTTCTTTCCGCTGATGACATAACTACTCCCATTGGTGAACCAGGTCTCTGCATTATCAAAGGGGGTATCCTTCAAATCCAGACGGTTGGATTAGGTGGCCTTGATAGCTTCCAGGCAATTATGAATCACTGGTTCTCCTGTATCCCAGTGAGAAAAGAAGCTGGGTTCACAAAATTAGTAACTATAATCTCTACATCATCTTGTTCTACCATTATGGCTTGGTACTTCAGGAACCTTTGTGGGGAAAGCCAGTGTCCGCCTTTTACTTCCAGCACTGCAGACACTGTATGGGACCCTAGCAGAGTCATCTTCTGGCCTAGGGTGAACTTGCGTCCTTCATTTTGGTCTTGCCTTAGAGTCCTTTGCCTAGCATTGATCTCATAACCCAGATAGGTGATTGTTGGATTCACTGTCTGAACCTTTTTCTGAGGTACTCTATACCCTTGTAAACCCAAAAAAAGTTCAGGAGGCTTACCGTCTAATCCACACATGCCTCTTGGGTTCAGGTAGTTATCAGGACATTGTCTGTAACTGCAGCAGCTGTCCTTCCTCTGATGGAGCTTCCCAGGACTATAGATCTCTTGCAGGTTGTTCTCTGAATATCTTGGGGCTATTGTTAAACTTTGGGGCAATACCATCTATGTGAGCTGAGTCTTACGCCCACTCTTGGGATTCTCCCATTGGAAAGCAAAAATCTTCTGTCTGGCTTCAATGGACAGGGAGGCAAAAGAAGGCATCCTTCAAATCTAAAACGTTAAACCAGGTTAGTTCAGGTGTCAAACATGTTAGCAATGTGCATGGATTTGCCACCACTGGTTGCAGATCAGGCTTTTACTGTCTGACCCTAACTGGTTGTTTTCCTTAACTTGCACAGGAGGTGCGTTCTTTGCCCTCCCTGGTATGTTAGAGGTCCATACCGCAGAAAACACCCGATCCATTAATTTCATCCTTATTTTCAATTTTGATCTCACTAATTGTCAAAATTAAGCTTAGTATGTCTACATATTGTTGATCCTTTACCTCCAAAATAATCTCCCCATCTTTAAATGTGATCTTTGCTTCCAGCTGCTCCAACAAATCCCTACCCCACACTGCCTTTGGAGAGTTGGGCAGATACAAAAACCTATGAATATTTTGATGTTTTGCAAAGTATGCTTTTTCAGATTGGCTAGTTGCCTCCTTACCATAACATAATCATCTGTTATAGGCATTGAGACTTTAACACTGAGTATGTTGCCCCTGTGTCTACTAAAAATTCCATTTTCTTAGTCCCCATTTTTCTACTCCATCCCAACTCTTTGTCTTAATTCAAAAATCTTGAGGTATAAAAAATAGACTGAGCACACTCAGCTTTAATTACTTCTGCTGGGTTTCTTAAATTACTTGAAACTCTCTTGTCTAATAATTCAAACACCCTATTACTTCTTTGCTTCTTGTGACCGGTTGCTACTAAAATCCTTATAGCTCTCTGAGTAGCCTATGTTTCTTTAGAATAACACAAATGGCAAAGTGCCTGTCTTGGTCTCCTCCACCTAAACTCTGCTTTACAAAATCTCAGTCTTCTCCAGTTATCTTCCCACACAATCCAGTTTTCAATTAAAGCATTGTTTCCACTGACACTCACTTTGCTGCCTTGCAAAAGGCTGTCCCTGTTACAGTAAAAACTCTGATATGCCCCCAAACACAGACCCACCCCCCATCTCAAATTCACGAGAGTCAACTATAGCAAGATGTCTCTATTACAGTTCTAACAGAGCAACTTTGCAAGCTCCACAAGGAGAAGGATCACAAAGGCACTGTGTTACAGCATCTGTCCCTTGCCTCCCAAGTCTCGCAGGCAAAGCATCAGTTAAAACCCAAACACAAAGTGCTGATGAGAGACTGGTTATACTCAAACACCAGGTCTCACAGGGAATACCGTTCCCTGCACCTAGAAAGTTCACACAGACAAGCTCACCAGGAAAGGGTGTTCTGGTTTGAAAGCAAAACCAGTGAGAGACTCCAAGTCAGAAATACAATTTATTAAGAAAAGGAGAAAAAAAACCCCACCAAAATACATGCAATAATACAAAAGAAAAACCACTGACAAAGTCAGAATACAACCTGACACCCTGCTAGTTAGGGTGGTGGTAGCAGTCCAGATGAAATTGTCTTGTTGAAGTGGTGATCCTATAGAATAGATCTGGTAGCTCTTGTCCTCTGGAAACCAGTGGGTAAGGGCAGCTTGCTCTGTCCTAAACCCCAGATTATATCCAGGTGGGGATGCTTAGCTCCCCCCCCCCCCCCCCCCGGGCGGAGCATCTCACAATGGGCTGATATCATTCTATGAGTCATGCGGTGGGTCCTTGATTGCCCATTAAACAGAAATGGCTCTTGGAGGGAGTTATCTCGGAGTCATGTGGCAAGGCATTGATGGGTCCATTAACAGGAGATAAGGAAAAACAATGCACCTCCTGGTTTCAACAGCTCTTGAAGATGGGGATAGAATACATCTTTATATTGTAACCTAGGACAAGCCATTAAGGAGGTTAAGATTGGAGGCAGCCTGGGCTGTTGTGACGATGCCCTGTTTGAGTTTGTGGTCTTGAGGAATGGGACCCTGGCAAAGAGCAAAGTCAGGACCCTGAACTTTGGAAGAGTCTCCTTCCAGATGTTTATGAGTTAGTGAATGAGATCCCCTGGGAAACTGTCCTTAGGGACAGAGGAGCTGACTAGAACTGGCAACTCTTTAAGGACACTTTTCCTAGACTGCAAGAGCTCTCCATCCTGGTGTGTAAGAAATCAGGCAAGGTAGGCAGGAAATCAGCATGGCTGAGCAAAGACCTGCTCCTCAAACTGAGGAGTAAGAAGGAGATAAACAGCCAGTGGAAGCAGGAACATGTGTCCTGGGAAGAGTACAGGAAAGCAGTCTGCATTTGTAGGGATGGGATCAGGAAAGCTAAGGCATGGATGAAATGGGACTTGGCAAGGGATGTGAAAAATAAGAAAGGATTCTATAAGTGTTAGGAATGAGAGGAGAAATGTGAGGAAACAGCAAAGCCTGGGAAAATTCCTGGGAAGCATGGAAGAACTTCAATAACACACTATCTGAGAACAGGAAAGGCGTCCTGTTTCTTCGAAAGCCTGCAAACCTTGAGAAAATGAACAAACTGTCAGGCTGACAGATTTATTACAAACCCGCAAACGGGTTGCGTGCAAAGGACTGAACAAAGATTCTCATACTAAGTGTATAAGTACTGTCTTAACTCTGCAATAAACAGATTCATTTTGCTCTCTGCTTGTGAGTCTTGCATTCATACGCCACAAATGTCTCCTGATTCTACAGGGCCTTCATTACTACTGATGTGATCCAGTCCGGTGGCATACCCTGACCAAATTAAGCGTGTGTGTGTTCAGCTGATCTCAAAGGAGCTCCTCTCATTGCTAGCTATAGAACAGGTTAGCTTTTTGCAAACGGTCGGGCAGCATTTTTATAATGGGGCAAGGCGCAACAAAATTCCAAAAACTGCATAAAGACTGTCTGTTGTGCATCACCAGGGGACAGAGTTATAAACTCCAACCCCAAAGCCTCATCCAATTACTTATATGGGTCAAACTTCTTTGTCCCTGGTATCCATCAGATGGTTCCTGTGATCTTACTCACTGGCAAAAGGTCAGTGAAAGTTTACAAACCCGACAAATTTCTCATCACAATGTCCACCCTGATGACATTAGTACTTTGCGTGTGGTATACTCAGCTTTGCAACAATTTAAGGAAGCAGGTCGCGTCCTTGCAGATGCTCCACCTGCATTGCTGTCAGATTCTGATATTTTTATTAATGAAACATCACCTGAGGCTAACGATCCAGAGAAAAAGAATCCGTTTGATCCGGGTCCTATTGAACCTGGACAAAAAACAGATCTATATCCTCCTTTAGCCCCAGTATGTGCTATGGCAGCAGCTGCTCCCAGCACAGAAGAAATACTACAAACAGCGTGCAAAAAGGCTGCAGTAAATATTTCACAAATTTGACCACCTTCTTATACCTTGCCTCATTCCTCTAGTGACTATGATGATGAAAGAATACCACCTATAGGACCTGAGCCAGAAAGGTTTATACAAAGATGCTGGAGGTGAGCACTGGAGGAGGGTGATATTGAATTTTTTCAAGCAATGCCTGTTGTATATCATAATCAAAACCCACATTACAAACAATTGTCATATGAGATGGTAAAGGAATTGAGGAGATCGGTGAAAGAAAATGGTTTGCATTCCTCCTTTACTATGAATTTATTGGAGGCAATTGCAGAAGGACATACTATGTTACCAGTGGATTGGAAATCTCTTTTAAAGACAATTTTGACAGGAGGACAATACTCTGTCTGGTGGATGGAATTTGTAGATTTGGCTCAGACTCAGGCATTGAATAATGGTAATCAGTGACCATCCATTAATATCACTGTGTCACAGCTCTCTGGCACAGATGCATTTGCTACTGCTCAGGCTCAGTTAAGACTTTCCCCCCAAGCGTGGGATCAGTCTACTGTTATTGCCATGAGGGCACTACAAAAGATACCTGATAAAAAAAAAGTTGGAGTCTGGTTTTGCTGCTGTGAGGCAGGGGCCTCATGAACCATATATTACCTTTATTGATTGATTACAATCTACTGTTAGATGGCAAATTGATATGCAGGAAGCAGCTTATGCTGTCTTAAAATCTCTTGCTTATGAAAATGCTAACAGTGACTGTAAAAAAGCCCTGGATCCAATTCATAATCGTGCTGATGTGGAACTTTCTCATTATATCAAAATGTGCTGATATTGGCTCGGGACAATTCAAAGCAGAACTGATTGCTGCTGCAATAGCCCAGCAGCTGGAAGTGGCCAGAACCCGACAGGATATGATTTTGCAGTTGCACATCTCCCTATCACTGCAGCAGAATTAGAGAATCTTTTCAGGGATTCACTGTCATTTCAAATTGCTCTTGCAGACTTTAATGGACAATTTTTTCACACAATGCCTCAACATACCCTGCTACAATCCTTCAAGGAACTCCACTTTCAATAATGACGACTGCAAGCGAAAACTCCAATCCTTGATGCAAAAACTATTTTCACTGAGAGATCAGCAAAGACACAAAAAGCTGTCACCCTGTGGAGAAATTATAAGGGACAGTGGGAACATTTGATAACCTTTCAACCTGGATCTACCCAGGTAGTAGAACTGGCAGCTGTGGTAGAAGCATTTCACCTTTTTTCACAGGAACTTATCAGCATTGTTTGTGATTCTCCTTATGTTACAGGAATTGTCGAGAGAATTGAGCACTCATTCCTGAGGGAATTCTCTAACAAAGATCTTTTTGCATTATTAACCACTCTGTACAACTTTTTACTTCACAGGTCTCATGAATATTACATTCTGCACCCTAGGTCACACACCACTCTGCCTGAACCTATAGTGGAAGGTAATGCAAGGGCGGATACCCTCACCATGACAGTCACTATACCACAAAAGTTGGGGCAGGCAAAACTTTCTCATGATTTTTACCATCAAAATGCCTGAGCGCTGGCAAAACAATTTGCTCTGACTTTGCCACAAGCACAGGATGTAGTGAATACTTGCTCACAATGTCAGCAGACTCTTTCTTTGCCACAAACATTAGGTACAAACCCACGAGGATTGAAACCTAATGACATTTGGCAAACAGATATAACACACATTGAGGTTTGGGACTTTTAAATATGTCCATGTTTCTATTGATACCTTTTCAGGATTCATAGTAGCAACAACACACAAGGGTGAGAAATCAAGAGATGCCACCCAACATTGGCTCCGTACCTTCAGCACAATGGGAGTGTCCCAACAGATAATGGACCCGCAGATACATCTCATAAAACACAAGAATTCTTCCACTCTTGGGGTATCAAACACGTCACAGGTATTGCCCATTTCCCAACAGGGCAAGCTATAGTCAAAAGGGCACATTACATGTTGGAAAGCATGCTACAAAAACAAAAGAGGGGAAATCCAATAAGCATGCTCCCTCAAGAGCAGCTTGACAAAGCAATGTGTATTTTAAGTTGTTTTAACCTCTCCAGTAGAGATGACTTAACTGTAGTAAACCCCATAAGTTTGGGAAAAGCACCATGGAGAATATGAACAATAGGAATGCTGAAACAGCAAAAGAAAATTCCTGTTTCCCTGTCCTCCACCCTTAACCTATCTCTGTAACCCTATAAAGCAATGTCATGTTAACCCCTTACCATTGGTCAAGCTTGGATCCTTTCCAACCCTATAAAAGAAGCATACTGTACCCCATTAGTTAGAAGAAGAGCAGAGACCCTTCACGAACCTCCCCAAATAAAGCCATCTCCGTGGAACAGCCTGCACCTTCTCCTTCTCCTCTCTCTCCATCTGCTGCAGCCTCAAGCCTGGGGCACCACTACCTAGCAAGCAAAGCTGAAATCCTGAGAGCTTGATAATCACTATAGAGCTGAAAATCACCATGCTTGCTAGATGGTAGCCCCGCGGCGTTGGCATGAGCAAGCTAGCTTTGGGCACCCAGTCCCTACTCAGGGACTGAGCTCCTGAGCCCTATTGCTCTGCTTTATGATAAGGCCAATCAGAGGCTTTATTACTTAACCACACATAAAAGGCTCTTGGGTCAGACTGCTGATGGAAGAAGGAGTTTACCCAGAAGTTACATACAAGGATGTACATAGTGGTCAGTGGAAAGGTCCAGTTCTATTGTTAGCTTGGAGGAGAGGTTATGGATGTGTTTCGTTACCTGCAGGACCATATTGGCTCCCAGCGAGATACATCAAACCCAGCCAAGGACGACAACAATGAACCTTGTTGTCTTTCTTCTGCTGTACTGTCATCAAATGGTGGAAGGGAGAATCTACTGGGCCCACATCATTCAACATCCACTGTTTCAGCCTCTGACTTGGTGGGATCCAGACCCACCCCTCACCAACAATGTGAATGGAATGGGTAGGAGGAACTTGGCTTCCTCCCCTGGATTGGGATATTGTAGATACATATAGAACTAACACTACTTTTGTTACTGATCTACTGCCTATATGCTTAACATGGAATCAAACAAGTACCTTTTTACCTTGTGCTAACTTTTCTATGCAATTACATTTAATATATGTACACTCAGACAATGCAAGAAAATTAACTGCTATTACATTGCCAGTTATTCTGTCTACCACCAACAAATCTGTGGATGCCTCTCCACCCAATTTCCTGAACTGTTACTTTACACCTATCTCCAATATACAGCATTTGGAATAGACATCACGTATAGGACAACAGCCACAACAACAATTCTTCCAGTATGGGAGGGTAAGTGATTGGGGACCACATGGTATCTTTAAAGAAAGTGGGACCAATACAACCATTCTCCCATCCCAAAAGGCAAACCACAGTATTGTTTGGCATGATGGTGGAATGGCTGGATCATAAATTCAATATTATTTAGGTAATAATCAGTCCCGTGTGCACAAACAGTTGTGGAAAATGTTGTTACCTGCTTTTGGCAATAAGACGTACCAAGTAAAATTAGATAAGAATGCTACAATTGCTACTTTAACACTGCAAGAACAATTACTAATAACTTGTACTTCACACCCATATGTTTTTGCTTTAGCTAATGATTTTTCGTTAGATTATAGAAGTGGTTTGTATTTTTTATCTGCTGATTCTTTTGTTTTCAAATCAGGTATAACCTATGGAGACATGCATGACTATTCTGTCCTTCTTCCATGTAAAAGAAGATCTGAACTTTGGGTACCTGTAAACTGTACTCAGGCCTGGGAAGGACAAGATGGTCTCTCACAAGTGACTTGAATAGTCCAAGAGGAAATCCAAACGAGTAAAAAACTGTTGCAATAGATAGCACTGCCAGCAGACTCCAACTCCCCACAGACTGACCGCAGGCTTTTCCTAGCACTCTTACTCCAGCAGGCTCCAACAGCAGCCCCTCACAGCAGGACCAATAAAAAAAACCCAAAAACCTTTATACCATCTCCGTCTGTACCTCTTCTTTGCACCTTCTCTGAATGCCCTCTCTTGACTAGCTAACCTACTGTTTATAACACCCATCCTCATTGGACATAGCTGTGTCCCATTAAGGGCAAGGCTGTTCCTCCTCTTTGGTAATTAGCACAGCTGTAACTCATCAGGGGTGAGGTTGCTTGCAATTCCTTCTCCTTCAAAAAACAAGTTCACAAATTTCTGTGTTGGTTAATCTTTGCTATTGTTTCTGCCGTAATAATATTAACCACAGCCTCTGTGGCTGTTGTTGCCCTTACTCATTCCATTCAAACTGCCCATACTGTGGAACAGGCTTTAACTAATATCACAAAAGAATTACAAACATTGATAAAGAAATAATTGCTAGATTAGATGCCTTGGAAATTGCTCTTATGGGTAGGCAAGAGAGTTGAGGCCCAAAAAATTGTCTATCCCTGCACTGTGATTTGGAACAAATTCATAATTCCTTGTGTGTCACACCCTTTCCATGGAATAACACGGAACAGAATTGGGAGGTGGTTAAAAACCACCTCCAAGGGGCCTTTGATAAATCCTTACAACAAAATATACAGTCACTTCATGCTCAAGTAAAGGATCAACTCAGAGCTTTACATACTGCAGGAACAAAAGGTGTTGACAGATCTGAAAAATGGTCTGTCTTGGCTAAATCTGAAAAATTGGTTCTCTGGGATAAATTTACAAGTCTGGGTTTTCATTGGACTGAGTTGTCTGGCAATGATATTCTTTTTAATCTTCTGTCTTGTCCTTTTTAACATAATCAGAGCTATTAGAAGCATGCAAAAACAAGTCATGGTTACCTTAGCCTTATCTATGACCCAAATTAAAATAAAGGGGGGAGATGTGAGGAAACAGCAAAGCCTGGCACTGCAGAAAATTCAGAAAATTCCTGGGAAGCATGGAAGAATTTTGATAATACATTATCTGAGAACAGGAAAGGTGTCCTGTTTCTTCGAAAGCCTGCAAACCTTGAGAAAGCAAACAAACTGTCAGGCTGACAGATTTATTACAGGCCTGCCACCGGGTTGCATGCAAAGGACTGAACAAAGATTCTCATACTAAGTGTATAAGTACTGTCTTAACTCTGCAATAAACAGATTCATTTTGCTCTCTGCTTGTGAGTCTCGCATTCATACGCCACAGGAGAGCTTGGGCAAGTCCTGCCTTTGACTCAGATTTCTGACAGTAGCTCTGTTTGAGGTGGCCTGTGCCCCAGATTGCTCTCGCTCGCAAGTTCTTCATAATGGCCAATTAGGTCTATTATAAATGAATTATTTATTGAATAGACACAAAATTAACAGATGGAAGACTTTAAATAGACTACTTACTACACAGGATAAAACAAAAAGAACTACTAGTAGATAAAAATACAGTGCACAATAAAGGTACCTATATTACAGCTAGCAAAGAAATAGTATAGATTAGGATTCAGTGTAACTTACCACCGAATTCATGATGGAATACACATAGAATTCTTTCACTCAGTTCTCGAGAATGTATCCATGGAATTTGCATCCAAATTCCAGGGAAAAGTCCTACATGTTTT
The DNA here is from genome assembly GCF_051311805.1 of Agelaius phoeniceus. NCBI lineage: Eukaryota > Metazoa > Chordata > Aves > Passeriformes > Icteridae > Agelaius > Agelaius phoeniceus. Next base: position 24,208,814 of record NC_135301.1, on the reverse strand, counting down.
CAGGGTGTGTGTAGGAAGCTTCTGCCTCCGTGAAAGTTTGTGTACCTTTTATAGTTTGTAGTGTCTCTCAGTCAAGAATTCAGCTTATCTCTCCACATCTTGTTCTCAAGCCCAGTTGTTTGTTGGGAATTCTACCCCTGGTACCAGAGATGAGGGGGAGAATGTCCAGAGCTATCGCACCAGCTGATGGACAGAGCAGATAAGCTCTTTTGTGGTAGGGGGGATGTCCTGCCACGATAAGCACATAGGCCAGAAAAGAAAGGCCAAGGAGAGTGTACACCACCACCACCAGCCCCAATAAACAAGAAAGGAGAACTTGTATTAATAGATATGGAGAAGGCTGAGGTCCTCAATGACTTCTTTGCCTCAGTCTTCGCTGGCAGTCAGGCTCACATCCCTGAACCTCTAGGTGGGGGTTGGCGGAACAAAATCTCTCACACACTAAGCAAAGAGCAGGTGAGACCACTTGATGAAACTGAATAGCCACAAGTCTATGGGACCCAATGAGATGCATCCCAGGGTCCTGAGGTAACTGGCTGATGTTGTTGCCAAGCCATTCTCCATCATATTTGAAAAGTCATGGCAGTCAGGTAAAGTCCCCAGTGACTGGAAAAAGGGAAACATCACTCCTGTTGTTAAAAAGGGGAGAAAGGAAGATTTGGGGAACTATAGACTGGTGAGCCTCATTTCTGTGTCTGGGAAGATAATGGAACAGATCCTCCTGGAAGCAATGTTAAGGAACATACAAGACAAGGAGGTGATCTGAGACAGCCAGCATGGCTTCACTAAGGGCAAGTCATGCCTGACCAATCTGGTGGCCTTCTATGATGGAGTGACTGCAATGGTTGACAAGGGTACACCAACTGATGTCATCTACCTATAATTCTGTAAGGTGATTGACATGGTCTTACATGACATCTGTTGTAATAGATCAGCCAGGACTCCATTTTCTCATGCAAAAAAGCCAAATCTTTATTGTATAGTATAGTAGAGGAAATGTATTGTACTTGAATATCTGTATATAGGCTTTGCCCTGGGAGGTCCTGGTTGTCCTTGATGGGCTGCAGCTGTGGCCAATGAAGATAACTGGGATAAAAAGGGGGCGGGTTAGCCAGTCAGGGAGAGCCTTGAAGGAGGCCTGAACTGAGAGAGAGCAATATGCAGAAGAAGGAGTCTGTGCTGTGAAGATCTGCAGCTATAAGAACACACCAAGGAGGTATGGGACTCTAGAAATAGAACAACAACAGTTTAGGGCGTATTTTATAGGATTATCAGAAGGCACTGCATCAGATCTAATTGGTTAACAATACAATCACACTTAGTTTATTGGTCGGTATATGGTATTTTGCATAGCTGTCAAACTGTGGAAGGGGCTAACAGCGGGCCTGTTAGCTAAAGGAGCGAGAAGAAGCTGAGAAGTAAGAAGAAACTGATAAGGAGCTCTCTCCAAGGCTGTAACCAAGGAGACTGAGAGAGGAGGGATAGAAGAACTTTACAGCTGGATGAAACATTTTTAGAAAGTTAATTAAGTCACCATAACTTTTTCACCAATAGTATTATGTTGATCTATTGTGGCCAATAGTAAAGATAGAAGAAGGATAAACAACTGGAAAGTGTATAAAAATCAGCCATATTCAATAATAAAGTTGTTGCCAACTGAGACTGCTTGTGGTCTCTGCTTTATGTCGTGACCGCCTCGACAGCGACATCAAACTTTATTTTTAGTTAGCTTACATACTTTTTCTACTGATTCTCAGGGAACAGATCTTTTGCTAATACAGGTGCAACCTGTTTTTCACACAGGAATAGTTTGTTATTAACTGACTTTCATTCCCAAGATTGTTTCACATGGGAACTTGAAAGCTATTGCTAGCTGCTTATCTGTACTTAGAAGAAGTAACAGGCCCAAGCTCTGACTCCACAAGGCTCCCTTTTATAATCTCTTTACCTGTCTGCAACAGACATCCTTATTTCTAAATTAAATACACATCAATTTTAAGGGTGAGCTATCCAGTGAATAAGGAATTGGTTGACTGGATGTAGCCAGAGTTCTGGTCAATGGCTCTATATCCAGATGGAGGCTGGTGATGAGTGGTGTCCCTCAGGCCTCTGTCTTGGGACCAGCACTCCTTAATATCCTTAGGTCCTGGTTTGATAAGGAAGTGAGGTTTTTGGGAGGTTGTGGTCAAACCAATCAGTGCTCAGATTTGAATATTGGCACCTGGTGTGGCCACTGAAGACATGGATACGCCTCTGAGAACACAGGGGGTTAAAAGGAGAGAACTCCCAGGGGAACTCTTGGTTCCAGTAGGTTGGAGGTTGATCTCCCCTGCCCAGCCACAGGCTGGGTGGGGGAGGGGAAACCATGTGGCCAGGGCTGAGGTAGGTCGGGCCTTGGACAGAGAAGGGGGATGAAGGCCCCTGCAGGATGGAAGTGTGGAGGAACACTGAGAGGCATCAGGCAGCCCCCCCCCCCCGCTTTTGGTAAAGAGAGAGGGAGAGAGAACCTGTGCCTGTGCTACCTTGAAATTTGATATCATGTGCTGGCAGCACAGCCGGCCAAGAAGGAGAAGGGGGGAGTTCTGGGCCAGCAGAGCCCGAGATTTTAACCCTTTCCTGGGACAACGAAAACTTTACAAAACACTAGTCCTCCTTAATTTGAACAAGAAGAGACATGAAATAGAAGGTGTGACAGTGGTCACAGGGGTTCTTGAATGAGGGGAGAGATGAGAATGTTGACTCCATGTTCAGAAGGCTTGATTATTTTATGATATATATATTGCATTATAACTATACTAAAAAGAAATAGAAGAAAAGGTTTCCTCAGAAGCTAGCTAAGAATAGAAAACAAAAGAATGACAACAAAAGGCAGCTCTCTTGGACTCTGTCTGAGATAGCTCTGTCTTGATTGGCCATTAATTATAAACATTCAAGATGGCCCAATCAAAAATCCACCTGTTGCATTCCACGGCAGCAGATAACCATTGTTTACATCTTGTTTCTGAAGCCCCAGCTTCTCGGAAGGGAGAAAAATCCCAGAAAAGATTTTTCACAAAAGATGTCTGCGACAAGAAGGAAATGGGTGAGTGTGCTGAAGGTCTGAGCAAATTAAGGATGTCAGAAGAAGATGGAGAAGAATCCTAGGTGAGAGGAGATGATGGAGTGGCCTTTGGGTGGACTTTTCTTGTGTAGCCATGGACATAACCTTTTTTTTTTTTCCTGTAACACAGAGACTGCATTTGGGGAGAGGCGATGTCTTGGAGCCAAGAGAATGCAGTGATGTTATGTGAAGGAGTGTCATGAACAGAGACGATGGGTGAGGAGGGTGTGGTGGTGCCCTCTGTCTTCAGTGAAGAAGAAGATCTCTGTTCTTGAAACCCCTCGGCCCCAGGGGGTGAATTTGGGAGGAACTGGTGTCCCAAAAGTGAGAGACTGTTGCTTTTTTGGAACTGGACAAAGCATCCTTAAAAGGGGAACCCTAGAAGCAGCTCTGGTCCATGCGCAGTGGTGAGAGCACTGGACATGGAAGGAAGAGGTCACGAGGGCAAATGTTCTTCAGGCAGTGCCACGTGTGACGAGGAAACACAAGAGTTTTCAACTGTGTTTCCTTGGGAAGCCTATGGTACAAGAGGGACTCCTCTCTCCTTGATGAACTAAGAGTTGATTATCTGAGGAGTGGTGATGAACTGGGAGTTGATCATCTAAAGGGGTGGTAACTGGATTGAGAATATAAGGTTTTATTTCGAGCTGTGGTGGAAATTGGGGGGGGAGAAGGAGGAATGTTTTGGAAAGTTTTCATTCTGAGTTATGAGTGTGTTCCTTTTTACATATAGTTGTAGGTTAATAAAGTTTTTTTCCTTGAGCCTCCTTTGCTCTCTTTCTGGTCACATCTCACAGCAGCCACGGGGGAGAATATATTTTCATGGGGGCACTGGCATTGCACCAGCGTCAAACCATGACACCTTATCAATGACATGGATAGTGAGATTGAGTGCACCCTCAGCAAGTTTGCAAATGGCACTAAACTGAGCAGTGCAGTTGACACAACAGGATAGGATGCCATCGAGGGGACCTGGACAAACATGAGAAGTGGGCCCGTGGGAACTTCATGAAGTTCAACAAGTGCAGGTGCAAGGTCCTGCACCTGAGTTGGGGCAGTCACAGACATGAGTAGAGACTGGGAGATTAATTCATTGAGAGCAGGCCTATGGAGAAGGACTTGAAAGGTGGATGAAAAGCTGGGCATGAGCCAGTAGTTTGCTTGCAGCCCAGAATACTAACTGCATCCTGGCCTACATCAAAAGAAGCATGGCCAGCCGGTCAAGGGAGGTGATTCTCCACCTCTACTCTGCCCTAGTGAGACCCCACCTGGAGTACTGTGTCCAGGTCTGGAATCCACAGCACAAAAAAGATGTGGACCTGTTAGAGTGGGTCCAGAGGAAGGCCACAAGGATGATTGGAGCGCTGGAACACCTCTCCTATGAAGACAGGCTGAAAGAGTTGGGGTTGTTCACCCTGAATAGAAGGCTACAGGAAGACCTCATTGCAGCCTTCCAGTACTTATAGGCAGCTTATAAAAAAGGACAGTGACTTTTTACACAGGCAGATAGTGGTAGGACAAGGGCAAATGGGTTCAATAAATTCTTTACTGTGAGGGCGATGAGGCACTGGAACAGGTTGCCCAGAGAAGTTGTGGATGCCCTGTCCCTGGAAGCGTTCAAGGCCAAGTTGCATGAGACCCTGAGCAACAAGTTTTAGTGGGTGGCATGCCTGCCTATGGTGGAGGGGTTGGAACTACATGATCTTTAAGGTCCCTTCCAACTCAAGCCATTCCATGATTCAATGATCATAGAATTTATTCCAAATACATAGATATGGTATATTAATCCCAATATTTCCGGGTGGGACGTGCCTGGCCTCGTCTGACCCTTGCTGCTGGGCCAAAGGCAGCAGCTGTGGTGTTTCACCTCAGAGATACCTTTGGCCGGCTGGATGCTGCAGCTAGGCACTCGGAACAAATCCAGGCATAGTAGAAACTTAGTTTACCTCTGGTGGAAAAGGTTCAGGCGACGGTGAAGAGAAACAGGAGAGGATTCTATCGTAGAGTTTTAATCCAGAGTTTTATTCCAGGATGATAGACCTCTGAATCTTGTAACAGCTCCCAACAGAATACCGACCGCATGGTCCTGTCTCCTTTTAAGCCCCGGGGACAGAGGGAGGGGAAGGGACAGGTGAGGCACCAATCAGGTGGGAGGAGGGGAAGGCTCAAGGGATAAAGACACTTGGACAGGCCAATGAGCCCGGACCTGAGGGGCATCTTTTGAACTTCTGCCAACCACACCACGACCCTGCTGGAATGTTAAGATTGATGGACAGCTCTCAGGAGGAGGGCAAAGGGGGAGGGGAAAGGAGAGGTTGGCACACCTGGGGGGTTGGGATAGGTGAAACAGGAAATGGCATCACACTGCAACACATAGATATTTTTTATCCAGAAGCATACTTCTCTAGCCTCTATGTTTTGTGTGAATGGCATGATCATTATATCCTTACTGCCTTTTTACATATTTTGTAGCTATCCTGTTTTGCTATTCTGTTTCTGGAAGCTTCTCAAATATCTGGCACATAGACATTTTATCTAAAAATTAAGATTCAACCACTTTGGGAATAATTGTGTATCCTTTAACATTAAACCATTAAAATGTAATAATTTTATTTTCTGTGTTTGGGAATGTCAAACAATATATACTATATTCTCTAAATTTCTATCAAGTGTATTAATTTAGTATAGTACTTGGATGTTTGATGGTTTTCCATTAGACTGATTAGTTTTTTGACTTCATCAAGATTCATACCCGTCTCTAATGTTCATAAAGCTAGATTATAAGTTGACAGTCTGAAATACCTTTAGGTAGTAATCTGTCACACTGAATATACTACAGAGGCACAATAAAGTAAAAAGCTCTGAAGCACAAGGTGCTAACTGCAATGCAAACTGCTTAGAAGAATGAACACTAAATGAGATTGTGAGCTTTTACCTCAGGGTCAATGTGACCTAAAGACCCAACTTAAGTCAGCTCTCACTGTCTGAGAACACCCCATACCAATGACAAAGCAAGAAAAGATTTACCCTTCAATAAAACCAGACATATAACCTGGGAAAAAACTGCAATTGACCAGAAGCCAGGATAACCCCACCACCACCTGCATGGGACATTGGTTTAGAACAGTGAAGATGAAGACACCACTGACCATACACCCACACCACTTGCATGGGATATGTACATACAGATTACATGAGCAATAGTAACTGATTAGCCTACCCCTTGAGTAATTTGATTTGTCTACGCAACTGTATTGTAACATATAAAACCCCTGGTTTCCTTTTTATTGGGGTTCTCCATGCATTAACTTTGAGAGGAGTCCCTACTCAAGAGGTGTCCACTGATGCACAGCCAGTTGCTATGGAGGGAGAGCTCAATGGAGCCTAATGATTGCAGATATTTATAGCGTAAAGTGATTGGCTCGTAGTCAGGTTTTCTGCTGTGTTCAGGCAGTTTCTGCCACATATCAGCCCAGTCTCCATCCAAATGTTTTTTGTGGCTTTGGTGCTGGGTTCCCACTGATAGCCTTGCACAATAGGATTAACTCTGGTTAGGCCTATTCATTGAGCACCTGCCTCGTCCAAAGTTTATCTACTTCAAACAGGACAAGTGACTCCATTACCCTATGACTGTCACGGCTGGTTCTATCACCAAATTACCGAAAACGGTTGAAGAAGACTCAACACCAATTTAGTGTTGAAGAGAGCATAATTAACTCAGGTGCCCGGAGTGGCATGGGGGATAACTCCTCCTAACATTCCCCCTGATTTCTACAAGTGTGTTGCTAATATACAGTCACTACATGCATTTTATAATTTGCCCATTACCATAAAACCCTCCCCATGTTCCCCAAGTTCCAAATCTCAGTCCTTGTTTTGGCTGTAGCTGCATTCCTGATCCTGATGTCTCCTCTGTCTTCCAACACCCTTGCTTGGATATAAGTTTCTGCATGCCTTGTTTTTCTGCTAATGGTTCACAGACATAGTGTCTTCCCTACTAAAAGTACACAGTCGCAGAAGAAATTGAATTAAAATTTTGGCATTGTTCTGGTTTGAAAGCAAAACCAGTGAGACACTCCAAGTCAGAAATACAATTTATTGGGAAAAAGGAAAAGAAAACCAAAATACAGGCAATAATACAAAAGAAAAACCACTAACAAACTCAGAATACAACCTGACACCCTGTTTGTCAGGGTGTTGGTAGCAGTCCAGTTGGATTGGTGGCTGCAGTCCTCCTGGAGTGGCAAATGTGGTTCTGTTGGAGCAGTGATCCTGTAGAAAGGGTGTAGTCTTCCTTTGAAGATCCAGTGGAAAAGACAGCCATTCCTCTGGGAATCCAGTGGAAAGACTGTTTTGTCCCAAATCCCAGATTATATCCAGGTGGGGATGCTTAGCTCCTCCCCCCTGGGTGGAGCATCTCACAATGGGCTGTTATCTTTCTGAGTCATGTGGTGGGTCCATTAGACAGAAATGGCGCCTGAAGGGAGTTATCTCTGAGTCATGTGGCAAGGCATTGATGGGCCCATTAACAGGAGATAAGGAAGAAACAATGCCCCTCCTGGTTTCAGCAGCTCTTGAGGATAGGAATAGAATATATCTTAATATTGTAACTTAGGACAGGCATCAGTTCCAATCAGCTTAACAATGTCCCCACCACAGGCCAAAGCTGACCCAGATAAGTTTGTGGTGCCTCTATGGAAACACTTTTTAAAAAACCATTAAGTATCATGGGAAAAAAGAAACAAGGCCAGAGCAGTAGGGGCAAGTCCATGCTGGAGCAGGTGCATTCCTGAAGGGACTGCAGCCTGAGGAGGAACCCATGCCGCAGCAGAGGAAATGAGTAGAAGGAAAGAGCAGTGGAAGATAAGGGTGAGGAACAAGGAGTGGCAGAAAGAAGCCCCTATGTCTCAATCCCAACCTCCTGCACTATCTGTGGCCTCACTGTAAAAGGACTGAGTGTAGGATGTACCAATAATAAGGAAAGACTATGAAGGGGGGAAAAGAAGTGTCTGGCCTGATATTGAGCCTAGGAAAGTGTTTTCCTTAAATGTTTGTCTTCTTTTTTGTTCCCCAATACCCAAATAAGGAATTAATTTTTAAAAATTAAATTAAATACCTTAAGTCAAGTCTGTTTTGCCCACAATAGCCAAAAGACAGATATAGAGGAAAATCACTGCTTCAGTTTCTATTGGGCAGAGTAGAAAGGTTGATCTTACTTCTGACACTGATGAAGGGATTTTTGGTTTACAGTTACAGAAATCAATTAATGGTCAAAGGGAGGGTCTCCTCTACATATCATGCAACTGATTCTACATGGAATAAGTGGGTCTCACTGATTATACAACAGGCTTGAGTAGGAAACCTCAACTCTAAGAATCCTGTAAGTGTTTGTGGACTGGCCAGAAGATCAAAACTTCAGAATGTCACCTGAGGAAGTGAGACAGAGTAGAAATTTTCCAGAGTAGAAATCCATCTTGATTTAGGTGAAATGTACATCTTTGAGTTAAGTCTGTAGTTTGAAAACATAGCTGTTTAGTCTGACTGCCTGTTCTCGTAAAAAGCCTAGGCTCAGAGAAACTGCTTCAGCCAAAGGACAGAGATAAGGGGGGAGGAGACAGAGAGACAGAGACTTCTGTGAGAGCAGGTCAACCTGACCTAGGAATTCTTTCTGATAAAGAAGAATTAGCAGCAAATGTCACGCGAAATTTGGAAAAATGAATATGTATGAACCTATTGTGAAATTGCATGCATATGTATTTGAGAGGGGGATAAAAAAGGATATGAAGTTCCCAGAGGTACACATGTCTTTTAAGGAGAATAATCTCCACATGCGTCCGGTGTCCAGCGCTGTAATGAACATACCAGATTTACAACTTTCACAAAGTTGTGGAGTTTTGTTTGCCTCCGCAAAAGAGAGGTGACCCATGGTGAAGAGGCCCTGTGTCATTGCAACAGGTCCCCGTCCAGGTAATAAGTGACATAGACTCTCAAGACATTTACAGAAGGCTGATTTCACTTTATTAAGAAACCTGTGCTTTTTAATACCCTAGTTCACTACAGGTGGACCTAATTGGTCCTTTAATTAAAACACCATCACTATTGGCTACTTAAGAAACTGCCCTTTGGTAAACAAATCTCCATAACACATTCCTTATGTTCACAACACCAGGTGCAGCAAGTTTAGAATTGTTTATCATTCTGTTCTCTGATCTTCTCACGGCCTTTCCCAGAACAATGCCTGGGAAAGTTGTCTGTTGTGCTCTGTGACCAGAGAGCTGCTGCCATAGCCCTGCTGTATAATAAATTACCAGAAAATGAAAAGCAGTATAACCTGTTTACAAATGAATCCTGTCATATTGTGGGAAAGCATCAGAGGTGGAAAGTTGTTGTGTGGAGACCCGCACAACAAATTACAGAAACTATTGAAGGAAAAGGTGAATTGAACCAGTTTGCAGAAATGAAAACCATCCAGCTGGCTTTAGATATTGCTGAATGAGATAAATGGCCAGTATTTTATACAAATACATGGATAGTGGTCAATGCTCTGTGGGGGTGGCTACAGCAATAGAAGGACTGGTAGTGCAGAGGTAAACTGATCTGGGCTGTTGAACTGTGTCAAGATATTGCTGCCAAGGTAGAGAACCTGGTTGTAAAAGCATGTGATATAGATGCTCACATATCGCAGAGTTGTGCCAATGAAGAACATCAACACAATGGGCAAGTAGAATAGTATCCTGGTTTAAAGGATAACAAGACAAACAAACAATAACTGTAGCAGGTGCAGGGCCTGCAAGGCCTCCCTGGCAGTCAGCAGCCTAAGATAGGAAATGCCTAGTCATGATGACTGGACCAAAGAAACCCCTCTTCCACCCTGAGACCCTTGCTTATCTCTCTGTAAGACTACAGGTCATATTCGCCTTGACCCTTACTATTGGAGAATTTCCAAAACTCCTAAACCCTATATAAACACCCTCCTCTGCCCAGCTCAGCAGAAGAGCTGTCACTGAGACCCTTTGCAGAAGATACCAATAGAGACATCTCTGTGGAACCTCATACAGCGCTTCTCCTCTCTCTCCCTGCATCTGCCACCTAGCAGGCCAAGAGCTGAAAATCACTAATGAGCTGAGAATCACTAAAGAGCTGATCTCACTTAAGAGCTGAGCTTGCTAAGATTGTCTGCGTCCCTGGAGCCTGCCTGAGTGGCCCAGACAGGTTGTGCTTAACTGGACTTCTCTGTCTGGGACACCCACGGCAGCCATTTTCAGGGAGACCCTGAAAACCCCGGAGCCGCCTCAAACAGCAATGGCAGCAACAACAAACAAAACCACAAACCCAATCACAGTCTTCTCTTGGCTGTCAAGCACCTTCCCCTTTGGTGTAGTTATAGTTACAGTCAGCAGGGGTGCTGTTGGTGCCCCGGGTGGGCAGGGCAGGTGCGATGATTCTCCCACGGCTGCAGGGGGTGCTGTAGCACAAGCTCAGTTTCCTCGCTACACGTGGGTAATGGCAGCTCAGCCAGCAGGAGAGAGAGAGAAGGGGATTTCCTTTGCAAACTCACAGGGGGCAGCTGGTGTCAGTGCCACTTGGGAAGCTGAATGGACTGCAGCAGGAAACCTCAGAGCAGCAGGCTGGAACAGCAGAGGCGGGCACACCCAGGGAGACAAACAAAGTGTAGCAAATACTCCAGGGCCGTGCCAGAAGCTGCATGATTTCTGGGTGTTGGGTTAAAGTGTAGCAAGAAACACTTGTGAGAAACGATGCTCACTTTTAAAATGTCAAAGGTTTATTAAACCGTAACAAAAATACAACAGAAGACTGAAAAAGGAAAAATTACAGTGCTGGGAGCATGGAACTAAACTGCCATGTGCTCGTCAACAAAATGGATGCTCCGCCTTTTATACCTCTAGCCCCTCCCAAGGTCTTGTCAGTCAACTCCTTCTTCACTGTCCAGTGGTGGAGATCACTTTCTTACATCTTGATTGGAGGTCATGTGTTACCACAGTAACAAGCCGACCCTCCCCAAATCCCCCAACTACCAAGGCCATCCTGCGACAACAATACAAGGGGGAGGGGAAAGAGGACATATTAGAGTAACATAACTATACATCTAGAAAACTTCTCTTATCATATACATAATATTCACCCCTTAATTGTGAGAGCCAACCATCTCATTACTCATCTATAACACCCTGAAGCAGCTGCAGAAAACTGAAGGGCTGGGCAGGGAAATCGTTCCTCTGGATATCTGACCGGTGATGGCTGGTCCTGGGGTCGGGCCGCACAGAGGGAGCAGCCCTGGCAGGGGACGGTGGGCTCCCAGCACAGCACACACTGGATCTGGGCTCCCAAGCAAGCAGAGGAGCAGAAAAACAAGCCGGCATGCCCCAGTCACAGTGCCAAAGGAAAAGATAAAAAAGAAACAGGCAAAACCCACAAAGCAACAGTATCTCATCAGAGGCATGGCGCTGCGTGGCCACATGAGATGATCGTCCCACCAGAAGAAAGCAGCAGCTCCCCACTCCCAACTCTCACAGGGTCCACGTGCTGGCCCTCACCCATCACGATACTCCTGAAGCCAGGGGAGGGGTTTGAGGTGTGGGAGGTGTGTGTTACCATTCCAGACACAAAACAAAAACAACCAAAAAAAAGGATATGGGATTAAAAACCATCCCCAAGACAAATAGGCTGGTAGAATTGAAGTGGCTCTGGTGGATCTGGAATTGGAACATAAAGGGTGATATAAAATTTTGATAGTCAAACTGAATTTTATTTCTATATATTTTATTTTAAAGAAAGCAAGCAAGCAGAGCTGGGTGGTCAGGGAGTCACTGCTCCACTCACGGCACACACCACGTACAAGTTCGGTAAAGTATATATACTGTTTTTAAGCCTACAAAGCATTTTCCAATGTGCTTGGTTAGTCCAAATCAGCAAATATCAATAAGCTGGGATCAGCAATTTCATAATATTTACAGGTGGTCGTTGGCTTCCTGTCCTTCTTGTGGTTGTCTGGAGGGAGGCCCTTCACCAGTGTCTGCTACATGATTTTGTCAAGTGCATCAAGCTTTTTATTATACATAAGCATTTAGTTGCTTTTTTACAATCCCCTTAGCTTTACCACAACTTCCTCTATTTTATTCTAAGCATCAGTCATCTTGCTACTTCATCTCTTTACTTTACTATACTTCTATTTTGATGCTTTATTTGGCTATAGAAAGTTTCAAAACCGTTTTTTGTAGCTATCCCAAGGAATACATCCATTTTCGACACAGCAGATACAAGCATTTACTGATTCCATTGCCAATTGACACAAATCACAAAAACATTTTTCACAAGGGTAAACTATTTATAGTGTGATGGCCCCATATGGTGGGTTGACTTTGACTGGATGCCAGGTGTACACCAAAGCCATTATATCACTCCTGTCTTCAGTGGGGCAGGAAAGAGAAAATATAAAAAGATTTGTGGGTTGAGATAAGGACAGGGAGAGATCACTCAACAATTACCATCACAGGCAAAACAGACTCAACTTGGGGAAATTAAATCTATTTATTTGCAGAGACTGAGAGAGATGGATCATGCTGTATGCAAGCAAAGCCAGTTTTATCACACTAATTACCAGTATTTATAGTTCTCTAAGTATGGCACAAAATTTTCCACTCAGACCCTCTTGCCCGTTCCCTTAACAACATGATATTTTCTCTTATCAAGTCCATGTTAACATCCTCTTGCACCAGTGGCATCCTTGTTAACATACACTTGCACCAGAGTGGTCAGATGTAGTGTCTTCACTTCTTGTTCTTGCCTTGAGTTTATTTCTCCCACGGCTTCCACTGTACCAGGGCCAGGAGGTCTACGGTGCTACCCAGCTCAGCTTCTGTAGCTGTCTGATCTTCCACATTTATTGACAATCAGTAATAGAGTAGGATAATGTGAAATAAAATAAAATTTAAAGAACATGTTCCCCCACTCCTCCCTCCTAACTGTGTGTCGTGGTTTGACACTTGCCAAACACCAGGCACCCACGAAAGTTGCTCAGTCATCCTCCCTGCCACAGCTGAGCAGAGGAGAGAGAAAAAAAGTTAATGAAGGCTTCATGAGTGTAGATAAGGACCAGGGGAAAACACTCCAAGGGCAAAACAGGCTCGGCTTAGAGGTACAAAGTGAATTTATTACTAACAAAATCAGAGGATGTTAATAAGAAGTAAAATAAGCCCTTAAAAGCACCGTTTTCCCCCAACCCCTCCCTCCTTCCCGCCAACAGTGCAGGGAGAGAGGGTGTAGGGGTTTTGGTCAGTTCATCACCTGAGATCTGCTGCTCAGGGAGAGGAATCCTTCCCCTCTGTGTTGGTTTTGCACGGCCTGGTTTTTAGTAGTGGGGGAGGGGCGGGGGGGTACAGAGGTGACTTCTCTGAGAAGCCGCTAGAAGAGTCCATGTCTGGCTGAGCCAATCGCTGATGGCTCTGAAGATGGACATGCTGCTGGCCAGGGCTGGGCCAATTAGAGAGACTGGTAACACCACTGTGATGGCATATTTAAGAAAATCAAAACAAAGGGGGCACAGTTTTTCTTCTAGTCAGAGAAGAGGAAGAGGTGAGAACATGTGAGGGAAAGCAACATGGTGAAACCAAGGTCAGTAAAGAAGAAGGGGGAGGACATGGTCCAGGTGCCAGAGCTGCGATTTTTCTGCAGGCCGTGGTGAAGACTATGGTGAAACAGGTTGTCCCCCTGCAGCCCATGAAGGTCCACAGGGGATGCAGAGATCCACCCACAGCCTGTGGGGGAGGTGCTCATGCTGGAGCAGGTGGATGCCTGAAGGAGGCTGTGATCCAGTGGAAGACCCGGCAGAGAGAGAGGGCCCTTGCTTCCAGGCTAGAGCAGCCTGTCCTTGAAGGACTGCACCCCATGGAAGAGAGACCAATGTCGCGTCAGTTTGTGGAGGACTATTTGCCTGTGTGGGGAGTTCATGTTGCAGCAGGTGTGGTAGGACTTCTGCTCGTGAGAGTGGACCTACGCTGGAGAAGCTCACAGAAATCTGTCTCCCGTGGGAAGGGACCCCACGGTCTCACAGGGGAAGGACTCCTCTCCCGTGGCAGCAGAAGATCATCTCAGGTGATAAACTGACCAAAACCCCCATGCCCTGTCTCCTTGTGCTGTCAGTGGGAAGGAGGGAGGGGTTGGGGGAAGACAAGGTGTTTCTAAGGGCTTATTTTCCTTCTCATTATCCTCCTCTGATTTTGTTAATAGTGAATTCACTTTGCAACTTAAGCTGAGCCTGTTTTGCCCTTAAAGTGATTTCTCCCGGTCCTTATCTCAACTCATGAACACTTTAATGTTTTTCTTTCTCCTCTACCCAGCTGTGGCAGGGGAGGGGAAGCGAGTGACTCTTGTGGGTGCCTGGCATTTGGCCAGTGTCAAGCCACGACACTCTGCTATGCCGTGGGGTCCCTCCCATGGGAGACAATTCTCCATGAACTTCTCCAGCGTGGCTCCAAATCTCATGAGCAGCAGTCCTCCTAAAACTGCTGCAATGTGAGACCCTCCCACGGGCAAAGAGTCCTCCCAAAACTGCTGTGGCATGGGTCACTCTTCCATGGGGTGCAGTCCTCCAAGGACAGGATACTCCATCCTGGAAGCAGGGGTCCCCTCTCTCCACTGGGTCTCCCTTCAGATCACAGCATCCTTCAGGCATCCACCTGCTCCAGCATGAGCAACTCCCCCACAGGCTGTGGGTGGATCTCTGCATCCCCTGTGGACATCCTTGGGCTGCAGGGGGACAGCCTGCTTCACCATGGTCTTCACCATGGCCTGCAGAGGAATCTCACCTCTAGAACCTAGAGTACCTCCTCCCCCTCCTTTTTCACTGACCTTGGTGTCTCGATGTTGTTTCCCTCACATGTTCTCACCTCCTCCTCTTCTCTGGGTAGAAAAAACTGTGCCCTCTTTGTTTTGATTTTCTTCTTAAATATGTTATCACAGTGGCGTTACCAACCTCTCTAATTGGCCCAGCCCTGGCCAGCAGCATGTCCATCTTCAGAGCCATCAGCAATTGGCTCTGACAGACGTGGTGGAATCTTCTCGCAGCTTCTCAGAGAAGCTACCTCTGTGACCCCCTACTCTAGTAAACCCCATAGATTTAGGAAAAGCACCATGGAGAATATGAACAATAGGAATGCTGAAACAGCAAAAGAAAATTCCTGTTTCCCTGTCCTCCACCCTTAACCTATCTCTGTAACCCTATAAAGCAATGTCATGTTAACCCCTTACTATTGGTCAAGCTTGGATCCTTTCCAACCCTATAAAAGAAGCATACTGTACCCCATTAGGGGAGAAAGAAGAAGAGCAGAGACCCTTCACGAACCTCCCCAAATAAAGCCATCTCCGTGGAACAGCCTGCACCTTCTCCTTCTCCTCTCTCTCCGTCTGCTGCAGCCTCAAGCCCGGGACACCACTACCTAGCAAGCAAAGCTGAAATCCTAAGAGCTTGCAATCACTATAGAGCTGAAAATCACCATGCTTGCTAGATGGGAGCCCCGCGGCGTTGGCATGAGCGAGCTAGCCTCGGGCACCCGGTCCCTACCCAGGGACTGAGCTCCGGAGCCCTATTGCTCTGCTTTATGATAAGGCCAAATCAGAGAGGCTTTATTACCCTACTATCAAAATCCAGGCCATGAAAAACCAACACACTATGCTGAATTTTATTCTTGATTCTCTACCTCCACCCCCCCATCAGTGCAGGGGGATGCGGAAATGGAGCTTATGATCGGTTCATCACATGTTTCTGTTGCTGCTTCCTCCTTTGGGGGAGGACTCCTTTCACGTTTCCCCATTCCCCTGCTCAAGCATGAGGTCTCTCCCACAGGCTACAGTTCTTCATGAACTGCCCCAGCATGGGTCCCTTCCACAGGGTGCAGTGGGTGCAGTCCTTCAGGAACAGCCTGCCCCAGAGTGGGTCCCCCAAGTGGTCACCAGCCCTGCCAGGAAATCTGCTCCAGTGGGGGCTCCTCATTCCATGTGATGCCTTAGGTTTTAGCTTTCATATTTTTTAGATTCTGTACTGCCTTACTGTGTGACTCTGAACTTCATGTGGGGTGTTAGTAAGTTCTCTTCACAGGTGTCCTAGGGTGACGTTATGATGCTTGTATCCCCATTCATGTGTTCTGTTAATGTTGGATATTATGTTCTGTACCTTTAAGACCGGCTCTGAAGCGGGAAAGTTTTGTTTTGGTTTTCTTATCAGCCTGGCGGGACACAGAGACTGCAGCTTTTGCTTTTGCCGCTTTTGCTTTTGCTTTGGCTCTCTCTCGCTCTTGCTTGCTTTGCTTCTGCTTGCTTTTGCTCTTTAGCTAATTCAGCTAACTGTCCAATTTCTTTCTGGACGGTTTCTCCTTTCCTTTTTCTGATCACTTCGAACCTGCTCCGGACTGGGACCTGAGAAACACCAAGATCCTGCACCTTCTGGCCTGCAGCAGCAGCCCCAGCGCCGGAGGGACTGAGAATAGAGTGACCACCCCCAGAGAGACTTTCTGAATTTGTCATCTTTTTCAGAGCGGTGTCATCCGGTATTGTTCATTTTGTGTGCTGGGGGGTGCTGTGCTTGTTAAATAAACAGGTTCTTTCCACTCCTCTCCGAGAAATCCTTCCCGAACCGGTTGGGGGGAGGGGCTGTGTGGGTTTGCTAACTGGAGGAGCCCTAATTTGGAAATTCTCCTCCAAATTTGCCCTAAACCTCGACAAAATCTTGGCGCCCAACGCTGGGCTCGAGAGAGTGAGTGGAAAAAGCCTGTTTTGAGGGTATTTTGGTTGCCATTACTCTCTGTTTGAAGCAGTTAATAGCCATGCTTTTTGAATTCATGATGAGTGTTGGGATGAAGGCTTGCATGTGCTTCTGGTCCCTAGGGTTTTTCGAGATTTTAATACCTCTGTGGTCCCTAGGTTTATTTTCCTATCCTGAAATAGTTCTAGTATTGTCCCTCATACGTAGTTTTTACAGCAGAGGGGCAGTGACCAGAATAGCTATCCTGCTGGGCTTGATGGCAATGATGTGCAAGAAGTTTATAAACATGTTGGGGTCTGCTCCAGGTATGAATGGTTCTTGGCTATGGTTATTCGTCCAGTTTGTTAGAGGAGGAGCAGCAGGGAATGAGGCTTTTCAGCCTTTGCTTTCCTTCTTCTCCTATGAATTTGTTGCATCAGTAGTAAAGGATGTTCAGTTTCCCCTGAATGTTAGAGAAACCATCTTTCTTGTATTCTATCTGGTAACCTTCCTCTATACAGTCTGCTGTCTCTCCAGAATGAGGGCTGAGATTTCTAGACGGGCTGATGAGACCCCTGACTTAGGAGTAGACCCAGGTGTGAAACATCCTGAGTGGTGTGGGAAATGGGAGGAAATGGGCCACATCCTGAAGGAATTCTCTGACCCTATAGTCTGGGATTTTCCCCATAAACAAATTCAGAACCCAGCTGAGGTGGGGAAATATCTGAAAGAGAAATACCAGGATGAGCCTAAGGAGAGAAAGGTCATTGCAGTGAGCTGGGCCCTGGCATATGCTTATCGCACTCTGTTGGAGACTGTAGGACAGCAGACGGAGGCAGGGGGGCAGGGAGATAAATCAGCAGCTGTCCCAGTCACTCAGGCTGCAGCCAACACCACAGGCTCAAAGCCAGCAGCCAAACCAGATAGTGAGCCTAAGCCAGCAGCTAAACCAATGGCTGTTGCTACCAGTACCAGAAGTGGGAAATGCACGGACAAGACCAATCGACCAGTGGATGATGATGATGATGATGATGCAGCAGAAGGAACCTCAATGCCTCCTGACATAAAATCAGGAGTCAAAGCAGCAGGTGCAAGACCAGATGCAAATATTGAGTCCTTTTCCCTGAAGGACCTTCGTGGCTTATGGAAGGATTACACCAGACGACCGGATGAATCTATAATTAGTTGGTTAGTCCGTCTCTGGGATGCTGCAGGCGAGGCTACAATTCTGGATGGCACAGAAGCGAGGCATTTGGGATCCCTGTCACATGATCCTGTCATTGACCAAGGAATGATGAGGGGGGCAAACCCTCAGAGCCTCTGGGCACGGGTCTTGGAAAGTGTTGCACAAAGATACCTGTGTGCAGATGATCTTTATATGCAACAGACACAGTGGAAGACCATAGAGCAAGGCATCCAACGCCTGAGAGAGATGGCAGTGGCAGAGATTATCTTCTCAGATGATGTGACAACTAGGAACCCAGACTTGGTGCCATGCACGTCTGTGATGTGGCGGAAACTTGTGCGACTTGGGCCACACGAATATGCTTCTGCCCTAGCCATAATGAAGAGGGATGAGAGGGATGAGACTGTGCTGGATATGGCAAGGAAGCTCCGAGCATATGCAGATGCTGTGCATGGCCCAACACATGCCAGAATTGCAGCGGTAGAAACATGTTTGCAGAACTTAGAGGATAAGATAGAGGAGAATCATAAGAAGCTCAGAGAGGAGATTAAAGAAGACCTTCTCCAAATCTCAGCAGTACAGATCAGAGGTTCTGGTATCCAAGGCAGACGTTCCCCAGATGGCCAGAGAAGGTACACCCCACGAACAGAGCTGTGGTTCTACCTGCGTGACTGTGGAGAAAATATGAGGAGGTGGGATGGAAAACCTACTGCTGTTCTGGCACGACGGGTGCGTGAATTGAAGGAAGCCACCAGGAAGAAAGCAGCTCCAGTTGCCCGTAGCCGAACCACCAGGTATGATGCTGATGATGCCACGTCTGATCCCCTTGAAGGACCATCCAAGACATATGCCCAGGGAAAGAAGGATAACCAGGCTTAGAGGGGCCCTGCCTCTAGCCAGGTAGAGGCCAGGGAAAATCGTGTTTTCTGGTCTGTGTGGATTCGTTGGCCTGGCACATCGGAACCACAAGAGTATAAAGCTTTGGTTGATACTGGCGCGCAATGTACATTAATTCCGTCGAGACATGTGGGGACAGAGTCTGTTTCTATTGCTGGTGTGACAGGGGGATCCCAGGATTTCACTTTGGTGGAAGCTGATGTGAGCCTCACTGGGAATGAGTGGAAGAAACATCCTATTGTGACTGGCCCAGAGGCCCCATGTATTTTGGGCATAGACTACCTTCGAAGTGGGTATTTCAAAGACCCAAAAGGACTCAAGTGGGCATTTGGGATAGCTGCTGTAGAGACAGAGGGCATCCAGCAATTGAACACCTTGCCTGGGCTGTCTGAGAATCCATCTGCAGTAGGATGTCTGATGGGAGAAGATCAACGAGTGCCAATTGCCACCTCCATAGTGCATCGACGACAGTATAGAACTACTCGAGATGCTGTGATCCCCATCCATAAGATGATCCGAGAGCTGGAGAGCCAAGGGGTGGTCAGCAAGACCCACTCACCCTTCAACAGCCCCATTTGGCCTGTGCGAAAATCTGAAGGAGAATGGAGATTGACTGTGGACTACCGTGCATTGAATGAGGTGACTCCACCACTGAGTGCTGCTGTGCCAGACATATTAGAGCTCCAGTACGAGCTTGAGTCCAAGGCAGCGAGGTGGTATGCCACTATAGACATTGCCAATGCATTTTTCTCCATTCCTCTGGCAGCAGAATGCAGGCCTCAGTTTGCTTTCACGTGGAGGGGAGTGCAGTATACCTGGAACCGACTGCCCCAGGGGTGGAAGCACAGTCCTACCATCTGCCATGGACTGATCCAGACTGCACTAGAAAGGGGTGAGGCTCCAGAACATCTGCAATATATTGATGACATCATTGTGTGGGGGAACACAGCTGCGGAAGTGTTTGAGAAAGGAAAGGAAATCATCCGAATCCTCCTGGGAGCTGGTTTCGCCATTAAAAAGAGCAAAGTAAAGGGACCAGCTCGTGAGATTCAGTTCCTGGGAGTGAAGTGGCAAGATGGACGGCGTCAGATTCCTACAGACGTCATCAACAAGATCACAGCAATGTCTCCACCCACCAATAAGAAAGAGACACAGGCTTTCCTAGGTGCCATAGGCTTTTGGAGGATGCACATTCCTGAGTATAGTCAGATCGTGAGCCCTCTTTACCTGGTCACCCGCAAGAAGAACACTTTCCACTGGGGCCCTGAGCAGCAACAGGCCTTTGTCCAGATCAAGCAAGAGATAGCTCATGCAGTAGCTCTTGGCCCAGTTAGGACAGGACCAGATGTGAAGAACATGCTCTATTCTGCAGCCGGGAACCATGGCTTGTCCTGGAGCCTTTGGCAGAAGGTGCCTGGGGAGACTCGGGGTCGACCACTGGGATTTTGGAGTCGAGGCTACAGAGGCTCTGAGGCCAACTACACTCCCACAGAGAAGGAAATCTTGGCTGCCTATGAAGGAGTCCAAGCCGCCTCAGAGGTGATTGGTACAGAAGCGCAACTCCTTCTGGCACCCCGACTACCGGTGCTGGGGTGGATGTTCAAAGGCAAGGTTCCTTCCACTCACCATGCCACCAGTGCCACATGGAGCAAGTGGATTGCTCTTATCACTCAGCGCGCCCATATAGGTAAACTGAATCGCCCTGGGATTTTGGAGGTAATTACAAATTGGCCCGAAGGTGAGAATTTTGGTGTCACAGATGAAGAACAAGAACCAGTGACACGGGCTGAAGAGGCTCCTCCATATAACCAACTGCCCCCAGAGGAAACACGCTACGCTCTTTTCACTGACGGTTCCTGTCGCATCTTAGGGATGAACCGGAAGTGGAAAGCAGCCGTATGGAGCCCCACACGACAGGTTGCACAAGCTACTGAAGGAGAAGGTGGATCAAGTCAACTTGCAGAGCTCAAAGCCGTTCAACTGGCCCTGGACATTGCAGAAAGAGAGAAATGGCCAAAGCTCTACCTCTACACTGATTCATGGATGGTAGCCAATGCTCTGTGGGGATGGCTGGAGAGGTGGAAAAAGGCTAACTGGCAGCGTAGAGGAAAACCAATTTGGGCTGCTGATGAGTGGAAAGATATTGCTACCAGGGTAGGGAGGCTACCTGTGAAAGTCCGCCATGTAGATGCCCATGTCCCCAAGAGTAGAGCCAATGAGGAGCACCAAAACAATGAGCAGGTAGACCAGGCAGCAAAGATAGGGGTGTCAAAGATAGACCTAGATTGGGAACACAAGGGAGAGTTATTCCTAGCTCGATGGGCCCATGATGCCTCAGGCCATCAGGGCAGAGATGCCACCTATAAGTGGGCAAGAGACCGAGGGGTGGATTTAACCATGGACAGTATTTCACAGGTTATCCATGACTGTGAGACGTGTGCTGCCATCAAGCAGGCCAAGCGAGTGAAGCCCCTATGGTACGGTGGGCGATGGTCCAAGTACAAGTATGGGGAGGCCTGGCAGATAGACTACATCACACTGCCCCAGACACGCCAGGGCAAGCGCTACGTGCTGACCATGGTGGAAGCCACCACTGGATGGTTGGAAACCTACCCTGTGTCTCATGCTACTGCCCGGAACACCATCCTGGGCCTGGAAAACCAAATCCTATGGAGACATGGTACCCCTGAGAGGATTGAGTCAGACAATGGGACTCATTTCAAGAACAGCCTTATCAACACCTGGGCTAGCGAACATGGCATTGAGTGGGTGTACCATATCCCCTACCATGCACCAGCTGCAGGCAAAGTGGAGAGGTACAATGGACTACTAAAAACCCAGCTAAAAGCTTTGGGTGGGGGATCTTTCAAAAATTGGGAGCAGCATTTAGCAAAGGCCACCTGGTTAGTTAACACCCGAGGTTCCACCAACCGAGCAGGTCCTGCCCAGTCTGAGTCCCTGAATGTAATAGATGGAGATAAAGTCCCAGTGGTACGTGTCAGAGGTTTGTTAGGGAAGAATGTGTGGGTCAATTCTGCCTTGAGTACAGACAAACCCATTCGTGGGGTTGTCTTTGCTCAGGGACCAGGTTGCACATGGTGGATAATGCAAAGAGATGGAACAACACGATGTGTACCACAGGGAGATCTGATTGTGGGGTGAGAATGATATGCAATATCACTGTTTGTTGGATGTTACTGCCATTGCCTGTACATTAAACCATACAGACATGAGATAGAAGGAAATGTGTAAGTGTTCAAGGTCTGGGCAAGTGGGAGATGGAGAAGGAGATGTGCAAGTGTCGAAGGTCTGAGCAAGTGATAGATGGAGCTTTGATTGAGTAAGGTGAAAGGGGTGAAATCCTGCCGCTCTGTAGTATAGGGCATGGATTCAGTGGTCCAGTGTGGGGATGTGATGAGGACATAATGGGTGTTGCTTGTAAATTGTGGGGGAGCCGATGGAAATTTTGTATGAATAAATGCATGATGTGTGGTAGTATGTTGATGATATGGGGATAAGGGGTGGAATGTCCTAGGGTGACGTTATGATGCTTGTATCCCCATTCATGTGTTCTGTTAATGTTGGATATTATGTTCTGTACCTTTAAGACCGGCTCTGAAGCGGGAAAGTTTTGTTTTGGTTTTCTTATCAGCCTGGCGGGACACAGAGACTGCAGCTTTTGCTTTTGCCGCTTTTGCTTTTGCTTTGGCTCTCTCTCGCTCTTGCTTGCTTTGCTTCTGCTTGCTTTTGCTCTTTAGCTAATTCAGCTAACTGTCCAATTTCTTTCTGGACGGTTTCTCCTTTCCTTTTTCTGATCACTTCGAACCTGCTCCGGACTGGGACCTGAGAAACACCAAGATCCTGCACCTTCTGGCCTGCAGCAGCAGCCCCAGCGCCGGAGGGACTGAGAATAGAGTGACCACCCCCAGAGAGACTTTCTGAATTTGTCATCTTTTTCAGAGCGGTGTCATCCGGTATTGTTCATTTTGTGTGCTGGGGGGTGCTGTGCTTGTTAAATAAACAGGTTCTTTCCACTCCTCTCCGAGAAATCCTTCCCGAACCGGTTGGGGGGAGGGGCTGTGTGGGTTTGCTAACTGGAGGAGCCCTAATTTGGAAATTCTCCTCCAAATTTGCCCTAAACCTCGACAACAGGGTATTGAGACAAAACCATCCTCTTGAGAACCAAGGACAGCCGTTACAGCCTCAGGTCCAAAAAGCATAAACAATGGTGAATTGAAGAGAGAAAACCAAGAGGATGCAATTTCTTAACCTGAAGCTGTAATTGGACAATTAACCCCAATATGTAAATAGACCAAAACTTATAAAAGTGCGAAGACTCGTGATTGTCGTCCATCTTGCGTCCATCTTGGATCCATCTTGGGTGTAGCCACGTCCAGGCTCTTGTATTGCCCAAGGTGTATCCTTTAAAGGCCTTTCAATAAATACCTACTTTATTCCTTTAACTCTGTCTAGTCTCTGTTCCAGATCAGCCTCTCAAGGCATCAGTTCTGGCGACCCCATGAAGGGACAGAAGGCATCTGGAAAACCCTTGGACCAGAGGAACACCCAGCTGCCCCCCCACTCCTGCTGACACTCTGAGGGAGGCATCAGCTGTGGTCCAGAAGGTATCAAAGCCCAAGAATCCTCAGATCTGGCACAGAGACACGTGAGTAACTGAATAAAGGTGGTATTCTGTTTGAGCACCTGAGCTAGCTGTTGAGAGATCTCTTGTAGTTTTGTTTAGTGAGGAAGGACCCTAGGGGGTCCAGGTAGAGCTGCTTTTGCTCTCTGTCTCATCCACTGGTAGTAAGAGAGGATTCTTCCCTAAAAAGCAGAGCTTTAGCATGGTAGTGGTAGGTAATGTTCTGAGGCCAATGGTGGTGCAATGGGTTTGCTCCTGTGCTGTAGCTCCAAAGGTCATAAGTTCTAATCCCCCCCCCCCCCCTCTCTCTCCCTGGCTACTTTCCTACCTAAAAGTTTTAAGACGGGGTGCATATTCTCCTGTGAGTTGAATAGCAAATTACTGAGAGACAGACAGGGTTAGCATTGAAAAACTGGAGGGACCTAATTGGTGCAGAGTCAATGCTTTTTAAATCTAGACTTATCAGACTCAGAAAAAACGTGACCAAATTATTGTGAAAAATGTGTATTTTATGATTGGCTTTTCGCAAATATTAAAATGAATATTATATGTGTTGTGTATGGGATAGAGGTCGGATCTATGTTCACCCATCGCCGATCCCAGGCTCTATGCTGTCTCTTTGGCTGTGGTGGTTTCGAGGACTGTATTTTGGTCGCGGGAAAAGAAAAATAAAATCTTTTTGCATTTGTGATAATTTGGCTTTTCGATTGATCATTTATAACAATAACAAACTTAGGCGCAGGCTGGCTGGTGCACACTACAGCCTAACCCTTGCAAATACATTGCAACACTTAGCGCTTTCTAGAATCGGGATTAGTCAAAGCAGATCTACTACTGCAGCAGAGTTAACAGTCAGACAGCTCTTGCTCAAGTAGCTTCAAGGAAGAGGAGGAGGATGAAATTATTGCTGCCTTGAGCAAGCAAAAGAGGGGAAAGACAGCTAAAAAAGCCATCAGAGAATGCAACCCCATAGCAAAACGTAATGAGTCACACAAGACAAAAAGAAAAGAACCGGTTTTGCAAGCCCCATTATGTCAAGCAGCCAGCAACCAGGGGCCAATATATGTAAAGGTTCCATATTCCCTTATAGAGTTAAAACAGTAGAAAACTACTCTGGGGAAATATAAAGAGAATCCAGATAAGGTGGCAACATTAGTAAAAAGGGCAATTAACTCACAAAACCCTGACTAGGCTGATTTGAACTCTGTGTTAGACACAGTACTTGATCCCACTGAGAGATGAATGGTCAATAAAGCCATCACAACACCAGTAGAGGCTAGCATAGCAAATGGGTTGATTCAAGGCACAGTTACACAGATATTCCCACTAGAAAATCCTGGGTAAGATGCAAATAGATCAGAACAGATGGCAAGATTAAAGTGATACCAAAGCCTTGTGGTATATGGGTTAAAACATGGGGTCCCTAAAGCTATAAACTGGTCAAAGATTTACAAAGTGAGGCAAAATTATGATGAATCACCCACTGATTTTTTTAAACAGGCTAAGAGAAACGGCCATCAAATATACTGATCTCGATCCTGAATCAAATGATGGTAAAGCACACTTAGTACTTTTGTTTATGGGTCAGGCTTCAAATGATATAAGAAGAAAGCTGCAAAAGATAGAGGGAGTTTGAGACATAGCTAAATTACTAGAGGTTACCTGGAAAGTGTTTCAAGATAGGGGCCCAACTGAAAGAGTTAAATCCCAGCCTAGTAAGAAGGCTACTCAGGCAAAGTCATCCAAGAAAGCTTCCCCTACAGAGAAAGACCAGTGTGCATACTGCAAGAAATGGGGACATTGGAAGAACGACTGTCCAGTGCTGAAAGAAAAATCCTCAGTTCCCCAACTCCCAGTAGTACAAACCTCAAGTGGTTCAAGTTCCGAGTGATGGGGACCGAAGGCTAACCCCCCCTCCCAGTGGAACCTTTGGTTATAGCTAGGCTGGGGAAAGATGACATTGAGTTTTTAGTAGATACGGAAGCAGCATATTCTGTGTTAAATATCTTAGAAGGGAAACTGAGTCATGACTGAGTCATGATACTGTACATGTTATTGGAGCGACCGGGGTAAGCAAAAACATGGCCTTTCTTCCAACCTTTAAAATTCAAACTGGGGAAGCACTGGGTAACCCATCAATTCCTCTGTATGGCTAACTCCCCTATACCATTGCTGGGGAGGGATTTGCTAGAAAAATTAGAAGCAGAAATTAAATTTAAAAAGGGAAAGAGTGTAAGAGTTGTAATTCCTGAATCTAAATTTGTCCAAGTTGCTGCACTTTTTATACAAAAAAAAATATAGTGAAATTGCCATTGAGGTTGAAAATGCGGTCAATCCAGTAGTGTGGGCCAGTGATATCCCAGGAAGATCCAAACGAGCAGAACCAGTGAGTATTGCACTCAAACCAGGACCCACACTGATAGTATAGGGATAAAATGTTTCTAAAATCATGGGGTATTTAGGGGAGTTGGAAGGAAAGGTTGGGCCTGGCAGGCCCTGGGAAAATGTTAGGATAGCCCCTGGGAAAATGTTAGGCTTTCGTGGATCATGTGAAACTGCACTTGTATAATCATTTAATGACTATGATAAATGATATGGTCGTTATATGACAAATGATATGATTGTTAAATGCGATGATTGTTTGGTAATTGGATATAATTACTGTTTAATCGTAACAATAATCATGAGAAACTATGTTTGGGGAGTTTGATGGAAATTACAAAAATCCATGCTTGGATGAAATCAATGTATACAATAGAACAATATAAGTTTAATAATTAATATGTAGTTATATAACAATAAGGGTATAAAAACATGTTCATCCCGACCCCATGTTGGAGTCAGATTTGGGTCTGTACCCCTGACACCCAGAGCTCTTCAATAAAAGCACCTGCATATAACCACTCCGTGATTATGTGTTTCTGAACACTAACAACACCAGTAAGGCAAAACCAATACCCTTTGAAATTAGAGAACCGTAAGGGATTGGGATCGGGATCTGTAATTGAAAAATTCCTACAACATGATTTATTAGTGCAATGTGAGTCCAAATACAACACTCCCATTTTAGCTGTTAAAAAAGCAGATAATAAGAATTATCGATTACTAGAAGATTTGAGAGCAATTAGCAAAATTGCAGAGGACATACACCCAGTAGTAGCCAATCCCTACACCCTTTTGACCACACTGGTGGACATTCGTGCGGTGGTTTACTGCTGTAGACCCAGAAGGCTGCCTTTTTCTGCATTCCTGTGCACAAAAACAGCCAAGAGCTTTTTTTGCTTATTGTTGTATTGTGTTCTTATATGTTTTAGTTGCATTAAGTTGTACTTTGGTTTATCCCAGTTTCCCCCCTGTTATAATGGTTCTGCCCCTGCTGCCTCCTCCCTTCTTGTTAATGTCAATCTCCCTACCTCCTCCCCCTGTTCCCCAAAAGTGGCTGAATCCTCCCCTTAACCCCTCCCCGGTGTCCTGTCCTTCACTCGATGGTCCATCCCCTCCCTCTAGAAACTTCTACCAAGGGCGTCGAGTGAACGGTTCAGGCACCGGGGCCCCTCCCTCGGGTGGCCCTTATTGGTCCCCCTACCTGCCTGTTTCCCTGGTCCCCACGCCCTCCTGTATCTCCATTGGCAGGCGGGAAAACCCCTCCCTGGTTTACTCCCCCCTTTTTAACACCCTGCAGACCCCCAAATCGGGGTCTTCAGTTGGCTGGATTCCCTGGGTTTGGGACCTCGTTTGAGCTCTGGAATAAACCTGGACTTTGCCCCCAACTGGAGTCCACTCTCCTTCTTCTACCTACGTCGTGCTGCTGTCTCGTCTGAAAGGTGAAAGCCTTAGCTACTCTCCTGACCTCCTGAGGAACGGGAGAGTGTCCCTCGCTGCTCGCTGTGCCAGAGCAAGCCGGGGTGGCTCCGAGCACACACTCGGAGAGGCACTGCGACAGCTTTTGAGTGAGAAAATCCCGAGACAGGGAAGAAAGGTCAATTTACATGGACAGTTTTCCCCCAAGATTTCAAGATAAGCCCAACAATATTTGGAAACCAGCTGGCAAAGGAATTAGAAGACTGGAAAAGACAAGAGCCAGAAGGAATTACTCTTCAGTATGTGAATGACATACTGATTGTGGCTAGAATCAGAGATGACTGTATACGACTTACCATAAGTCTATTAAACTTCCTAGGACTGAGTGGGTACAGAGTTTCTAAAGACCAAGCAAAGACTGCTAAAGAAGCCGTAGTTTACTTGGGGCTTGAGATCTTCCGTGGACACCAACAGCTCAGCACAGAATGGAAAAAAGATATCTGTCAACTCCCAGAGTGTAAGAGCCGTAATGAGAGATGCAGGACTCCAGGCGGCTCTTCAAAATACAGTTTATTGTATCCAAGAGGTCACAGCAGTCCAGGGTCATGGGCGACAGAGCCTCTGCCTACAGTTGTCAGCTCCAGCTGCAGACAAGCCTGAAGACCCTTTAGTTTTGGTTACAATGCATTATATACTTTTCTTTTCTGAGCATCTTAATACAGTAGAACCAACCCGTACCTTTTTACCTATAGCCTATCATAACTACTATAATTACCATATTCATGTTACTATTCTCCAATCACTAACAGTTAGTATGTTACAGTTTAAGCTAGAAGTTGTTTTTCAGTTTTCTTGCAGTGGAAAATTCTGAGACCTTTTTTCTACTTGCAACATCAGCACTCTTGTTTGCCAGTGGTATCTTTCTGCTTGGTAAAAACATCTTGTTTGAGGTGGATTTATCCTTTGCTCTAAGCCATAAAAACCCCTTCTAACTAACATACCCTTTGCCTTCTTAGTTATCCAGTAAGACTGGCTCACCAATTCTTTTCTTCTATGTCAAAACTTGCTTTCATTTCTATTCCTTCTTCAGATTCTACATTCAAAAATCTTTCTGCCAAGCATACATATCTGAGACTTTCTTGTCAAACTTTCATCCTTCCCAACATCTCCCCCATTCTGATGAACAACAAAGATGCTAGAAACTGTCTTATTCATCATTCTCTGCACACACTGAAGTGCACAGGGTACCACTACTATAATTGCAATTATCACCACTAACACAATAAAGCCTAACTTACAAAGTTCCTTCAGCCAAAGTGTAAAGCTCCAACCATCAAACTGTTTAGCCAAGATGTTTCATCTGTTGTAATTTGGTTAGCTAAATCTCTTAAGTTTTGCAGCTGTTTATGAATAAAAGTAGAATGATCAGACAAACTCATACAATGCAATCCTTCAAAATCTTCACAGCCATGCTCATATGCTAGCAAAAGAAAGTCAATAGCAGCTCTGTTTTGTAAAGTGGCATGTCTGACTGCCTCCTCATCTGTTAGCAAATCACTAATCATAGTAGAGGTGGCATTTACTTCATTACTGAACCAACACCCTAATTTGTTTAACTGTTTCAATGCAATTGAAGAACTTAGCTGAGGCAAAAAAATGCTTGTAACAATCGATTTTCCAGAGTTCCAAGGGTGAAAATCACTATCGCAGTTGCCCTCATAATGATGCCCCAAGGAAGATCTTATTTTTCTATTTTTCTTTTTGATTGCTTTTTTGACACTGGGAGCAATTATTGTAAGTTGTCCCAGGGCACAAGGGCCACCGTCTAGTTTTGAGGGAATACCTTGCCAAGCCCTGTCTCCACAGATGAGCCAAATTCCTTTGGGAAATGAAATTGGAAGTTTGTTAAAACCATCTGTGTGGGGTTCATCATATGTAATAAGCTTAGTTTGATGACACCAAGAAGTCACATTACTATACACTGAGTGATGAGGAGTAACATTTAGATGAGGCCCATTTTTTCCTACAAAATTAAACAAATAACAAGTGTCCATAGTTAATGAGCCTAAAATTTCTAATTCTTGAAGGTCAGATTTATCAACTTTAAAATTATCAATATAAGTTTGGTGTCTCGGGTTGGGAGGTGGGGAAATGTGATGATCATCATATGGCCAATATTTATCAAAAGTAACATTATCAAAACCTTCTGGGAAAGGCACTCCAACTAAACAAGTTGAAAAAGGTTTATCAGGGCTAGTGTTGGATAAGCAAATGGTGTCGGAGCCTGCAGACTTGGCTAAAGAAACCCAAACACTTGTTTTTGGTTGAGTTACAGGTAAAGCTTCACTGCAAAAATAAAAACAGAAGGGTAAAAGTAGCATGCACCTGCGCAAATAATAATACAGCTCCATTCTTTTCTTGAACCGTTTCTGACAGACAATGTTCTCTGGGTGATTCTGTGTAGTTCACGTTTGGGTGCCCATTTCTTGGCTTCCACTTGCAGGGTCACTGGCTGATGTGGAAGCGTCCACAGGCTTTGATGGGTGGTAAGATTTCATGTTTTTGCTGGAATCCACTTGAGTCCTGTATCTGTAGAAACACACGCAAACCCCTTGCCCCATGTAATAAGATCATATGGTCCTTCTATTTGTCCTGATTCTAGATTTGTAATTAAAACTGGGGGGTGTTCCTTCAGTTTTGCTTTTTTGTTGTTCTTGAAATGTCTTTAAATGGGGGGATTTGGCTTTTCTTCAGAGCTATTCAAAAATTTATAAACATACAAAGCCTTATTCAACCTCCTCTGAGGTGTATCCTGGGCTCCCTCCCTTTCTGTTGATCTAGAATGCGTTTTAGAGTTTGATGTGTTCTTTCTACCATTCCCTGACCTGTAGGAGAGTAGGGAATACCAAATGTATGGCAAACACCCTAGTCATTTAAAAATGTGGCCAATTCTTGTGAAGCATATGAAGGACCATTATCAGTTTTAATTACCTGAGGGACACTCAATGAAGAAAATGCTTGTGAAAAATGCCGGCAAACATGCTTAGCTGTTTCTCCTGTATGTACAGACGCAAAAACTGCATTTGAAAATTTGTCAATGGAGACATGGATATTTTTAAGCTTCCCATAAGAAGGGTACTTTGTGACATGTTTGCCATTTCTGCAAACTTTCCAACCCCCTTGGGTTGGTTGCTCCTGTAGAAGGGATAGGCTGGACAAGCTGGCAGTCAGTGCAAGCCTGTACAATGGCTTGTGCTTGCTCTAGGGAGATGTGAAAATCTCGTCTGAGTGCCTGTGCATTTTGGTGAAAAAAGGCATGACTCAATTTAGCTTGTTCAGTAATGTTAGGCAAGGTAGCTGCAGGAAGCACCAAAGTGGAATCTTCAGTGTCTCCTGCAGTTTCCTTACCACCTGCTGTGGATGCCAATGCATCAGCTCGTGCATTCCCTTCTGCCATAAATCCTGGGGGACCAGAGTGAGCTCTAATGTGAGCAACAAAATAAGGATTAGTTCTGTGTAAAAAAAATTGATAAAGACAGGTAAGCCAAAGACGCAATTTGTCGTTGCTAACATCTTTTAAAAGAGACCCTTCAATTCTCTTAACAACGTTAGCAACATATGCAGAATCAGTGACTAGGTAAAGGGTTCTGGAAAGAGCTGAAATGCTCTTACAACTGCTGCCAATTCAACAATCTGAGAAAAACCTTTGACCTCCTGAACATCTTGTTCCCAGGCTTTAGTATTTTTATTTTGCCATGTAACTAATGAATTGTGCATTTGTCCTGACCCATCAGTGAAGAGAGTAACTGCATATAAAGGTTCTTCACTGATCAGGGGTTTCTCTTTGTAGCATAATTTTGCTTTGATCAATTTGTGTGCTGGATAATGAATGGAGCAAACACCTGGGAAATCTAACAAGGCATACAGCGAATCTTCTGATTTTTGCACTGCCCAATGAAAATACGATTTAATCATAGGTAAATAGATGATTGCAAATTTGCAACCTGCTATAGAAAGAAGCCTTGTCCTGCCCTTATTGATAATTTGAGAAATCATCTCTAAAGATGTGAAGATTGTCTTTGGTGACCTGTAAGAAAGAAAAACCCATTCAATTATCAACAAAGGATCATTTTGAGAGGAGTCCCATTGAAAAATGAGGCCATACAGTCTTAGTGTTTCTCCTAAAACTGCAAGGAAAAAAGGTTTGTCTGGAACACAGCTATTAAAAATAGGTTAGAAACTGTTGTAAGATAGTTGATAATTGTTAAGCATGTAGTGTTAGTTTGGTTATGGTAAAAGGGGTTCAAAGGGTAGTTATAAGAAATAGGGTACTCGATGTACCGTATTACACCTAAGTAAAGTGCAGCATCCCCCAAGGGAAACGAGCCAGCCTGGACAGAACAGTAATGGGCCAATCAAGTGCCTTAAACCTTCATGCAAATGAAGGATCCAAAAATAAACCAATCCAAAGGTACAAAAAACAGGATAAAAAGTGGCTCCTGACGCAGTGAATCCGTGCTGCTCCACCTGGAACATCGGGGACATCGCTGCTCAGAACGACCCAGCGCCGGGGCTGCAGCATCCTCGACGGGAACACTCCTGCTCGGCCAGCGGGCCCCCTTGCTTTAGGCCTTTTTGTTATAATAAATGCTGAAATCACTCTTAGTACCGGGAGTGTCGTCCCGTTTTTTAACAATAGCGATGTGCTTTTCTATTTTGTAGAGCATCGGCAATTTTCTGTAAAGCCTTGCTAGCTTCAGGAGTAAGAGATCTGGGGGATGATTTTTTGGTTGCCTCAGTGCTTCTTGCTGCCGGTGGCGACGTGCCTGGCGATGAGATGCAGGTCCCGCTGCCCTGACGGAGTCAACTTCCGACTTCCGTGCACCTTGGCCAGGGAGCCCACGCCGGCCCCGCCGCGCAGGTCGGAGCCCCGCGGGTCCAGAGCCGAGGCCGGGCTGTGGCAGAAGGGCAGGGGAGGGGAGGCACCGGGGCAGGGCGGCTGCTGCGCTCTGCCCTCCCCGCACCGCGGAGCGGGGCCAGCCCTGGGGACGAGGCGGGGCGGCGGGAGCCGGCGGTGCAAGCAGGCCGGGCGCGGGGCAGGCTGGGACGACAGTGCCTTTCCCCGGCGCCAGCGGAAGGGCGGCGGGATGCAGCATTCGGGATCCGGCTCTGGGCCGGAGCAGCAGCAGTTTCCGTTCTCTTCCCCCTCCCCCCCCCCGCCCTCCTCTCGCGGCTGGAGAGGTTGGCCGAGGCGGCGCGGTTAAAAACGGTGGGAAGGGTTCAGGTGGAATGGAGGGGTGGGGGAGGGAAGGGTGCGGCAGCGGGGGTTTTGCCGCAAAGACTTCTACAAGCACGCCGCAAGTGGAAAGTAAATCTGCTGCTGATTTGTCGCGGAGAGAAATAGCATAGTTGTGGTGGTTTGACAGGAAATGTGTTTTCTGGGATGCTGTGGTTGGGCCAATGAATGTTCAGATTTTAATATTGGCATCTACTGTGGCCATTGGGACGTTGGATCCGCCTCTGAGAACACGGGGTTAAAAGCAGAGCTCTCCCCTGGGAGGCTCTCTTGGGTTCCGGTGAGGAAAGAGTTCGGATCTCTCCCCCGTCCAGCTGCTGCTGCTGGGCGGGGGAGGGGAGCCATGTGGCCGGGTGAGGTAGGCTGAGGCTTGGACCGAGAGGGGAGGTGAAGAGGCCCCCAAGGATGGAAGGGTGGGAGAAGTACCAGGAGGCATCGGGTAGCCCCCCCTCGAGAGAGAGAGAGAGAGAGAGAGTACAGCCTGTGCTTGGGACTGTGCTACCTTGAAACTTGATAACATGTGCCGGCACCACAGCTGAGAAGGAGAAGCGGAGGGGGGGGGAGGATGCAGCGAGAAGGTGTCCAGCCGCTGTGGGAGTTCCTGAGAAGGCAGAGTCCGAGTTTTTAACCCTTTTTGGACAATGAAAACTTTGCAGAACATTGACCTTTCCTAGAAGAGAGATAGAGTGGAAGATGAGGAAGGAAATGGGCAAGTGTGAGAGAGGTCTGGGCGAGTGAGAAATAGTGGAAGAATAGAGAAGAATCCTAGTGGGAAGAGATGATGGAGTGGCTTTTGCTGGACTCTTTTTGTACAGCCATGGACAGAACCATGTTCCTTGTGATACAGAGACTGCATCTAGGGGGAGGCAATGCCTCAGAACCAAGAGGGTTCAGTGTTGGTACCCCTCGGCCCCAGGGGGTGAAAAAATATGGGGGGGACAGGTGTCCCAAAGGAGAGACTGTGCCTTTTTTGGAACAGGACAGAGCATCCTTGAAAAGACGACCCTAGAAGCAGCTCTGGTCCATGTTCAGTGGTGAGAGCACTGGACATGAAAGGAAGAGGTCACGACGGCAGATGTACTCCGGGCGGTGCCACGAGTGACACAGAAACACACGAGGCTTCAACTGTGTTTCCAGGGGAAGCCCATGGTACAAGAAGGACTCCTCTCCTCTTGATGAACTGAGGATTGATTGTCTGAAGGGTGGTGCTGGACCAAGAGTTGGTGATTTGGGAAATAGATGTATTGTATTGGAAATTTAGTGGGAGGAGGAGGAAATGTATTTGTAAGGTTTTCATTTTTCCTGTGTGTGTTTCTTTTTATATATAGTTGTAGTGTAGTTAATAAAGTTTTGTTTTCTTTTCTTTCCTAAGTGGGAGCCTGCTTTGTTTATTCCTGGTCACATCTCACAGCAGAAACCAGGGAGAGGGTATCCTCATGGGGGCACTGGCATTGTGCCAGCGTCAAACCATGACAACAGTATAATGTGACCTCCACAGAGTCCCAAAAGTCTCTAGTATAGACAGCTTCAGAGTCAGCATTTGGGACATGAGTTTGATTTGCGGAAAAAAGAAAACTCCACAACTTTTGTAAAAGCTGTAAAGCCGGTATGTTTATTACAGCGCTGGACGCATGTGGGGATCGCTGCCCTTAAAAAGACATGTGTACCTCTGGGAACTTCAGATCCTTTTTTTATCTCCCTTACTAATCCATATCCATAGAATTTCACAATAGGGTCATACATATTCCTTTTACTGATTTCCCGTTACACTTGCAGCTAGTTTTTTTATCACAAAGTACAGAAAGAACTCCTGGGTCACCCTGCCCTGTCTCCCGCAGTCTCTCCATCTGTTTCAGAGTTCAAGGGGCCCTTCCTTATCTCTGTCCTTCGGCTGAAGCAGTTTCTTCGAGCATAGGTTTTTTGCGAGAACAGGCAGTCAGACCAAACAGCTATGTTTGCAAGCTACAGACTTAATTCAAAGATGTAAATTTCACCTAAATCAAAATGGATTTCTACTCTGGAAAAATTCCAGAGTCTAGTCCAGATAGTAACCAGCATTGTCCAAAGCAGCATCATGCTGCCAGGTAACGTAGAAGGGAAAAATGGCAAAAAAGTAATGTTAATATGTCATGGTTTGACGCTGGCACAATGCCAGTGCCCCCATGAAAATATATTCTCCCCAGTGGCTGCTGTGAGATGTGACCAGAAATAGAGCAAAGCAGGCTCCAGCTTAAGAATAAAGGAAAAAACTTTAACTTACAATATGTAAAAAGGAACACACACAGAACTCAGAATGAAAACCTTCCAAAACATTCCTTCTCCTCCCCGCAATTTCCCCCACAGCACCATGAGATAAAACCTTAGACTCTCAATCCAGTTACCACCCCTCAGATAATCAACTCCCAGTTCATCAAGGAGAGAGGAGTCCCTCTTGTACCATAGGCTTCCCCAGGAAACACAGCTGAAAACTCTTGTGTTTCCATGTCACACGTGGCACCGCCCGGAGAACACTTGCCATCGTGACATCTTCCTTCCTTCCATGTACAGTGCTCTCACCACTGTTCACAGACCAAAACTGCTTATAGGGTTCCCTTTTAAGGATGCTTTGCCAAGTACCAAAAAAGCAACAGTTTCTCACTTTTGGGACAAAGGTCCCCCCCATTTTCACTCACCCTGGGGCCGAGGGTCTCGAGAACAGAGATCTTCTTCTTCCCTGAAGACAGGGCACTACCACACCCT
Source organism: Agelaius phoeniceus (assembly GCF_051311805.1). Classification (NCBI taxonomy): domain Eukaryota; kingdom Metazoa; phylum Chordata; class Aves; order Passeriformes; family Icteridae; genus Agelaius; species Agelaius phoeniceus. The sequence continues at coordinate 24,173,397 of NC_135301.1, read as the reverse complement.
CCTCATCTTTCTCTGTTCTTTTCACTCCTGCACTCGGTGTCACTGCAGCAGGTCACTCTCTCTTGGCTCAAGCCATTGCCTCCCCCTAAATGCAGTCTCTGTGTTACAGGAAATTGGTTTCGTCTATGGCTATGCAAGAAAAGTCCAGCCAAAGGCCACTCCATCATCTCCTCCCACCTAGGATTCTTCCTCATCTTCTGACATCCGTCACTTGCTCTGACTTCCACCACACTTGCCCATTTCCTTCTATTTCATATCTGTCTCTCTTCTCGTTCAAATCAAGGAGGACTAGTGTTTCGTAAAGTTTTCATTGTCCCAGAAAAGTCTTGCTGCACAACCCCCCCCCCCCCCCCCCCCACCCCCACCCCTTCTCCTTCAGCCGTGCTGCCAGCACAAGATATCAAGTTTCAAGGTGGCAAAAGCACAGGCACAGGCTCTCTCCCTCTCCCGGGGCAGGGCTCCCCGATGCCTCTCAGTGTTCTTCCACCCTTCCATCCTGCAGGGGCTTTCACCTCCCTTCTCTGTCCAAGGCTCTGGCCTACCTCATCCCAGGCCTCATGGCTTCCCCACCCAGCCTGTGGCTGGGCAGGGGGAGATCTGACCTCTTTTTACCTACCAGAACCAAGAGAGAGTTCCCCTGGGAGTTCTCTGCTTTTTAACCCCCTGTGTTCTCAGAGGCGTATCCATGTCTCCAGTGGCCACACCAGGTGCCAATATTCAAATCTGAGCACTGATTGGTTTTACCACAACCTCCCAAAAAACTCACTTCCTTATCAACCTAGGACATAATAAAAGAACAGAGTAATCAGAATGCCAGAGATATGCTTGAACAGTACGAGAAACTGAAAAAAGAAGTTGAACTTTAAAAGACTGATGCAGGTTAGAAGCCTGATCAAATAGTTAGAGGGGGGGAATTGTTAAAGATAGGTTAGAAACTGTTGTAAAATAGTTGATAATTGTTAAGCATGTAGTGTTAGTTTGGTTATTATATTGTAAAAGGGGTTAAAAGGGTAGTTATAAGAAATACGGTACTCAAGGTACCGTACTACAGCTAAGGAAAGTGCACCACCCCCCAAGCAAAATGAACCAGCCTGGACAGAACTGTAATGGGCCAATCAAGTGCCTTAAACCTTCATGCAAATGAAGGATCCAAACAGAAACCAATCCAAAGGGACAAAAAACAGGATAAAAAGAGGTCATCTGGCCCAGTGAATCTGTGCCGCTCCACCTGGAACATCGGGGACATTGCTGCTCAAGAAAGAAAGAAGATCCAGCGCCAGCACCGCAGCATCCTTGACAGGAACGGTCCTGCTCCAACCACAGGCCCCCATGCTTTAAGCCTTATTATAATAAATGCTTAAATCACTTTAGCTCCGGGAGTGTGGTCCCGTTTTTAATACCTTGATAGCCAAGGTGCTGGCCCCTAGCAATGAGGAGGGACAGAGATTTTCTTCAAGGTTTTTAAGCCAAAAGACACTGTCTCCACAGCTGTATCCATATTGACACAATATATTCTTGCCAAAATGTTAAATATGATGCTGGGTCACTTTGAATCACCTTCCTCCACATGGTCCATGTGCACAGGACATCCTCTGGATCTTTAGAGACCTCATCATTGTCTAGATCACTGTAGATGACTTCCAGCACTGATAATTCTCTCAGGTACTGTATTATCTTAATCTGTGGTAGTCCACTTTCCTGAGGAGTTCACAAGATCTTCCTTGAATGGATATCTTGCCCTCACACTTGAGCGGAGCCATGTCCAGAAACTGCACATTGCTGCCTCTATTAGTTTTGCGTGGCCTGGTTTTTGGTAGTGGCTTCTGTGAGAACCTGCCTAGAAGCTTCCATGTCCAGCAGAGACAATCCCTGATGGCTCTAAAGATGGACATGCCACTGGCCAAGGCTCAGCCAATTAGAAATAGTGATAACGCCCCTGTGATTACACATTTAAGAAGAAATCAAAATAAAGGCTGTTTCACAGTTTTAATTCCAGCCAGAGAAGAGCGGAGTGAGAACATGTAAAATGAGCAACTATGAAGACACCAAAGTCAGTGAAGGAGGAGATGAAGGGGATGGAGGGGCTCCAGGCACCGGAACTGAGATTCCTCTGCAGGCCATGGTGATGACCATAGTGAAATAGACTGTCTCCCTGCAGCCCATGGAGGTCCGCAGGAATGCCCATGGAGGAGCCCCACACCAGAACAGGCGGATGCCTGGGAGGAGGCTGTGATCCTGTGGGAGACCCATGGAGAGAGGGTCCTTGCTCCCATGCTGGAGCGGCCTGTCCTTGAAGGACTGTACCCCGTGCAAGAGTGACCCATGCTGCAGCAGTTTTGGGAGGACTGTTGCTCATGAGATGAACTCATGTCAGAGAAGTTTGTGGAGAACTGTCACCTGTGGGAGGGTCCACAGGTCCTGTCAGGAGCTTGCTCCAGCACAGGCTTCCCATGGGTCCACAGCCTCCTTCAGGCAGCCACCTGCTGCCAGGTGGGGTCCCCTACAGTCTGCAGGCGGACATCTGCTCCACCATAACCTCCAGGGTGTTGCAGTAGAGATGGACATGCCACTCCAAGGTTCAAGCGGCAATAGCAATCTTTGTTGTTCACAGCTCATATTTATATGGTTTTCAAAAACCGCACATTCAATCCCAATTGGCTACTTACTTGTTGCCACCCAGTTCACTGGCCAATAGCTGCCTGTATACGTGCTTGCCAAAGATTGGCCAGCATCCGTTCCTTGCATTTAAGTCCTGCTTTTCAGTGCTTTCTTCCTTAAAGATGTTTACTTCCTTTTCTCATGGGTACAGGCTTATCAAATCAAGGTCAAGTTTACTTGTGTCTGTGAGGCCTTCAGGCCAGCTGTTAGCCATCACACATGGTCTGCAGCGGGACAGCCTGCCTCACCATGATCTTCACCTCAGGCTGCAGGGAATCTCTGCTCTGATGCCTGGAGCACGTCCTCCCTCTCCATCTTCACTGACCTTGGTGTCTATTGGAATATTATCCCAATATTACCAGGTGGAACGTGCCTGGGCTCGTCTGACCCTTGCTGCTGGGCCACAGGCGGCAGCTGTGGTATTTCACCTCAGAGACACCTTTGGCTGGCTGGAAGTTGCAGTTAGGCACTCGGAACAAGTCCAGGCATGGTAGAAACTCAATTTACCTCTGATGGAAAGGCTCCAGGCTAGGTGAAGAGGAAAAGGAGACGGATTCTGCAGAGGGTTTAATCCAGAGTTTTATTCCAGGGTCACAGATGTCTGAATCTTGGTAACAGCTCCATGGAATCCCGACTGCATGATCTCCGTGTCTTTTAAGCTAGGGGGCAGGGGGAGGGAAGGGATAGGTGTGCCACCAACCAGGTGGGAGGGGTGGAGTCTCAGGGGACAAATGACACCTAGACTGGCCAATGACCCGAGGGCTGAGGGGCATCTTTTGAACTTTTGCCAATCACACGAAGCCCTTGCTGGAATGTTAAGATTGACTGACAGCACTTAGCAGGAGAGCAAGGGGGAGGGGAAAGGAGAGGTTGGCACACCTGGGGGACTGGGATAGGTGAAACAGGAAATGGCATCACACTGCAACGTCTCCCCCTAGTTTTGTTTAAAAAGAAGAGGACTGGGTTTGTGGTGCAGAGTGCTTGCCAAACCATGGTTGGTAAATGAGTTCTTCCTCTACAGGAGGATCAGTGCTTTCCACTGAGGCTTCCATGTCATCCATCGGAGCACTAAGGGCTTCCAAATGGTAAACTTCAGGAGGGGGAGATGAGCTTGAAATTAACTTGAGAACCATGCGTTTGACTAGTCCAAAAACAATGCTAACAACTACAATAACAATAACTAAAATAAACAGTACTAAAAACACAGTTTTCAGAATAGATCCCAACCAGCCTGAGAGTCCCCAGCCTTTGAACAGTCCACTCAGCCAATCGTCAGTTTCTCTCTTGATGTTGCTCACCATGGTTTTCATCTTGTCGATCGTGGCATGGACGTTCTCTGCTTTTGATGACAAGTTGAGGCAGCAGAGACCTTCAAATTCTTCACAGCGATGGTTGTGCAGAAGGAGCAGATAGTCTATGGCTGCCCTATTCTGAATGGTGGCTTGCCTGGTAATTTCCTCATCTGATAAGAGGTCACTCAGGGCAGTAGAAGTAAGGTTTGCCTGTTTTGCAACCCAACATTCCAATTGGCCTAATTCTCCCATGCTTTTTGCTGCCGAGATCCATGGCAGAAGGACTGTAATTGCTGTGGCCTTAAGTCTGGACCAGTGAACAATTTCCGAATTACAGTCAGGGTCTAATTGCCTTAGGTCTCTTTTTTGGATAGCCAATGTATGTGTGTTGTTTTTTGTCTGCCAATGTATTAGGTTTGTTTGATTTGGGGTTAACAGGCTCAGCTTGCCAAAGGTACATGGACCTCCGAGCAGACGAGGAGGGAGACCTGCCCATGCTCTGTCTCCACATATTAAAAACACTCATTTTGGGAGTTCACAAGGCTTGTAATCACCACCTGATGAATGCATGACTAGGACTGAATTTTCACACCAGTTTTTGTCTGTGTAGTGTGGGTTGCTAGGGTCAGGATAGGTGTTTCGTTTAGCTTCCTGATATGGTAAGAGGGAATTGAATTTAAAGTGAATGCAAAAGGTTGCATTCATGGAGCCTAAGAGATGGAACTCTCGTGGCTCCCTTTTTGGCACTGGTAACTTTCTCGCCCACTCCTGACAAAACAGTAAAGGATTGTCAGCAGGATAGCGGCCAGGAGAAGGTGCAAGTAAGTTAACTTCATTTAAAGCATGCCACGTTTCATTTGGGAACTCTGAGGGTTTAAAGGGAACTCCCACATGGCAAGTTGACAGGGGGTCAGAGGCCGTTGCTGTGGAGAGACAAATGTGATCTTGTCCAAGGGCTCTGGCCAAGGTGGTCCATATGTTCGCTTTGGGCTGAGGGACTATCCAGGAGATCACTGGCGGGATGATCGTGAGTAGGACGAGGAGTAGGCTTGGTCTCATTGTGTCTTGAGACTACACACGAACAGTGGGATCTAAACTGGTACAAGAAACTTGAGACAAACATATATTACAAACTATTCCAGATAGGAGGCTTAAATGGAATTTCCTCCAGAGAACGCGTGTGGCGTTTCCTTCTCCAGGCAGCATTAGCAACCTGGGGCACTTCTGTAGATTTTTCTGAGACCTTGGGAACATAAGGCCTTACCCATTTGGAAGGAACCCACTCTAAACCAGAGGGGGTGGACACACAGGCGTATCCACATCCCCAAGTAACCAATTTGTAAGGTCCCACCATCTTCCAAGTCTCAGGGTCCTTTACTGAAACCGGAGGCTTTTCTTTCATCAACATACGACTGCTCCCCCCAAAGTGGCGTAGGATGGGTGGGTTCAGGAATCAGAGCAGAGATTCCCTGCAGCAGGGACCCCACCTGGCAGCAGGTGGCTGCCTGAAGGAGGCTGTGGACCCATGGGAAGCCTGTGCTGGAGCAAGCTCCTGACAGGACCTGTGGACCCTCCCACAGGTGACAGTTCTCCACAAACTTCTCTGACATGAGTTCATCTCATGAGCAACAGTCCTCCCAAAACTGCTGCAGCATGGGTCACTCTTGCACGGGGTACAGTCCTTCAAGGACAGGCCGCTCCAGCATGGGAGCAAGGACCCTCTCTCCATGGGTCTCCCACAGGATCACAGCCTCCTCCCAGGCATCCGCCTGTTCTGGTGTGGGGCTCCTCCATGGGCATTCCTGCGGACCTCCATGGGCTGCAGGGAGACAGTCTATTTCACTATGGTCATCACCATGGCCTGCAGAGGAATCTCAGTTCCGGTGCCTGGAGCCCCTCCATCCCCTTCATCTCCTCCTTCACTGACTTTGGTGTCTTCATAGTTGCTCATTTTACATGTTCTCACTCCGCTCTTCTCTGGCTGGAATTAAAACTGTGAAACAGCCTTTATTTTGATTTCTTCTTAAATGTGTAATCACAGGGGCGTTATCACTATTTCTAATTGGCTGAGCCTTGGCCAGTGGCATGTCCATCTTTAGAGCCATCAGGGATTGTCTCTGCTGGACATGGAAGCTTCTAGGCAGGTTCTCACAGAAGCCACTACCAAAAACCAGGCCACGCAAAACTAATAGAGGCAGCAATGTGCAGTTTCTGGACATGGCTCCGCTCAAGTGTGAGGGCAAGATATCCATTCAAGGAAGATCTTGTGAACTCCTCAGGAAAGTGGACTACCACAGATTAAGATAATACAGTACCTGAGAGAATTATCAGTGCTGGAAGTCATCTACAGTGATCTAGACAATGATGAGGTCTCTAAAGATCCAGAGGATGTCCTGTGCACATGGACCATGTGGAGGAAGGTGATTCAAAGTGACCCAGCATCATATTTAACATTTTGGCAAGAATATATTGTGTCAATATGGATACAGCTGTGGAGACAGTGTCTTTTGGCTTAAAAACCTTGAAGAAAATCTCTGTCCCTCCTCATTGCTAGGGGCCAGCACCTTGGCTATCAAGGTATTAAAAACGGGACCACACTCCCGGAGCTAAAGTGATTTAAGCATTTATTATAATAAGGCTTAAAGCATGGGGGCCTGTGGTTGGAGCAGGACCGTTCCTGTCAAGGATGCTGCGGTGCTGGCGCTGGATCTTCTTTCTTTCTTGAGCAGCAATGTCCCCGATGTTCCAGGTGGAGCGGCACAGATTCACTGGGCCAGATGACCTCTTTTTATCCTGTTTTTTGTCCCTTTGGATTGGTTTCTGTTTGGATCCTTCATTTGCATGAAGGTTTAAGGCACTTGATTGGCCCATTACAGTTCTGTCCAGGCTGGTTCATTTTGCTTGGGGGGTGGTGCACTTTCCTTAGCTGTAGTACGGTACCTTGAGTACCGTATTTCTTATAACTACCCTTTTAACCCCTTTTACAATATAATAACCAAACTAACACTACATGCTTAACAATTATCAACTATTTTACAACAGTTTCTAACCTATCTTTAACAATTCCCCCCCTCTAACTATTTGATCAGGCTTCTAACCTGCATCAGTCTTTTAAAGTTCAACTTCTTTTTTCAGTTTCTCGTACTGTTCAAGCATATCTCTGGCATTCTGATTACTCTGTTCTTTTATTATGTCCTAGGTTGATAAGGAAGTGAGTTTTTTGGGAGGTTGTGGTAAAACCAATCAGTGCTCAGATTTGAATATTGGCACCTGGTGTGGCCACTGGAGACATGGATACGCCTCTGAGAACACAGGGGGTTAAAAAGCAGAGAACTCCCAGGGGAACTCTCTCTTGGTTCTGGTAGGTAAAAAGAGGTCAGATCTCCCCCTGCCCAGCCACAGGCTGGGTGGGGAAGCCATGAGGCCTGGGATGAGGTAGGCCAGAGCCTTGGACAGAGAAGGGAGGTGAAAGCCCCTGCAGGATGGAAGGGTGGAAGAACACTGAGAGGCATCGGGGAGCCCTGCCCCGGGAGAGGGAGAGAGCCTGTGCCTGTGCTTTTGCCACCTTGAAACTTGATATCTTGTGCTGGCAGCACGGCTGAAGGAGAAGGGGTGGGGGTGGGGGGGGGGGGGGGGGGGGGGGGTTGTGCAGCAAGACTTTTCTGGGACAATGAAAACTTTACGAAACACTAGTCCTCCTTGATTTGAACGAGAAGAGAGACAGATATGAAATAGAAGGAAATGGGCAAGTGTGGTGGAAGTCAGAGCAAGTGACGGATGTCAGAAGATGAGGAAGAATCCTAGGTGGGAGGAGATGATGGAGTGGCCTTTGGCTGGACTTTTCTTGCATAGCCATAGACGAAACCAATTTCCTGTAACACAGAGACTGCATTTAGGGGGAGGCAATGGCTTGAGCCAAGAGAGAGTGACCTGCTGCAGTGACACCGAGTGCAGGAGTGAAAAGAACAGAGAAAGATGAGGAGGGTGTGGTAGTGCCCTGTCTTCAGGGAAGAAGAAGATCTCTGTTCTCGAGACCCTCGGCCCCAGGGTGAGTGAAAATGGGGGGGACCTTTGTCCCAAAAGTGAGAAACTGTTGCTTTTTTGGTACTTGGCAAAGCATCCTTAAAAGGGAACCCTATAAGCAGTTTTGGTCTGTGAACAGTGGTGAGAGCACTGTACATGGAAGGAAGGAAGATGTCACGATGGCAAGTGTTCTCCGGGCGGTGCCACGTGTGACATGGAAACACAAGAGTTTTCAGCTGTGTTTCCTGGGGAAGCCTATGGTACAAGAGGGACTCCTCTCTCCTTGATGAACTGGGAGTTGATTATCTGAGGGGTGGTAACTGGATTGAGAGTCTAAGGTTTTATCTCATGGTGCTGTGGGGGAAATTGCGGGGAGGAGAAGGAATGTTTTGGAAGGTTTTCATTCTGAGTTCTGTGTGTGTTCCTTTTTACATATTGTAAGTTAAAGTTTTTTCCTTTATTCTTAAGCTGGAGCCTGCTTTGCTCTATTTCTGGTCACATCTCACAGCAGCCACTGGGGAGAATATATTTTCATGGGGGCACTGGCATTGTGCCAGCGTCAAACCATGACATATTAACATTACTTTTTTGCCATTTTTCCCTTCTACGTTACCTGGCAGCATGATGCTGCTTTGGACAATGCTGGTTACTATCTGGACTAGACTCTGGAATTTTTCCAGAGTAGAAATCCATTTTGATTTAGGTGAAATTTACATCTTTGAATTAAGTCTGTAGCTTGCAAACATAGCTGTTTGGTCTGACTGCCTGTTCTCGCAAAAAACCTATGCTCGAAGAAACTGCTTCAGCCGAAGGACAGAGATAAGGAAGGGCCCCTTGAACTCTGAAACAGATGGAGAGACTGCGGGAGACAGGGCAGGGTGACCCAGGAGTTCTTTCTGTACTTTGTGATAAAAAAACTAGCTGCAAGTGTAACGGGAAATCAGTAAAAGGAATATGTATGACCCTATTGTGAAATTCTATGGATATGGATTAGTAAGGGAGATAAAAAAAGGATCTGAAGTTCCCAGAGGTACACATGTCTTTTTAAGGGCAGCGATCCCCACATGCGTCCAGCGCTGTAATAAACATACCGGCTTTACAGCTTTTACAAAAGTTGTGGAGTTTTCTTTTTTCCGCAAATCAAACTCATGTCCCAAATGCTGACTCTGAAGCTGTCTATACTAGAGACTTTTGGGACTCTGTGGAGGTCACATTATACTGTTGTCATGGTTTGACGCTGGCACAATGCCAGTGCCCCCATGAGGATACCCTCTCCCTGGTTTCTGCTGTGAGATGTGACCAGGAATAAACAAAGCAGGCTCCCACTTAGGAAAGAAAAGAAAACAAAACTTTATTAACTACACTACAACTATATATAAAAAGAAACACACACAGGAAAAATGAAAACCTTACAAATACATTTCCTCCTCCTCCCACTAAATTTCCAATACAATACATCTATTTCCCAAATCACCAACTCTTGGTCCAGCACCACCCTTCAGACAATCAATCCTCAGTTCATCAAGAGGAGAGGAGTCCTTCTTGTACCATGGGCTTCCCCTGGAAACACAGTTGAAGCCTCGTGTGTTTCTGTGTCACTCGTGGCACCGCCCGGAGTACATCTGCCGTCGTGACCTCTTCCTTTCATGTCCAGTGCTCTCACCACTGAACATGGACCAGAGCTGCTTCTAGGGTCGTCTTTTCAAGGATGCTCTGTCCTGTTCCAAAAAAGGCACAGTCTCTCCTTTGGGACACCTGTCCCCCCCATATTTTTTCACCCCCTGGGGCCGAGGGGTACCAACACTGAACCCTCTTGGTTCTGAGGCATTGCCTCCCCCTAGATGCAGTCTCTGTATCACAAGGAACATGGTTCTGTCCATGGCTGTACAAAAAGAGTCCAGCAAAAGCCACTCCATCATCTCTTCCCACTAGGATTCTTCTCTATTCTTCCACTATTTCTCACTCGCCCAGACCTCTCTCACACTTGCCCATTTCCTTCCTCATCTTCCACTCTATCTCTCTTCTAGGAAAGGTCAATGTTCTGCAAAGTTTTCATTGTCCAAAAAGGGTTAAAAACTCGGACTCTGCCTTCTCAGGAACTCCCACAGCGGCTGGACACCTTCTCGCTGCATCCTCCCCCCCCCTCCGCTTCTCCTTCTCAGCTGTGGTGCCGGCACATGTTATCAAGTTTCAAGGTAGCACAGTCCCAAGCACAGGCTGTACTCTCTCTCTCTCTCTCTCTCTCGAGGGGGGGCTACCCGATGCCTCCTGGTACTTCTCCCACCCTTCCATCCTTGGGGGCCTCTTCACCTCCCCTCTCGGTCCAAGCCTCAGCCTACCTCACCCGGCCACATGGCTCCCCTCCCCCGCCCAGCAGCAGCAGCTGGACGGGGGAGAGATCCGAACTCTTTCCTCACCGGAACCCAAGAGAGCCTCCCAGGGGAGAGCTCTGCTTTTAACCCCGTGTTCTCAGAGGCGGATCCAACGTCCCAATGGCCACAGTAGATGCCAATATTAAAATCTGAACATTCATTGGCCCAACCACAGCATCCCAGAAAACACATTTCCTGTCAAACCACCACAACTATGCTATTTCTCTCCGCGACAAATCAGCAGCAGATTTACTTTCCACTTGCGGCGTGCTTGTAGAAGTCTTTGCGGCAAAACCCCCGCTGCCGCACCCTTCCCTCCCCCACCCCTCCATTCCACCTGAACCCTTCCCACCGTTTTTAACCGCGCCGCCTCGGCCAACCTCTCCAGCCGCGAGAGGAGGGCGGGGGGGGGGAGGGGGAAGAGAACGGAAACTGCTGCTGCTCCGGCCCAGAGCCGGATCCCGAATGCTGCATCCCGCCGCCCTTCCGCTGGCGCCGGGGAAAGGCACTGTCGTCCCAGCCTGCCCCGCGCCCGGCCTGCTTGCACCGCCGGCTCCCGCCGCCCCGCCTCGTCCCCAGGGCTGGCCCCGCTCCGCGGTGCGGGGAGGGCAGAGCGCAGCAGCCGCCCTGCCCCGGTGCCTCCCCTCCCCTGCCCTTCTGCCACAGCCCGGCCTCGGCTCTGGACCCGCGGGGCTCCGACCTGCGCGGCGGGGCCGGCGTGGGCTCCCTGGCCAAGGTGCACGGAAGTCGGAAGTTGACTCCGTCAGGGCAGCGGGACCTGCATCTCATCGCCAGGCACGTCGCCACCGGCAGCAAGAAGCACTGAGGCAACCAAAAAATCATCCCCCAGATCTCTTACTCCTGAAGCTAGCAAGGCTTTACAGAAAATTGCCGATGCTCTACAAAATAGAAAAGCACATCGCTATTGTTAAAAAACGGGACGACACTCCCGGTACTAAGAGTGATTTCAGCATTTATTATAACAAAAAGGCCTAAAGCAAGGGGGCCCGCTGGCCGAGCAGGAGTGTTCCCGTCGAGGATGCTGCAGCCCCGGCGCTGGGTCGTTCTGAGCAGCGATGTCCCCGATGTTCCAGGTGGAGCAGCACGGATTCACTGCGTCAGGAGCCACTTTTTATCCTGTTTTTTGTACCTTTGGATTGGTTTATTTTTGGATCCTTCATTTGCATGAAGGTTTAAGGCACTTGATTGGCCCATTACTGTTCTGTCCAGGCTGGCTCGTTTCCCTTGGGGGATGCTGCACTTTACTTAGGTGTAATACGGTACATCGAGTACCCTATTTCTTATAACTACCCTTTGAACCCCTTTTACCATAACCAAACTAACACTACATGCTTAACAATTATCAACTATCTTACAACAGTTTCTAACCTATTTTTAATAGCTGTGTTCCAGACAAACCTTTTTTCCTTGCAGTTTTAGGAGAAACACTAAGACTGTATGGCCTCATTTTTCAATGGGACTCCTCTCAAAATGATCCTTTGTTGATAATTGAATGGGTTTTTCTTTCTTACAGGTCACCAAAGACAATCTTCACATCTTTAGAGATGATTTCTCAAATTATCAATAAGGGCAGGACAAGGCTTCTTTCTATAGCAGGTTGCAAATTTGCAATCATCTATTTACCTATGATTAAATCGTATTTTCATTGGGCAGTGCAAAAATCAGAAGATTCGCTGTATGCCTTGTTAGATTTCCCAGGTGTTTGCTCCATTCATTATCCAGCACACAAATTGATCAAAGCAAAATTATGCTACAAAGAGAAACCCCTGATCAGTGAAGAACCTTTATATGCAGTTACTCTCTTCACTGATGGGTCAGGACAAATGCACAATTCATTAGTTACATGGCAAAATAAAAATACTAAAGCCTGGGAACAAGATGTTCAGGAGGTCAAAGGTTTTTCTCAGATTGTTGAATTGGCAGCAGTTGTAAGAGCATTTCAGCTCTTTCCAGAACCCTTTACCTAGTCACTGATTCTGCATATGTTGCTAACGTTGTTAAGAGAATTGAAGGGTCTCTTTTAAAAGATGTTAGCAACGACAAATTGCGTCTTTGGCTTACCTGTCTTTATCAATTTTTTTTACACAGAACTAATCCTTATTTTGTTGCTCACATTAGAGCTCACTCTGGTCCCCCAGGATTTATGGCAGAAGGGAATGCACGAGCTGATGCATTGGCATCCACAGCAGGTGGTAAGGAAACTGCAGGAGACACTGAAGATTCCACTTTGGTGCTTCCTGCAGCTACCTTGCCTAACATTACTGAACAAGCTAAATTGAGTCATGCCTTTTTTCACCAAAATGCACAGGCACTCAGACGAGATTTTCACATCTCCCTAGAGCAAGCACAAGCCATTGTACAGGCTTGCACTGACTGCCAGCTTGTCCAGCCTATCCCTTCTACAGGAGCAACCAACCCAAGGGGGTTGGAAAGTTTGCAGAAATGGCAAACATGTCACAAAGTACCCTTCTTATGGGAAGCTTAAAAATATCCATGTCTCCATTGACAAATTTTCAAATGCAGTTTTTGCGTCTGTACATACAGGAGAAACAGCTAAGCATGTTTGCCGGCATTTTTCACAAGCATTTTCTTCATTGAGTGTCCCTCAGGTAATTAAAACTGATAATGGTCCTTCATATGCTTCACAAGAATTGGCCACATTTTTAAATGACTAGGGTGTTTGCCATACATTTGGTATTCCCTACTCTCCTACAGGTCAGGGAATGGTAGAAAGAACACATCAAACTCTAAAACGCATTCTAGATCAACAGAAAGGGAGGGAGCCCAGGATACACCTCAGAGGAGGTTGAATAAGGCTTTGTATGTTTATAAATTTTTGAATAGCTCTGAAGAAAAGCCAAATCCCCCCATTTAAAGACATTTCAAGAACAACAAAAAAGCAAAACTGAAGGAACACCCCCCAGTTTTAATTACAAATCTAGAATCAGGACAAATAGAAGGACCATATGATCTTATTACATGGGGCAAGGGGTTTGCGTGTGTTTCTACAGATACAGGACTCAAGTGGATTCCAGCAAAAACATGAAATCTTACCACCCATCAAAGCCTGTGGACGCTTCCACATCAGCCAGTGACCCTGCAAGTGGAAGCCAAGAAATGGGCACCCAAACGTGAACTACACAGAATCACCCAGAGAACATTGTCTGTCAGAAACGGTTCAAGAAAAGAATGGAGCTGTATTATTATTTGCGCAGGTGCATGCTACTTTTACCCTTCTGTTTTTATTTTTGCAGTGAAGCTTTACCTGTAACTCAACCAAAAACAAGTGTTTGGGTTTCTTTAGCCAAGTCTGCAGGCTCCGACACCATTTGCTTATCCAACACTAGCCCTGATAAACCTTTTTCAACTTGTTTAGTTGGAGTGCCTTTCCCAGAAGGTTTTGATAATGTTACTTTTGATAAATATTGGCCATATGATGATCATCACATTTCCCCACCTCCCAACCCGAGACACCAAACTTATATTGATAATTTTAAAGTTGATAAATCTGACCTTCAAGAATTAGAAATTTTAGGCTCATTAACTATGGACACTTGTTATTTGTTTAATTTTGTAGGAAAAAATGGGCCTCATCTAAATGTTACTCCTCATCACTCAGTGTATAGTAATGTGACTTCTTGGTGTCATCAAACTAAGCTTATTACATATGATGAACCCCACACAGATGGTTTTAACAAACTTCCAATTTCATTTCCCAAAGGAATTTGGCTCATCTGTGGAGACAGGGCTTGGCAAGGTATTCCCTCAAAACTAGACGGTGGCCCTTGTGCCCTGGGACAACTTACAATAATTGCTCCCAGTGTCAAAAAAGCAATCAAAAAGAAAAATAGAAAAATAAGATCTTCCTTGGGGCATCATTATGAGGGCAACTGCGATAGTGATTTTCACCCTTGGAACTCTGGAAAATCGATTGTTACAAGCATTTTTTTGCCTCAGCTAAGTTCTTCAATTGCATTGAAACAGTTAAACAAATTAGGGTGTTGGTTCAGTAATGAAGTAAATGCCACCTCTACTATGATTAGTGATTTGCTAACAGATGAGGAGGCAGTCAGACATGCCACTTTACAAAACAGAGCTGCTATTGACTTTCTTTTGCTAGCATATGAGCATGGCTGTGAAGATTTTGAAGGATTGCATTGTATGAGTTTGTCTGATCATTCTACTTTTATTCATAAACAGCTGCAAAACTTAAGAGATTTAGCTAACCAAATTACAACAGATGAAACATCTTGGCTAAACAGTTTGATGGTTGGAGCTTTACACTTTGGCTGAAGGAACTTTGTAAGTTAGGCTTTATTGTGTTAGTGGTGATAATTGCAATTATAGTAGTGGTACCCTGTGCACTTCAGTGTGTGCAGAGAATGATGAATAAGACAGTTTCTAGCATCTTTGTTGTTCATCAGAATGGGGGAGATGTTGGGAAGGATGAAAGTTTGACAAGAAAGTCTCAGATATGTATGCTTGGCAGAAAGATTTTTGAATGTAGAATCTGAAGAAGGAATAGAAATGAAAGCAAGTTTTGACATAGAAGAAAAGAATTGGTGAGCCAGTCTTACTGGATAACTAAGAAGGCAAAGGGTATGTTAGTTAGAAGGGGTTTTTATGGCTTAGAGCAAAGGATAAATCCACCTCAAACAAGATGTTTTTACCAAGCAGAAAGATACCACTGGCAAACAAGAGTGCTGATGTTGCAAGTAGAAAAAAGGTCTCAGAATTTTCCACTGCAAGAAAACTGAAAAACAACTTCTAGCTTAAACTGTAACATACTAACTGTTAGTGATTGGAGAATAGTAACATGAATATGGTAATTATAGTAGTTATGATAGGCTATAGGTAAAAAGGTACGGGTTGGTTCTACTGTATTAAGATGCTCAGAAAAGAAAAGTATATAATGCATTGTAACCAAAACTAAAGGGTCTTCAGGCTTGTCTGCAGCTGGAGCTGACAACTGTAGGCAGAGGCTCTGTCGCCCATGACCCTGGACTGCTGTGACCTCTTGGATACAATAAACTGTATTTTGAAGAGCCGCCTGGAGTCCTGCATCTCTCATTACGGCTCTTACACTCTGGGAGTTGACAGATATCTTTTTTCCATTCTGTGCTGAGCTGTTGGTGTCCACGGAAGATCTCAAGCCCCAAGTAAACTACGGCTTCTTTAGCAGTCTTTGCTTGGTCTTTAGAAACTCTGTACCCACTCAGTCCTAGGAAGTTTAATAGACTTATGGTAAGTCGTATACAGTCATCTCTGATTCTAGCCACAATCAGTATGTCATTCACATACTGAAGAGTAATTCCTTCTGGCTCTTGTCTTTTCCAGTCTTCTAATTCCTTTGCCAGCTGGTTTCCAAATATTGTTGGGCTTATCTTGAAATCTTGGGGAAAACTGTCCATGTAAATTGACCTTTCTTCCCTGTCTCGGGATTTTCTCACTCAAAAGCTGTCGCAGTGCCTCTCCGAGTGTGTGCTCGGAGCCACCCCGGCTTGCTCTGGCACAGCGAGCAGCAAGGGACACTCTCCCGTTCCTCAGGAGGTCAGGAGAGTAGCTAAGGCTTTCACCTTTCAGACGAGACAGCAGCACGACGTAGGTAGAAGAAGGAGAGTGGACTCCAGTTGGGGGCAAAGTCCAGGTTTATTCCAGAGCTCAAACGAGGTCCCAAACCCAGGGAATCCAGCCAACTGAAGACCCCGATTTGGGGGTCTGCAGGGTGTTAAAAAGGGGGGAGTAAACCAGGGAGGGGTTTTCCCGCCTGCCAATGGAGATACAGGAGGGCGTGGGACCAGGGAAACAGGCAGGTAGGGGACCAATAAGGGCCACCCGAGGGAGGGGCCCCGGTGCCTGAACCGTTCACTTCGACGCCCTTGGTAGAAGTTTCTAGAGGGAGGGGATGGACCATCGAGTGAAGGACAGGACACCGGGGAGGGGTTAAGGGGAGGAGTTCAGCCACTTTTGGGAACAGGGGGAGGAGGTAGGGAGATTGACATTAACAAGAAGGGAGGAGGCAGCAGGGGCAGAACCATTATAACAGGGGGAAACTGGATAAACCAAAGTACAACTTAATGCAACTAAAACATATAAGAACACAATACAACAATAAGCAAAAAAAGCTCTTGGCTGTTTTTGTGCACAGGAATGCAGAAAAAGGCAGCCTTCTGGGGTCTACAGCAGTAAACCACCGCACGAATGTCCACCAGTGTGGTCAAAAGGGTGTAGGGATTGGCTACTACTGGGTGTATGTCCTCTGCAATTTTGCTAATTGCTCTCAAATCTTCTAGTAATCGATAATTCTTATTATCTGCTTTTTTAACAGCTAAAATGGGAGTGTTGTATTTGGACTCACATTGCACTAATAAATCATGTTGTAGGAATTTTTCAATA